>NC_044923.1:16240301-16340836 GCF_003576645.1 Ipomoea triloba | reverse complement strand
TATATATATATATATATATATATATATATATATATATATATATATATATATATATATATATATATATATATATATATATATATATATATATATGTACACATACATATAATATGTACATATATATATATATATGTACATATATATATATATGTATATGTATATATATATATATATATATATATGTACATATACATATAATATGTACATATACATATATATATATATGTACATATATATATATATGTATATGTACATATATATATGTACATATACATATAATATGTACATATATATATACATATATATGTGTGTGTGTGTGTGTGTACATATTATATATATGTATAGAATCCTAATCATATGAGAACTATGCGCCCAAGTGAGAACGTGAGGACAAATCCAAACCATTGATTTGTAAGATCAGATGGATGAGAAATCAAGTAAAAAATGAGCGGGGTCTTCTTTATAAATATTATAAACTTTTAAAATGAGCGAGGCCATTTTCATAAATATTATAAAATTTTGTTTATTTCAACTGTTAGATCTACTAGATCACTGGTTTAGATTTGTCCTTACGTGTGTGTGTATATATATATATATATATATATAGGGGCTGGATCCAATGAGACCACCCTTGTAGATGAGATCGTGAGATCCCATCACAACCATCTAAAAAATTGGATTTAATGGATGAGATTGAATTTAAAATGTCATTTATATAAGTGTATAATTAATACATAAGGGTGGCATTGTAATTTCATTATGTTGTTAGAATTTGATTATAAATGAAATAGAATATTTTCCTAATTTAAAGGATCATATCCATGGTAGAAATAAATTCTAGATTTCAATTGTTTTTTAAAAAAATGCAACATCCGTGCCTAAAAAAAAACTATCGTTGTCGTCTTCTAGATTGCGTCCATGGATGAAGAACTCGCCGGTGTGTGCATATTATGGAACAGGTGTGTGCATATTAAGGTGTGTGCATCTATTAATTTTCGCGTGTGCAGGAGTGTGTTGGAATATGTGTCTTGAATGTTGGCCTAATAGGGGTGAGTGCACCCAATTTAGGTGATTAGAGAAAATTTTTGATAAGGCAACATAGGGTTTGGATAGTTTTGATTACTACGATTATTTTAAATTGTTATGAGATTCGTAGGTGTGTGCGAGTATGATTCTAGGCGTGTGCAGCAATCTTTCCTTAAGTTTGATAGAATGCATGTGACATACCCTCCCTATGTGCGTGTACTGGAAAAGGTGTGTGCATATTACTGCACCAAACCATATTACAGTAGTCAAAGTGAATCACATATGTAGGGTGTGTGCATGCTCGAATTTTGGAGTGTGCATTTCACTGAGCAAGACTAAAATGTTTGAGTGCGCTATCCAAAATTGTGTGAGAAATACTAAACACATATCTGTATTACTGAAGTGAAGAGCTACCTCCGGTGCGTCATCGTCCAGTTGAGTGTGAAACCATAATTATATGCGTTTAGTTAGCATGCCCATTACGTATACGACGTGTGTGCATTTTTCAGATTAGATTATATGTGTGTGCATTTTGTGTGTGTTGCTGTAATATAGAGGTTTATAGCCGTTTTAGGTGCGTGTATACCCAACTATGTGTGCATAAGACGTATACATGTTTAGTAGTTAGTATGAATAGGACCTATCCAGAGTAAGTAAAAATGAAAAAGTAAGTGCGTAAACGACATTCCAACCAAATTTATTACATCTAAATAAATAAACTCTGCATTCGAAATTAATAGACGAAAATAATATGTTCGTGAAAAGTGTAGGCACTAAAAAGCAATTTAGTTGTACTACACCAATGTCGCCACTCGCAGATGTCCGGAACAGCCACCAACTGTCGTCGCCGCCACTCACACCCGCCCAAAAAGTGCACAAACCATTGCAACCACTTGCACACGAACGTGAAAATCCTCCGGTCCTCCCCCGTTACCCAAAAAAAAAAAACGAAAAGCCCAAAAATAACAAAACACACACCAACAGCCCTATCCCACCGCTGAAAAAGCATACAAAACCACCCCACCCAACCACACGACCTATAATTCAAATCCCTAATGATCCAAAATACCTAAATACCCCTATTACATCTAATTTTACCTATGCACACAATATTTAATCTGGGTCATTAAATAAACCCAACGGATGGTTTAGATGTAGTCTCACGATCTCGTGTAAGTATAGGGGTCTCATTGGATCCAAATCCTATATATATATATACATATGTATAGGAGGTAGTTCAGGTGAGAACCAACTGCATATAAGAGAACTCATAACCAATCGCAGCCATTCACGTGTCCAAATCTAACGGTCAGAAACACTGTTTTTTTTTTAAAATGTGGAGACATTTTCGTGAATAATTGAACTTTCTAGTGCAAGTAAATTGTGTTAAAATTGCAAGTAACAGTTTCATATAGTGCACCTAAGTGCAAGTAAAATGGATTAAAAGTACTAGTAAGATGTATTAAAAATGCATCAAATAATGTACATTGAGCATCAATATAATATTAAGTGCACCCAAGGTTATCATTAGTTGCACCAAATATTATCATTAAGTGCATCAATGTGAAAGACATTATTATTAGGTATTTAGGTGCATGAATGCTAAAAAAGTAAATTACTTGCACTAGCTATTAAGTGAAAATGGTTGCACTTTTAAGTGATTTTACTTGCATACTTGCACTTTTAACAAATGTTACTTGCACCAAAGTTTGAATTATTTATGAAATACCACCGCGTCATTTTTTTTAATTACATATGATCCATTACATCTGGACACGTGGAAGAATACGATTGGTTCTCAGTTCTTTCTTGGGCATTGGTTCTCACCTGAGCGCCCTATATATATATATAAAAGAGAGAGAGAGAGTTAGGATCATATGAGATCACTTGTTTAGGTTAGATCGTAAGATCAAATCCTTTGCATCCATGTAATAATTAAATGGTCTAGATTGATTTAAGATTCTAAGTTGAAGTGTGTGCGAACGGTGATTAAGTGTGTGCGAATTGAAGGTGATTAAATGTGTGCGAACGGATAGGGTGTGTAAAACAATATATACCATTAAAATTGTTTAGATCGATGTACAAGATTTGATCTCAAAATATTTTAATGGTCTAGATTGATTAAGATTCCAAGTTGAAGTGTGTGCGAACGGTAATTAAATGTGTGCAAACGGAGTGTGTGTGTCATTCAATCTAGACCATTAAAAAACATTACATCGATGCACAAGATCTGATCTCAAACGTCTAGTGGCACCCCACATGGGAGGGGTGGGTTCGAGCCTCAGTAGAGGTGATATTGGCTCTTTGTGCTTCACTTGGTTGAGAAATTAAAGTAGCTATGAACAGATACTACATTGTAACAGAGTCAATGGTACTAAAAAAAACTACACGCCAAACTATAATTAGGTTTCTGAACAACGCAAATTAATGACTTGTTTACCTCTTAATATGCAAACATGTCAGTTACTAATTTAAAAATAATTTTAAATAAAATAATTACTATTTTAATATTAGTAATACAAAAAAAATTCAGCTAGATGGAGACGGTTAAATCTAATCTTTTTGAAACACAATACCTACTAAGCTCAATACATTTTTCAAAAATTTATGCTAGATAATAATATTTCTTATCATAAAAATTAAAATTTCATCTTCTAATATTTATAGGATTTATATGTTTATTTATTTTGATCGATCATTTAATTTTACTAAACTTTTATTGTTTATTGGTATTATTCAATCACACATGGTGCATATTTACAACTAGCTAGTACTTTAAGAAATACTTATATAATTGGCGGAAGAAATACTTATATAATTAATTAGTTCTAAAAAATAAGGAAACTACAAAATAAATAGCAAATTATTTTGGGTTACAAGAATTTATTCCACAATTAATGTTGATATTAAATAAAACTATAAAAAAAAAAAGCAGTAAAATGATATTATATAAATGTACCTGTCGATAAAATAATTAATACATAATAACATATATAGTAATTAATTTTTTGAAGATAATACGATTACCAATTTCTAATTATGCGTTTAGAATTTTCAAGTTATAATAAGTGCTAGTAATTGTTCTACACAACGTTATGTAATTAATATAGGATTATACGGTAAGTAGAGAAAATTCTTTTACTATATAAGAATCACTACTGAAGTTCAATTTTTCCAATAGAATCAAATTAAAAACTAAAAACTAGTCATGGCTTCTTCACACCACATAGTTCTTGTTGTGTTCTTCACTCTCTTTAAATTTTGTTTATGCAGAAATTCATTTAGTAATACAACTTTAGCTGGATTCGCACCTGCTACTGCAACATGGTACGGTCCACCCAATGGACATGGAACTGGTATATTTATTTATTTATTTGTGAATATATTATATGTATTAGATTATTATATTGCTCCAATACCATTGTGTGAAGCACACTAAATTAATTTAAATTATTATTACACTATTTGTAGATACTGGAGCTTGTGGATTTGGAAATGTAGGCAATCCTCCATACAACTCTTTAATAGCAGCAGGAAATCAAGCTTTATATCAAAATGGCAAAGGCTGTGGACAATGTTACCAGGTATATAAACTGGACGACATTTTTGCCCATGCTAATATGATAAAACAAATTTATTTTATTATGTATTTTTATGATACATTTAATCAAATGAGAAATGATGAGATTCGAATTCAGATCTATTATATCATATATGAGACGAAGTGTAACTTGTTGCTAAGTTACATATTGATCTCCTATGTCATGCTTTGTTTATATGTGTTTAGTTTAATATTCTCAAGGGAATCAATTGTACATTTCAGGTAAAATGCAACTCAAATCCTATGTGTTCAGGAAATCCAATAAAAATTCGTATTACAGATGAATGCCCTGGTGCATGCAACGCTGTGCCGGTTTGGTTTGACTTGAGTGGAATAGCTTTTGGTGCGTTGGCAAAGCCGGGCCAAGATAATGCATTGCGTAATGCTGGAAAGATTCAAATTTCATATCAAAAGTAAGTTTAATTTTATAACGCTACCTTTGTTGTATTAACGTGCATTGATTAGTTTCTAATTTGGTACAATTTGATTTTACAGGGTAGGATGTTAGGATGAAAATCAATGTTCAAGGATGATTCAACCTCAACTCTTCAAGTGACAATAATTTGTGTTGAATTAAAATAAAAGTATTAAATTTATAGCACAAATTGTAAAATTTAATATTATTATAATAATACAATGCCACGAATTTTGAAACTTGTTGATTTGAAATTTATATCAGAGTATTTAGATTTAATCTCTATTTTCTTCCATTAGACAAAAATAAATTTATAACATAAAATTGTAAGGAATATATATATGAATATGATTAACTAGTATATATATACATAATAATAAGGAAAAAAAATGTTCAAATAACACTATAATGTCGAACAAATCGTTTAATTGAACGGTTGATTTGTTGACTGAATTTTCATATGCACTTTTATTCAAATGGTGCAACTTGGCTTTAAGGTTAAAATGAATTGAAAAAAAAAAGTTTTGTGTTATGGAATAAAAGATACAAGTGGATGTCTAAGGAGAGAATTGAACCCAAGACTACTTGGTGCAAAAGAGGAGTCTTACCAACTGAGATATTGGTATTACTTACGTGTAGTAAGTATTAGACATAAACTCTCAACATGCAATCAGTCTTCAAGTTCCAAAAAGGTGATGACTTATGCTGTTGGGAAACAAACACGCATCCTCTAAGCTGACTAAGGCCTTTAAGAGCTTAACACACCAATTCAGCTAGCCAAGACATTTATCCATCTCTTGTATAAATTATATTACTTTATTCACATCCTGATGCTATAAATACCCACATCCCCTTTGTACATTATATCCGAACATAGATAGATGAATACAAGATCCTCTCTCCTTAGTACCATTATGGTGTTGTTCTTACTATTACTATTATCATTCTATTACTATTATTATTATTATTATTATTATTATTATTATTATTATTATTATTATTACAAATACTATAGTCCCGATCAAATTTCACAACACGTTATCAGCACGAATTGTTCCGTCCATATCCAACATCCATCTCCACCTTCGTCCGCTCTAGCTCCGGTAACCTCTAAGCAAGGGAATACCGTGAATACTAGCCGTTGGAATATGATATCGGAGGTTTCGACCATACTCCGATGAGGTTTGCCTTATCATGTTTTAATATGATAAAATATTTGCATATGTATATATATTCTTGTGAGTTATTGCATATGCATAATTATTGTCTTACTTGTGATATTTTATGACTAGTATAATACTTGAATTTATTTATCTTGATTAAAATTTTGTGACTTTCGTTTAAGAGCTTTAAACTAAATTAGAATTTTTATATAATTCTGAAAAATATATATATATAGTTAATGATGAATATAACTTTATTTATCATCATGTAGAAATCTAAGTACATCATCTATTTCCTGAGGTTCTAACTCAGGAATGTCAGGAAATGGTAAAACCTGTGACGAACTCGCAAGAAGAGTGGAAGAAAAATCTATCGAGTCCATATACATTCTCTTTTTGAAAATGTTTGTATTACATTTGACTCTGAGTTTATTTGTTGCCTCATCCAACTTCAAGTTTGGATCTTGTAGCAACATTTTCTTCTTATCTTCCAGCTCGTTCATTATTCTTTTTAGCTCGGCTTCCTCCTTGATCTCACCAAATTCCTATAAAACAATTTGTTAAATTATTTCTCCTTCAATGATATTGAATTGAGAAATAGACAGAAATTACCTGAACATTTTTATATAACCTTTCCAAAGCTAGGAATTTCCGTTGAGGCCAGCATGAAATTTCTAATTGCCTACATCTTCTCTTAAGGGTAGACTGCCCAATTTGCAGTTTATTTGCAGCTTGAGCTGTATTCAGATGAAAATATCTTGAAAGCTCTTCTAAACTTATTGATGAAGAATCACGACGTGTTCTTTCCCTTTTTATCCTAATAAATATATTCTTATTTATATCAGTTACATCTGCAGTAGTATTATTTTCCTCTACAATTATGGTAGTACTTGGATCTACAGCTTTTGCAGTTGTAATACCTGCATTAGAAAACTATCTGTTAGCATTACTCTTACATATTAAGATGTGAATTATTAAACCCTTACTGATAGTCTCGTTAACTTATGATGAACTACCTGTACACAAAAGAGGTTCGCTATCCCTCAATGGTGATAAATATACCTCATCCCAAAATGAATGATTATCAAATGTAGAATAGTGAGGAGTAGATGAGGTTGAAGAACTTGCCATTTTGAAAAATGAAAACGATTTAAGGTCTGGAATGAGGAAAGTTTAGAAATGAACAGAAGTGTAGTAAACTGAAAGGCAAAGCTGAAGGTTTAAATTTATATTGAATGTCAATCAATTTGAATAGATGAAGCAATATTGTCAAAGACGATTACGATTTCCAGTAAATTCGTCAAAAAGTAAACAGTATATGGTCGGGGTACTGTTCATAATAACGACGTATTGCGGTTAAAAATCTTGATTTGATATCTCGGTGTTATATACATCTGTGACAAATCAAATTGTCTATTTGATCTTATTTTTCTATGGCATGATAAGAATATGATCTATATCTATGCATCCAATTGATGATTAAATTTTGAGAGCATAAAGTATTATGGCTCGCATATTAGATATCACCATTTCATGTATTATGGTGAGTGCCATAAATATTATGTGATAATTGTTTCTATGTCACAACTTGCTCTCTTATGTGGCTATTTGGCATAATAAATATTTATTGTATGCCATAAGATCTATCCCATATACATATGTTATATGCGAGTTATTTTGATATGCTATCATATCATGGGATAATATAGATAACTATGCTCATCTTTAGTGCATACTATTTCCAAATATCATATGGTGAAAATTGAATATGATTCATGATACTTGATGTGATATCTAATTTTTACATATTATATGCTTGAAAGAAGCAAATGAATATATCATCACTCTTGATTGGACCCATGATAAATGAGGAATTTATCACTACAATATATGGTAGTACAAAAATGAGTAAAGGCTTTGAAAGAGCTAATATATTATTGCCTGGTGGAACAAAATTGATGATTGAGAATGCATTGTTCTCTCCAAAGTCTCACATAAATCTACTGAGTTTCAAGGATATTCGAAATAACGGATATCATGTGAAGACTATAAAAGAAGGAAATGAAAATTTCCTCCAGATTACAAAGGCAATATTGGGAATGAAATATGCGATGAAAAAAATTTCATGCTCTTCCCTATGAATTATATTGCACAAGAATAAGTGCTATTGAAGCCAATCTTATCGTAAACGAAAGGTTTACTGATTCAAATGATTTTAAGATTTGGCATGATCGATTGATAAAAACAATCAAGAATACAAATGGTCATACCTTGAGGAAACAGAAAATATTTTGAGGAGATGAATTCTCCCGTTCTGCATGTTCCCAAGGAAAATTGATTATAAGGCCATTACCAACCAAAGTTGGTATTGAATCACCTGTATAATTTATGAAGATCATTTCACGGCATTAGGGGAAGATATGAACCCTAATTATTTTAAAAATTTGAATGCCGAGAAATTTTATGATATGAAAGGATCTTCAAGATGATATATGTGGACCTATACATCCACATTATGGACCATTTAAATACCTTATGATGCGACAACTAGATGGTCGCATGTATTTAAATGCTTTATAGCAATTACTTTCTAGCTCTATCTGTGAGTAAACGCATTCATAATTGTTGGACAACAACATCCATGGCTATCCACAAACCCATTCAAACAATTGTTTAATTGTAACGTTTACCATTGGAATTCAAATTTATTGTTTATTTATACTCAAACTAATTTAAACAACATTAATAGCACTTAGTTCAAAAAAAAAAAACTAGAAAAACTGAATTACTGTAAATTCAAAAAGAAAAGGGAAAATAACATCAAATTCCGAATAAAAAATAAATCCACATGTAGGAAGAAAATCACTACAAATGCCCATTATATTTTTAAATAGAATATATATATTTAATTGCACCTCTCAATTTCCTTAAAATGTGAATTATATAAATATAAGACATTATATACTCATATTAAGTAAAAGGGAAAATGATCAATAGGCCATCGAACTTTAGATGAAGTCAATTAGTCCCCAAACTTTCAAGCAAAAAGTGACCCCGTAGAGAAAGTGACCATAGGAGAAGGTGACCTAGGTGGTCGTCTTCTCCGGCGATCGTTCGTTGGTCGCTGATCACTTTTAGCCTGAAATTTCGCCGAAATCTCGTCGACAAGTTAGTGGAATCCTAATGACCTGTGATAGAAGGTCATTAACTGACTTTTGAGCTTCATTGCATCAAAATCAATTTTTGATAGTGTAATTGGCTAATCGCACATTTAAAAAGTTTAGGGGGCTAATTGACTTTTTAGAGTTCGGTGGTCTATTTGACCCTTTTCCCCAAGTAAAATTGTATAAATTAAAAAATAATATAATATTTTTTTGAGAAAAATACTATAATATTTAAAATACTGTAATATCACCATCTAATAATGATTATTTTCTTTAGTTATATTAAATTAATATTTTCTTGAATTTTTTTTAATCACAAAAATATTAATTTAAAATTAAGATTATAAACAAATAAGTATGCTGCATATAGAGAAATATATCATAATACTTCTACTAATAAAGAATATAAATCATCATTATTTGGGTATGATAATAGTAATTAATGAATGAAATATAAGTAAAAAAAATTTAATATAGAATAATTCATACATACAATATAAATTAGTTATTATTATATAACATATTTATTTCATATTAAAAAAATTATTTAAATTATAAAAATACAATGAAATAAGGAAATCCTAGAATACCCAAATGACAACCAAATAAGAACTTAGTAGATAGTACAAGTTGTATCATGCCACCAACTTCCTTCTCATTAGGGGTAGCCAAAAGACAAATATTTTTTTTTGATTAAAAAAACAAATATTTTAAATATATAAATAGCGAGTCCTAATACTCAATATTAACGTAGTATTTTACAATTATAACGATGCTCAAATTGAGTTTACACGTAATTTTAATGAGCTATTGGGTTAAAATATTGATAGAAAAGAAAGGCTTAAAAATTCTCTATCCATTGAAATATTATATTGTTCTTATAATACATAATTGTTTACTTAGTCTAAACAAAAAAGTGCTAATAGTCAAATTCATGTTATCAAAATTGAACTTAAAAAAAAAAAACAAAAAAAAAACCTTGATACATTCGAATCATATTTCAAACTAATTAATTATATTTAAGTTCATCGTCCCATTTTATATGTCTTATTTAATTAACGAGATTTGATTCAATATTTATAATTTATTTTTTGTAAAATTTAATTTAGTGTTAGTATATAAAATTTATATATTTAGAAATTATATAAAAATTACTATTAAATACAAAAAGTTGAATTTAAAAATTGTAAAAAGTTAGATTGACCAGTAGCTAAGACAGACCAAATACAAAGGGAGTAACTCATTCTAAATCTATTATCTTAATTTCCACGAACCATCTGCATTTGATAGTATTTACTTTCACAATAAACACAACAAGCGTTTGTAGTCCAACGGTTAGGATAATTGCCTTCCAAGCATTAGACCCGGGTTCGACTCCCGGCAGACGCAATTAGTTTTTCCATTTTACGTACTTTACCTCCAAGCCCACAAATTAATAAACTATCATAGTGGGTCAGTATTTTTTAGTTGATTTATACCGATAAGAATTGGGTTTACTATTTTACTAACAAAAATACTCCTAACATCTATTCTCTCACAAATTTATGTAAATATTTTTTCTGGGACCAACATGATGAAAATACCTCCAAACTCTCGGCACATCTATTGGATAGAACATCTAGCCTAATATTTAAGACTGCCCCATACGCATAAATAAATTGAAGGAACATAATATAATAACGTACACATAAACTGTTAACTGGAAATATAGAATTTGTTAACTGCAGATTGACACAATATATGTGTTAACAGTTAAAATATTCTATACCTACAGACTACAGTTAAGGGTTTATGTGTTTGTAGTTAATATGTTATATTCCTTCAATTTATTTACCAGCACACAAACAATTAACTACATGTACGGAACATATTAACAAAATATGTCAATTGCAAACACATAATCAAAAAGATATTTTGGATCAGAGTGCATAATGCAAGTATAACAATTGTACTAACTGTATATTAGTGGAAAATACAAAGAGCTGATGAGAAATAGTGAAATACTAATACACTAATACCTTTGTTTTTCCAGTTTGCAAGCAAATTGCAGAACCAGTTTAAGCTCTAAGAACTAAGAAATGTACAAGGAATAAGACACAAGAGCAATATCCTTAAGAGAGAAGGCTTAGTAAAAAGAATGTGGAATAAAAGACATGATAATCCAGGCACTCAAAACACAAAATAAACCACAAAGTTGACACAACCTAACCAAAAGAATTATGGCTAAAATCTCAAGGATTCTTCACCTTAATCCTTAACTTCCTGGCTATGTTTGCTGCTCTACTGTGCACTGGTCTTTTGCTAGAGTCACACTGTTCCACCTCTACCCAGTTTATAACTTTGAGTAAAAGTGACTGAGGAACTTTGGGGTTTTTCATGCCTTTTTCAAGTGCTTTCTCTAGAAACTCCATGAACCAGTTCCCAGCTTCATCTTCAATCTGCTGCCCCAATTTGATTGTATTGGATAAGCCACTAATAGAAGAAGCCCCCCCAGGTTTCTTGTTCTCGTCGTTCTCAACACTCGACTCAGCTTGCTGCTGCTGCAACAGCAGCTTTCCGAGTGGAGTTGAGGCAGATTTTTGGTTTGATCTGAGATGTTTTCCCAGGATTGATGATTTCTGGTCACTTCTTTCTGGGAAGGATGCAATTGATTTGTAAAGTGCAGCCCTTCTCTTTGAGTCTGAGTTTCTCTTTTCTTCGGCTGTTGTTTCGTGCAGAACCGAGGGGGATTGGTGGTTGTTTTCATGCTCTTTTCCTCCTCCTTTTGGTTCAATGTTTGGATTTTGAGCCATTTCTGAGGCTGCAATGGCTGCCTGAATCGATACCATCTCCGCTTTCGCTTGCACTAATTGTTCATAGAATTCAAGGAACTGATCAAATGAGGCTGCTGGGGCTTCTGCTTTTGCTGCTCTGCTCAAGTTTGAAAACATCCTAAAAACAACCCACAAAACAAAACACATTAGCAACAGATAGTTTCTTTAGTTTCTGTGTCTGTCTGAAAGAAACTATGTTTATGTGGAGAAATTTTCCATACTTGAGAGAACGGACTAAGTTTTCTGTGGCTGATGCATCCCTTAGTGCTTGAAGAGCAACCTTCTGCGCCTTTTCGCGCTGCTGTACAGCTTCCTGGAACACACAAAGTACCTATCAGTCTTAACTGCACAATTTTTTTCGTTTACCACTACACTCAAAGCTATATAGATAGTAGCAAAGACACAACTTTATGTCTATATACCGACACATTTTCAACAGGCATAGTGCCCTAGCACGTGGTGCTCGAATGATCAAGCACCTGCCAGTCTTAACCTACACAAATTTTCATGCTTACCACTATGCCAAAAGCTATATGGATAGTAACAACGACACAACTTTATTTCTATATACCAACACATTATCGAGAGGCATGATGTTGGACTTGACCTTTCAAGGCTCCGTCCAACCATCCCCTAGTCACGTGTTGCTGGAATTGTTATGATAAAGCATATCCAACATGAATTTATTTTTATCATACTACTACTTTAATAACATTCAACAGAACAAAATCAACAGCAGAAGAGGAAATAGAAGTGCACCTTCCCCAACATGCTTAGCTTTCCAGGCAGATTCATGGGCAGGCTACCATTATCCGGGGGTGAATCAAGACACTGAGGTTGCAATACAGTAGAAGTTTTTGGACATGGAAGGGGGTTCTGTGATTCTGCACAAGTATTGGGAGAAGCTGCCATCTTTGAATTCCTTGAATTTGGAGGTGGAGAGCAACTTTTCTTTTCCTACATTTACATAAGAAAAAAAGAACAATTGTAACCATTTGTTGAATATATTATTTAGACTAGACCAAATGAACCAAAACTATACACAAAAAGTTTAGACAGAAACTGGTATGATTTTACACACTATGAACTTAGGCATAGAGTAAAAATGTACCTACAGATGAGGGTAAAGGGCTTTTGATGATTCTTGATCCGGCGCCACGATTGCCTAAACTTCTGCTCCTGGGAAATTTGAGCATGGTGGGAGTGGCACAACTCTTCCTCACCAAAGCAGGACTACTTTCCACTTTAGCCTCGACGAATTTAGACAGCAACGCGCCACCAACCGAAGATCTCAGCCCACTTTCATCCTTCCCTACTCCTCTTCCCCGAATAACCGGAGACATTGGAACATTCCCACCATGTTTTACAGGTGTGATTTGATCAAAATCAAGAGGGACTGGCTTCCTAACCAGTGGAGAAGCCCCAATTTGGGGTGTCCCCCAAGACCCCCTTCTTGGGGCTGAGAAATTAGGGTTATTTTTGTCTCCCTTTTCCCTCAACCCCATCAAGGGCTCTGGAGTTCCCACCAATGGGTGCCTCCCCGGCAATGGCTTAGCGCCTCTCGCCACAGGAACCGGCGATCCCTGCTCCAATCTGTCCACATAAATGAACTGCCCAAGCTGCATTTTGTTGCTGAGAACAAGATCATCTTGCTCAAATGGCAGACTAACATATATGGAGTGTGAAGAATCTGAAACCTTTATGTAGAAACCGTGTTTCGGCCATAGATCGTTGTCATCAAGCTCCGCCGGAACAATGTCTGTCACCTGCAACAGAGAACTCCTGTGCTCGCTCGTCGCCTTAACCCCGGAATTCATCCCGTCCAGTAGCTTCAACAAAACCCCCGGAGCTAGCGTCGCCATGGCCGCCGCGAAAAACCAAGAATCAATTCCCAAATTTTCAACTCAAATCGGATGGATTCTTATCTGGGCCTCCCAGTTTTCAAGAAACCAAGAATGGGTCTTGGAGAACAACACCAAAAAGTCTAGAATTTTGGATCAATTGCGAAATGAATCTCTGAATTTGAATGGTGGGGGTGATAACTGATAAGGAGGAGATATGTTTGATCAACGGTAAGAAAAGGGTCAGGAATTTTAAATCTGGAATTGTGGAACGTTATTGTAACGGTCATAAATACGCCGGTGGGTCCGGGTCATTGTCATTTTTGAATGTAGCGGTTCCGGAGCGGAGCATAAAGCCCGTGTAAATATTTACTCTTTACCCCCGTGGTTTAAAATAAGGGTTCACATATTTTCTCAAAACTCAAAAGGCCTTAAAACAAAGCTCTTTTGATATATGAAAGTTGAAAAAAATATCAAAATTTCAAAATATTTTTTAGAGCGGTAAATTTAATCTGCCAAAATTAATAAGTTATTGTTGACCCATTGCATTTTTTGAGTAACGAGGAAACCTGCACCCTAGCCTGCAAATGATAATAATGAAGTAAATCAGTTTAGGTTGCTCGTAAGTCATAACTGACCGTCTCAAATCAAGAAAGCCATAGACCGCTACTGTAAAAAGTTGAACTTGTAATCTTGTTGGGGTTACTAAGTCAATTGTCTGAACAAATGGGGCTATGCTTATTCTACACATTGCATTTAATTTTTTTGAACTTTTGAAATGCTTGTAGCATATATCTATTTTTTGGCACCATTTTAGTTATTTCTTAGTTTTGGCCAAAATTGAAATGATACAATTTTATAAAGAGTAATGCTACTCCATCTACAAAATTCACTTCTTCTTTTTTTGTGCACCAACAGTAGCAGGAACAATCGCCTTGCCTAAGTGATCTTCCGAGTCATCATCCCATAAAATTCACTTTTAATTTATTCAGTTTCTTCGTTAAGATTGACACATCTTAAAATGAACATTAATTATGTATTGATTTTAGTAGAAAAATAATAATTTTCTTTAATAAAATTTTTATTTTTACTTTAAATATTTTTTCTAAAAAAAATTACTATGTTTAGTTTAAAAAAAAAAAAAAAAAAAAAAAAAAAAAAACTTACCACTAGAATATTTACAGAATATTCAAAATTTGAATATCTGTCAAACCCACACTTATGACCCCATAAAAAGTTCGAAAGCCAAACTCAATAATCACTAGAAAATTGAATGCACGAAATTTGGCCTATTAGTAAAGGCATTTCAATCTATTGAGAGCTACCTGTTTGCTCAAACTGGGAGTTTTGCCTTGGTGGCATTGATGGTTTTGTTAGTTGGCTATTGGGTGGTTCTAACTTCTTCTGTCAACACTTGGCTCTTTTTAATTCATATTTACATGATTTCTTTCATAGACTACCGGATACCATGATGAGAACAATGAGTCTCTACATTATGAGTCTCTACATTATTACTAGTTTTAAACGCGCATTGCACGAATGGATTAATGCCCAATGTTTATATTTAAATAAATATTTGAAAGTATATCAATGCAAGATTATATAGGAGAAGTTTATGCATAGGTAATTGAATGTCGAATTTGTTTATTTAAATATGTAACTTAAAGTATATGAATCCAAAATAATATAGGAAATTCATTATAATTGTCACTAAAATAAATGTTTGCAACTTTGTAAAATCGATAGTCTAAATATTTGGTCTAAAAATGATAGTCTGAACCATCCATTTGATTAAATAATTTGACCGCCATTTTTTCTACCCATTTTAGGTCCAATTCTCTTTGGCTCTTATTAGTATAATAGATATTCACAAGTCCATACGTACATAGATATATGGTAGTACATATATATACATGTACAAGCACATAACTAATGGGAGTGTAACACTAATACAAATGCTAGAATGTAGGAGTCCTAAATACACCACTTCAAGCTCACAGGTCATAACAAACAAAGTTGAGCTTGTCACGTAAGAACACAAAGTGAGGCAATGGCAAAGACTTAGTGAAAATATCAACCAACTGATCCTTTGTAGACACTGAGCACCACTTGCAACCTTATCACATACGAAATGATAGTCAATCTCCACATGCTTGGTATGAGCAGTGGTGGATCTACAGTGGGGGCAGCCACTCACCCCCACCCCCACCTATATATTTCCCTTGTATATATATGTATGTATAGTACCTGTTTTAGATATAAGTATAAGAAAATAAGATAAATGTAAACGGTGAGTAGTTGGTAAGGTTGTGTTTGATTAAAGTAAATAGCAAGTGTTCAAATCTTGTGTTGCTCAACTCTCGATTTTAAGTGTCTCAATTTCTTTACCTCTTTTATGGTTGTGCTTTGTTGTATATATATATATAGTTTTTTTTTAATGTCATTTATAATGTATTTTCTATTTGAATTATTTTATCAAATTAATTATGTTTCATATTTTATTATTAATACTTTTATAAAGTTTTGATGTGTTATATTCTTCGCTTATATACAACAATATTTATGATTATGGTCTGTGTTTTTCTATAATAAATATATATAACTTTTTTATATTAATAAATAGATATATAATTTATAATGTGTTTTGTATTTGAATTATACAACAAATCTATGACTATATTTCCTAAATGTTTTACGGTTTAAGAAAAGTTTTCACCCCCACTGACTAAAATTTCTGGATCCGCCACTGGGTATGAGCGTAAGATATGTTGGCCCCAAGTTGTCACACCATAGGCGCGGAGCAACATTGAGCTCACACAAGAGAAAGACAATCTAGGTAACTTTGGCGCGACTGTCTTCTGCTTGCGACAACCCCAAGATACCATATTGCGCCCAATAAACACTACAAACCCACTTGTAGACGCCCAATCGGAGTTGAAAAATGCATGGATACTCAAACTAGCGAACTTGTGCATGCGCAGACCAAAGTGCAAGGTGACCTTCACATCCCTAAGAACAGGTTTCCACTGCTAGAAATCAGTGATTTTCCGACCACCGGAAAAGTGGTCGGAAATCGCCAAAATTCGGTTGGAAATCACTGTTCCGATCACATTTCCGACCACTTGGAGAGCCGGAAATACCGTCCACAGTAATAGCAGCGTCGGAAACTTTCGTCGCACGAGAAAGTTGGTTGTTGAAACTTTCTAACCACCTATGGTCGGAAATTCCCACTGCAGTAGTTATTTGGGGGAGTTTCTGACCACCTCTGGTGGTCGGAAATCAATTAAGTAAAAAAAAACACTGCTCTATAATTTTAATTTAAAATACAAATTATCCACTTGCAAATAGCAATTGTAACCCCAGTAGTAGTTTCATTACAATACAAGTTTATGATACTAATAAGAATAAACAACACCAAACCAAACCAAACATTTAATACATGTCTGGTTTGTTTTTTGTTTATGAGTATGGTGGGACTGCAAAAACTTTCTTATGGAGAGCTTTGTCATCCACATTGCGAGCTAAAAGGAAAATTGTTTTAAATGTTGCATCAAGTGGCATAACTTCTTTGTTGTTACCAGGTGGACGAATTGCTCACTCGAAATTTGCAATACTAATTGCAATAAATGAAGACTCAACATGTAATATAAAACAAGGTAGCCATCTAGCTGAATTGTTGATAAAGGCCAATTTAATAATTTGGGATGAAGCACCCATGATGCACAAACATTGCTTTGAAACCTTAGATCGAACTATGAGGGATTTGTTGCGTTTTGTAGATCCAAATAGTTCCTCAAAGATATTTGGTGGAAAAACTGTTGTACTAGGTGGGGATTTCAGACAGATCTTACCAGTAGTTCCTAAGGGATCAAGGCAATATATTGTATCTGCAGCAGTTAATTCGCATATTTGTAGAACAGTTGTAAAGTTTTGAAACTTACAAAAAACCTATATCTCAACGCGACTGAACGTGGCATTGATCTACAAAAACTAGAAGGCTTTGCTAACTGGATTGCTGATATTGGCAATGGAAAGTCTGGTGGACCAAATGATGGATGTGTAGAAGTAGAAATCCCTAGAAATATGCTGCTACTGTCGGATGGGGATCATATTTGAACAATTGTGAAAAACACATTTCCAATGTTTGTGAATGAGAATTGTAATCCAGCTTTTCTTGAAGGTCGTGCTATACTTGCACCAACACTTGATGTGGTCAATTCAGCAAACGAATATATGAGCACTTTGCATACTTCTAAGAGTATAACATATGTTAGTTGTGACACAGTGTGCAAAGCAAATGCAGATAATGGTATACTGGGGGGACGCACACACCCATGAATTCTTGAACATGATTAGAGTTTCAAATTTACCAAACCATTCATTGACTTTGAAAATTGGTTCACCGGTTATGTTGTTGCAAAATATTGACCACAGTATTGGTTTGTGTAATGGTACTAGATTGATAATCACAAAGTTAGCAGATCGTATTATTGAAGCTGAGATAATGACTGATGCTAACAAAGGATCAAAAGTTTTGATTCCAAGGATGTCCATGTCTCCATCCGATCTAAGGTTGCCATTCAAATTTCAACGAAAACAATTTCCGTTGATGTTATCATATGCAATGACCATTAACAAAAGTCAAGGTCAAACATTGTCAAATGTAAGATTGTTACTAAAGAAACCTGTTTTTGTACATGGTCAGCTGTACGTTGCTGCTTCTCGGATCAACAACCCTAATGGTCTTACAATATTGATAGCCAATGACTCAACGACAACTTCTACATCAACCACTAATGTTGTATATCATGAAGTTTTTAATAATTTGTAAGTTTGTTAAAGTTTATTTGTATTCATAATTTAAGTTGTATTTCATTATTTATTGTGAGATATCTACATGTTTATTTTATGGCAAAAATTTGTGTGAGACCGTCTCACTGTGAGACGGGTCGGGGCAGGTCACGATCCAAATGTAATACTTATATGCAGAAATGTCATACTTATATGCTCAAATGTAATACTAATCAGGAATAACAAAATTTGTTACTTATAAGGGTAAAGGTAATACTTTTAAGGAATTGAAAAATACAATACTTTTACATTTCGATTTAAAAGTGTTACATTTTTCCTCAAAAGTATTATATTTTCCCTTATAAGTAAGGGGCACTTGTCAACATTACTTATTATGAAAAAGAGTAAATTGCACTTTTGGTCCTATGACTATAGAGGTCCCCTTAATTTCAGTACTTGACTTTAAAAACTAACAATTTAATCCCGTAACTATGCAATTTTTAACACATTTAGTCCTCCCGGCCAAATTGCCGGTCAAATGTCGACGGAAAAATGTAAAAATTTTTAAATTATTTATTCATTGGGCAAAACAGTCATTTCACGTTAAAAAAGGGAAATCATCGGATAACTTTGCTGAGTAATTTCCGGTCGCTTTCGGATAACCATTTGGGGAAGCCATCGTCTTTGGATGCGAGAACAACATCGCGATGGTCCAACAATTTGCAATGATGTTGTATAGGGATGCTAGAGAAATCATCTCCGCCTAGCGTCGGAGAATCCTTCTGTACACGTCATCACGTCCTGAGTGTTCGCTCCGCCGCCGGAGAAGATGGAGTTGAGGGAGTGGTCGAGGAGGTCCATCGAGTCTTCCAGAAGGTCGAGGCAATCGTCGTAGGTGGACCAGAAATGATAGAGAATGAGTCTGAGAGAAGAGAGATTGGGATAAAAAATGGTAGAGAATGTATGATTGTTTTTGCAGAACAGATGGGGCATTTCACTCCGGCAACTGGAAATTGATTAATGTGGCGGCTATTTGAGTATGTCTTTCATGTTCTTGACGATAACCATTAGTTCAAAATGCAATGCCGCAGATGACCAAATCGAAGCCGTCACCGGGGAGGGAGAGGTTGATTTCGACGTCGCGCTCCGCCTTGTTGAAAACTGCATGTCAAAATGATACACTTCTCTCCATCTCATTGCTTGTTCTCTTGAATCCTTGCATGAGAAGTGACATCCTACAGTGCTATAAATTGTTTAGAAGATGTTATGAAAAAAAGAACAATCTTAGGAATAAAACTCTATGCAAAATCCACTGACTCGTGAAAAATAGAATTGGTGATGGGAAGTATTACTTGTGGTGATAATTGTGGAAGTTCATTCGGTTGGGTGTACATCCATCCCATGGAAGAAGAAGAAGCAGAGGGTGGCAGGTGACGAAGCAGTCATGGAAGAAGAAGAGGAGGGTGGCAGGTGAAGGAAGAAGAAAAAGAAGAAACTCCGGTCAGCAAGTGAGGGAAGAAGAAGAAATGACGTGAAATGACCACTTTGCCCCTATAAATAAATAATTTAAAAAATTTTACGTTTTTCCGGTGACATTTGACCGGCGATTTGGCCGGGAGGACTAAATGTGTTAAAAATTGCATAGTTACAGGATTAAATTGTTAGTTTTTAAAGTCAAGTACTGAAATTAAGGGGACCTCTATAATCATAGGACCAAAAGTGCAATTTACTCTTATGAAAAATATAGTATTTTTTCTCTTATAAGTAGGAAAAATTGTATTATTTGATTATTAGTAACATATTTGAGCATATAAGTATGACATTTGCATGTTGCTTCAACCTAACTCGACCCATCTCACAAATAAGGATCTGTGAGACGATCTCACACAAGTGTTACCCTTATTTTATTTACGTGCTCTTAAAATATTCAATTTTATCTTAATTATATCTTACACAATTGTACAATAAATTTAACAATATTTATCTGTGCATAGCACTATTACTATACTAGTTGACTAGTTGATTAATTATAACCAGAACGGCAGAAATCAGTACAGGACTACAGGAGTTAGGTGTAGCGACGGTAGCGGTCCGGCAGTCCAGTGTAGCAGTCAGCCGAGAGGAGACTCGCTGGAGTGGAGAGCAGGCGGGCAGCAGTAGCACAGAGCAGTCGCGGTCTCGGTTCTCACAGAGCAGGGCTGCAGTGGAGACTCGCTGGTCGAGGACTGGAGGTCGCGATTCTTGCCGTCGCTCGTCGGTGGTCGCAGCCGCCAGCCGGGCAGTCGCAGGAGTGAAACGCGAAGGAGATGCGGAATTAGGGATTTCAAATTAAAGGTCGCAAGTTACAACCCCACCCTAATTGCAAGTAACTTGTAAGCTCTTTTATTATTATTATTTTATTATTTTATTTTAAAGTTCAGGGTTAGTTGTAGACTTGTAGTCTTGTAGAGTTGGAATTTACCCATTCTCCTCCCCCAGTCTCAGAGTGATACTGGCACTAGTGATACAAGCCTGCAACCTCATAATCTTTATCTGGTAATCTACCCTGCTGTGACGACAATGTTTATCAATAGATGTTTCATTTTTGTAATTGTGTTTTTCCTTCGTTTTGTAAGTTGTTGTAAGTTGTAATTTCGAGACAATCTTTTTGCGTTTTACATGGAATACCGAATTAGCAACAACCAAATGAGGAAATTGAAAAGTATATTCTAATTAATCATTTCATGAGAAACTGGCAGAAACCAATTTTTTAACAGGCAAGGCAATGATATTTGAATATTAATCTTGTCAACTTTGTAGAGTCTCTGCACTTGAAACCAGCTAATTTTACTCAAGTGCTGCTGCTATTAATTTGCTGTTACTTTGTTATTCAAATGTTAGGGAGTACGAAAAAATTATTACGGAATGATATTTGAATACTCATATGGGATAATGTTAATGGTAACTCAATGGAAATGTGGAGTTCATTTTGTTATTTGAATGTCTGTTATTCAAATTGTATACTTGATGCTATTTCATATTATATTTTCTCACTGGTTTCACATTTTGACTCTAAATTATTGTGTTAGCATTTGTGTGTCAATAATATATTTATTAAACTTATTGGTATTTTTCTCACTGGTTTAGACGGAAAGCCTTCTCCCTCACAACTGCAAAGCTTAGTTGAAAGCAAAGAGAATCACAACCATGGGAACCTCAGTGCAGGTGAAGCCATTGTGTGGAGTGTATAACGAAAACCCTCTCTCCTACCTTGTCTCCGTTGATGGCTTTAACTTCCTTATTGACTGTGGTTGGAATGACCACTTTGATACCTCTCTTCTCCAACCCCTGTCCAGGTTGGTCTGTCTGTCTCTCCATGTTTGTGTGTACACATATTCAACATGAAATGCTTCAATATTAATTTAGTTTTTTGGAATTACTACTTTTGCAAATGATTTTGTTCCAGCCAAGAATTGAGAATTGATTGTAATCCTTATTTAGGGCAAATAAGCAGATTGTAAATTGCATAGCTTGACAACAACATTTTGTCCTCTCTAATTACTAACGCATTAGTATTTTCTATTTAAAAATGTTGTACATCTATTCAGGGTAGCGTCAACAGTGGATGCCGTGCTGCTCTCGTATCCAGACACCCTTCACCTTGGTGCCCTGCCCTATGCCATGAAACACTTTGGATTAGCTGCTCCTGTTTACGCCACTGAACCTGTTTATAGATTAGGATTATTAACTATGTATGATCAATATCTCTCGCGTAAGGTAAACGTCTATTACATCATTTCATAAAAAATTATCTTTCCTATGGGTTGTTCTTGTTCACATTGCTTACTCCTTTACTCTTTTTTGTAGCAAGTGTCCGATTTTGATTTGTTTACTCTGGATGACATTGATTTTGCATTCCAAAGTGTCACCAGATTAACCTACTCTCAGAACTATCATATGTCCGGTAAGCATTGTATTTTGTTTGTTGAGATTTTCCTTAGATATTCTTAATTCAGCTAATTTAATCTTGTTTTGTCTTGTCTAGAATGAAGTGTATATGGACCCAACTAAAGTCATTGCACCGTAAACCTAGTTGACCCTTTTGTTTTCATAACTTAAGGGTATAGTTTTTCAATAAGTATCGGGTACTATCAAATGTGTGAAAACAGTGCCAATGAACCTTGACTTAGCTGGCCAAGATGATGCCTATAGACCTAAGCTCAGAAGCTTCAGCCACCAACCCCACCCCTGCCCTAAAAAGAGGACAAACTTATTTTATTTACAAAAAAATTGTAGAAAAGAGTAAGGGAAACTCTAGGAGAACAGAGTAGCAGTCTTGGGCTTATGAACAAAAAAATAGAAATCAACATGATGAGGCAAAGAAAAACAGGGAAAGAGACTGAGGGTAGGGGGTTTTCAAAGACTCAAGAAAGTGAATCTTGTTAGGATTTTCTTAATTAATTTTATCTTGACCCCATTAATGTTATACAACTTTTTGGTTCTTATTTTTGTTTAGTTAACTCTTTTTTTTTTTGGTGTGGAGTAATGAAGTTTATCTTTTGGTTATCTCTTGTTGAAAATTGTTAACTAATGCTAGGGAAAGGTGAAGGAGTTGTCATTGCTCCACATGTATCTGGTCATCTACTAGGTGGTACAGTCTGGAAGATAACAAAAGATGGGGAAGATGTTATATATGCTGTTGACTTTAATCATCGCAAAGAAAGGTCATGCATTATAATATTTGTTATAACTTGTGTAATTATTGTATTGGTGTAGGGTTAGGGGTTTAGGTGTTAGGGAATAACTTGTGTAATTATGAAACTGACTTTCTGCTGCTTCTACCAGGCTTTTAAATGGAACCATTTTAGAGTCTTTTGTTCGCCCTGCTGTCCTAATTACTGATGCCTATAATGCTTTGAGCAACCAGCCTTCAAGACGTCAGAGGGATCAAGAATTTCTAGGTAAAAGTTGCTCCTTGAGTAATTTGAAAATTATTGAATTTGGGAGTCAGCCATACAGATTTTGCTTCTTTTTAAAATGAAAATTAAAACATATTCTTGCCTGCTTAAATTAACAATCTATTACTAGTCCTCTA
The DNA here is from genome assembly GCF_003576645.1 of Ipomoea triloba. Classification (NCBI taxonomy): domain Eukaryota; kingdom Viridiplantae; phylum Streptophyta; class Magnoliopsida; order Solanales; family Convolvulaceae; genus Ipomoea; species Ipomoea triloba. Next base: position 16,316,948 of record NC_044923.1, on the reverse strand, counting down.
GAAGAGTCTAGTGGTTGATGCTTTGGACTTGACTTACATGGAGGTTGTTTTTTTTTTTCCAGTACTTATGCATACCTAATCCCTTATTTACCACAGATAGCATTGAGAAGACTCTAAATGCTGGTGGAAAAGTATTACTACCTGTAGATACTACTGGTCGTGTATTGGAACTCATTTTGTTGCTAGAGCAGGTTAGTTGGTCTGTAACTGAAGTCATTGCATCACCAAGTAATTGTAAATTGTAATGATTTGCTTTTTTTTTTCTTTGAAAATTCCAGCACTGGCATCAAAAGGGTTTGAGCTATTCCATCTTTTTTCTCACATATGTTGCATCAAGTACAATTGACTATGTCAAGAGCTTCCTTGAGTGGATGAGTGATTCAATAGCCAAGTCTTTTGAGGACAGACGAGATAATGCTTTTGTTTTGAAGTAAGATCAGTTTCTTCCACCCACTTTACCATTTATTTTATCAGACTTTCTCTTTAGTGGCAAGCTTACCATCTGGACAAAAGTACTTGTTCTGTTAACCCTTAAAATAGGTGCACAATTGTTAAATCTCAGGTAGCCCCAGACTGACCAGTCTATCTCCTTAATAGCAGCATGTTCAAATGCCATCATAATTTTGTTTTCCAGACACTACTCCCTCTACTTTTTTGTTCTCTGCGGCCTTTGTACTGCTTGCAATTGCCTTAGCCTACTCAAAATTTCTGCTAGTTGAAGCCATTTACCGTTTCCAAATTTCAAAAAATTAACTATTGCATTTATTTCATAAATTGACAGGCATATCACACTTTTGGTAAACAAGAGTGAGCTTGAAAAGTTGCCAGAAGGTCCCAAGGTTAGGATGCCTGTTTAATTAAAACAGATGGTTATCTTGATGTGTCTTTATTTAGTTTTATAATTTGGGAACGTGTCCTTTTTAGGTGGTTCTGGCATCCATGGCAAGTCTAGAGGCTGGATTTTCACATGATATATTTGTTGAATGGGCTACTGATACAAGGAATCTTGTTTTATTCACCGAAAGAGGGCAGGTTTGTTTTTGCACTTGTCTATAGATTAGATGTTTTAGTGTACTCTTTCTCTGCATTCAAATATTCAATTGATTGCTCTTTGTGCTGGAATGTGACTAGATGGGTGGATGTGTCTTAATTGTTTCATAACATATACTTATATTTCCTAAAAACATTTCAGGATTATGGTTACCCCAAAAAATGGATAAGATAGAATGAGTTAAATCACCGTTTTGGTCCCTCAATTGTTTCCCAATTGTCAATGTAGTCCCTAGTTTTCAATTTCAAACAATTCGATGATTGAATTGTTTAAAATTTCGTCAATTAAACCCTTTTAGGGACCAAAATGGTGATTTCCACATTTTTAAAATTTCGTCAATTTGGACCCTAAAAGGGTTGGTTTTAATTGACGAAATTTTAAACAATTCGAGGATCAAATTGGTTGAAATTGAAAGCTAGGGACTACATTGATAGTTGGGAAACAATTGAGGGACCTAAATGGTGATTTTTCCGATATCATATTGAAAAATTTGCTATATATGAATTATCATTGTTGTTAAGGCGGACTTTCATGGCGAGGTGCCATATATATAATATCATACATCAATTCATAATTCAGCATTTTAGCATATAAACATATTTTAAAATCTCAACAATATTGCATCTTTCTTGCTTATGTCCAGCCAGAATCTATATTTCCATCCAGGGTCTTTAGATTTAGCCTTCTTTTTAGGATCCATTGATGCATCATAATTGGGTTTATTTTCGTTCTAACTATGACCTGTCATAAAACAAAGTAAACAGAGTGAACACTCACTGTTAGCATACATAGAGTAATACACACACACACACACACACATATATAGGGTTTGGTTCTCATGAGAAGTGAGAACCATGCCATTGATCATCCCAGATTGATGGATCATATTATTCTACAGTTCTCACCTGGGGACATGGTTTTCATTTGATCATGATTATATATATATATATATATATATATATATATATATATATATATATATATATATATATATATATATATAGACTAGTGATCAAATGAGTCCATCCTGTTATATGAGTCTGTGTTGACAGATTTGGGCCATTGAATGCTTGAGACCAATGGCTTAGATTTCGCGAACTGTGCAAGTGAAGTGCAATGTTGGCCAAATCTAAGCCATTGATCTCATTGCATATTAAATGGCCCAGATCTGTCCACACGGACTCATGGGGAATAGTGGACTCATGGGAACACTGGCCTATATATATATATATATATATATATAAAGATTTTAAGTAATTATATAACAAATAAAAAAACAAAGCCACTAAGAAAGAAGAAAGAAGGTTACCTTGGTGTGGTTGCGAGGCTGCGATCGGCGCTGGAAGTCGAAGGCGAGGTTGTGAGGGGGGGAGCTAGTGTCTCAAGCTCTCAGATACGTATTAGTAGGGTTTTTAATTGATCAATTTTTATTTTTATTTTTTAAAAAATAAACCCAGGTCGGACCCGAGTTTTAGTACTGGGTTAGGTGTCCAAGACGCTTGGACGAAACCCGAGCTCGCCTCATCCATTTCAGGCAAGGCAAGCTTGATAGGCGACTGGTCTCTACCGATCGGACGCCTAGGCGACGCCTTAACAACAATGAATTACACATTATTTGTAACTTTTGGTCATCACCTATCTAGTACCAAATAAATTTTAAATTGTCATCACTTTCTAATCTGCATTTATTTATTGACATTCAATCTTTTTATTTGGAAAAAATCACATGTTCTTGTTCAATCATCTATTGTATATCTAATGAAACATGTTTTTGCTTGGCTCCTTGAACTTACATATAGTTTGGCACACTAGCACGTATGCTTCAGTCTGATCCACCTCCTAAAGTAGTTAAAGTTACCATGTCAAAGAGGATACCTTTGGTTGGAGAAGAGCTAGCTGCTTATGAGGAGGAGCAAAATAGGGTAAAGGAGGAAGCTCTCAAAGCTAGTATGGTTAAAGATGAAGAATCAAAAGCATCTCTTGGAGTTGACACTCTTACGAGTGACCCAATGGTCATTGATTCATCTAATGTCAAACATACTTCATTAAATGGTAATGTTAAAAAAGATGCTATTCTATTGAAGAAATGGCTCTCCTAGGATATTACTTCCATAGACAGAGTTATAGGATTAGCTGAAATGGCTGAGGGGACTATGAGTCTTATTTTTTTAATAGAAGGGGAATAAATTTACTCATTACTTATCTGCTATAAATTTTCAAATAGAGGGGGACGTTCGGAATGGGTTTTTCTTCCCACTAGTGTGTAGATTCCAGTAATTTATTTGCATAACATTTATTCCATGTAATTTCAAAATTTAAACCTATATATAGCAGTCTAGGCCAGAAAATTCTTCATCTGTTTTAATTAATCTCAAGGCATATCAATTTTGCAGCTATCAGTCTACAAGTTGGTCCTTACAAGGATGTATTGATTGATGGATTTGTTCTACCTTCTTCTAGTGTCGCACCAATGTTTCCCTGCTATGTTAAGTCCTCTGATTGGGATGATTTTGGTGAAGTCATCAATCCTGATGATTATGTCATCCAGGAAGAACATACGGAGCTATCATTGATACCTGTGAGTTCTTGATTTTGTTATGCTTCTAATTCTTATTGATCCGGAGGGGAAAGAAAAGGAAAAAGTTGAAAGAAATTATGGTCTTTTATCTGCAGTGTGCATTTGCTAGGTATAGTGCAACTTTTGAATCTATTATGGATAGTTCACGAGGGTGTTGAAGTACATTTGAGCATTCTGTCAGTTGACCATTTCGTTATGCTTTGTTTTACTCATATGTATCATAGTCATGTTTTTTGAACTCCAGTTTAAAAGGTTCTGTAACATGAATTTTAGACCTTCACTACATATCTTTATCATATGGAAAAGGAGGGATGGGAGTGGATAAACTGTGAAGAAAAACAGACATGAAATTATATAATTAGAATTTATGTGGAATATTATTTTTAGATAATTCAACCTGTTGAGATATTCTACTTAGGTTGATGGAGATCTTCATGGAAAACTTGATGAGGGATCTGCTAGCCTGATATTTGATACTACACCATCAAAAGTTGTATCTTCTGAGTTAACTGTAAGTCCTTACATTTTCTTCATTGATCATAGATGCATAGTTAAAGATTTTCTTTAACACCTTTAAACTGGAGCACATAGCTTGGCAGACTGGCTTATCTTTTGTTTTTAGTTAGTACTCACCTTGTTGGGTTATTTATTTATTTATTTATTTTTTCACTTACAAAAAATATTGCTTGCTGTTATCTAGTTCAAACTCGGGTAAAAAATTGACAGGTTCAATTTCTTGGTGTTATTGATGATACTGTGTTTTTAATACTCTGTACTTTCATCTTACACAGGTCCAAGTCAAGTGTTCCTTGGTTTACATGGATTTTGAAGGGCGCTCTGATGGTCGTTCAATTAAATCTATTCTTGCCCATGTTGCTCCCTTAAAGCTTGTATGTACACATTTCTGTTCTACTGGTGGTGTCAACATGTGTACAATCTTTTTTTTTTTTTTTTTTTTAATGGAAGAACTTATCTAAGTTAAGGTGTGCCATCAAACATTGGTTTTTCCAATTTGATCATATTATATTAATAATATGGGCGAGTGTAGAGTCTAGCATTGCATTTTATCGTAGTATAGCTCATATGTGTGATTTCCATAAACCATAATACTGACTATTTTTTATTTTTTATTTTATGATGGGAAGTCTAGTGAAAATGCTATTACCTACTGGGATCTGGGGAGGCCTCATCTTGAACCACGGGTCATCAGGACCTTATCTTTTATTTAAGAGAATAACATCAAATTAGTTTGTTCTCTATCTACTTTGTATTTCTATGCCCATAAGCTAACTTGCTACTTCAGTCATTTTTCTACTGAACTTTATTAACCTTTTTGGTAGACTGCATGCAGATATCAATCTCTGTAATGCTAATCAGCTGATGTTCTGTTTTGATCTACAGGTTTTGGTACATGGCACAGCTGAAGCAACAGAGCATTTGAAACAACATTGTCTGAAGCATGTATGCCCACATGTTTATGCTCCCCAAATTGAAGAAACGATTGATGTTACTTCAGATTTGTGTGCTTATAAGGTTGTATATTCCCAAAGTGTTGTATCTGTAGACAATTATTTAAAAATGCTAATACTGATCCAAGTTTTGTGCTCATTTTTGTGATAGGTGCAACTATCCGAGAAATTAATGAGCAATGTGCTGTTTAAGAAAGTAAGCTCAATGTAGTGTGGTGATATTTGGTGTACTCTGTTTTGAAATGTCCAGTCCAGTATTTCAAAATGGATAGTCTACATCAGATTGACCAACTAGAATATGTAGTACTTACAGTCTTCAGCCCTTGATGTTGGGCCTTTTTCGATGTATCTCTCATTTGTTATTGTCTGTAATTGTAGCTTGGAGACTATGAAGTAGCATGGGTTGATGCTGAAGTGGGGAAAACAGACACTGGCATGTTGTCTTTACTTCCTCTTTCAGATCCCGCTCCACCACATAAGACGGTACTTGTTGGAGACCTAAAACTCTCAGATTTCAAGCAGTTTCTTGCAAGCAAGGGTGTGCAGGTATTATTATTATTATTATTATTACTGGAACTTTTCTCAAATACCTTTTACTACAATGTAAAAATGGGAGGTGTGGTATTTTGGTAAAGAAAAAAGTGGCATGGCATGGCATGTGACAAAAACTCATTCCCAAAGGCATTTTAAAAACTCTCTGATTATACTATACTATACTGCTAATGCTTTTGTGCATGCAATGCAAAGGAGTAATGTTAAATCTTGTGTTTTCAGGTAGAATTTGCAGGTGGAGCCTTACGGTGTGGGGAGTATGTGACTTTGCGAAAAGTAGGAGATGCAAGCCAAAGGGTGAATGCTTCATTCTCAATTGTTTTTTTTTTATTTTGTAGCATTGGAGGGAGCACTTTTTGGTAGTAATGTTTACTTTTTAATTGAGATTCTGATTACTTACAGGGGGGTGGTGCTGCTGCTATACAACATATCATTCTTGAGGGGCCACTTTCTGAAGAATATTACACAATTCGGGAGTATTTATATTCACAATTTTATTCCCTCTAAATCTGAGTGAGAAGAGAACTTCATTCTCAGGGGAATTTGATATGTTCAAGTTTGACTTATATATATTTCGCTCTAGGCTGGCCGGAATGTATCACATCACACTATCACAGTCACAGGTATGCATTTGCCTATTAAGAAGAATTGTATACATTCAATCACCTCAACTCCCTGAGAAGGTGTGTATTGTAATGTTACACTCAATTGATTTCAATTGTATACGTGCACACCTTTTTTTTTTTTTTTTTTTTTTTTTTTAATAAATTCGGGTAAGCTCCTCCTTGGGTCTCTTCTTATTGTTTTTTATATCACATATTGTCTCAAGCATCAACTCCATCTGCAGCAACACAATTAAATATATATACTCTACATAGAAAAAATATGTCTTACAAAGAAAGACAACATAATAAGAGCATATTGCAAGTATACCCTTTTGCTGTCAAGACTGGATTGTGTATCTCTAGATAAGGTCTTCAATTCATTAACCCTACCCTGTTCTGAATGCTAATTATAAAATTCTTCATTCCAACAGGATCATCACCTCTCAATTTCATACCACAAGCTGTTCAGTCACCCACCAAAAAAGAAAAAAAGATAAAAGTGATTTATGAGTAACACGTCACTACCCTAATAATAATAACAATAATACCAGTAATAATAATAATAATAATAATAATAATAATAATAATAATAAGACTGCCAAAATTGTAGAAACATCAGCTTCTGTCAGTCTCTTACTCAGAATTACCAAGAAGTCATACATTAAGTCACTGAAAAGTCATACATTAAGTCACTGAAAAACATACTACCTCCGTCCCATTTTATGTGTCTGATTTGGTTAACAAGGCTTGACTGAAGTTATTTTTAATCTAATTTTTCATATATATTAAGTTTAGTATTAATATACAAAATTTATATATTTAGAAACTACACTAAAAGTACTATTAAACACAAAAAATCAAATTTAAAAATGAGTAAAAATTACTAAAGAAAATAAACAAAGAAGAAAGAGTTGGTTTGACCAATGAATAGTAAGTAGGACAGGTAAAATGGGACAGAGAGAGTAATAAGTAGCTTCAAACATTGGTCAAATAACCATGATATAAAAATATTATAACCAAAGTGAATCATACATAAGTCCAATCAAGCATCGATTACATTTCTGAACAATACATAACATGCGGGTTGTCATCCTGTTTGTTGGTTTGCACATTAGAGTAATAACAACCACAATGAAACCCTAGAAGGCTCCTCCTTCTCTCTAAACTCTTTGCTTCTTCTTTTCCTTGGTTCGGCAGCCGCCGCCTCCGCATGCTTAGCAGAGGCGGCGTCTTCTCCTCTTCACGATTGTCATTTTCTTTTGCTCTTTTCTCTCTGCATCTCCTCTCCATTTTCGCCTCCCCCATCGCCGTCCACCACACCTACGATCTCGCACTGTCGTCGTGTTCTTCGGCTATCGCCGCCCCTTTTCTTTCCCTTCCGACATTATTCCTCTTTCCCAGCTTCGGATCTGTCAAGAAGTACATCCACCATTGAATAAGGAAAAGAAGGTTTTGGGTTTTGCAAAAGGTGAAGTAGGAAGGAGTGGTTTTTCTTGATTCAAAGCAGTGTTGTTTTTTTATTAGTAAGTTTTGTTGCTATTATATCTTTCGTTTATTTATCGAATTTGTTGCTTCTCGCATCTTTAGCAAGTTTATTCCCTCTCGCTTCTTTTGCGAGTTTATTCCCTCTCGTTTTTTTGGCGAGTTCTTGTTATAAGCGTACGTAGAGCGATAATTGGTCATGGCATATGTGAACCACAAAAGAATGAAGATTGATACTCGGGTGGTGTCAACGACTTTTGAACTAGAGTATGCCTTCGTTATGTTTGACCAAATTACTATTGACAGTAAAGAAGTTTGGAGTGCTCCTGTCGATCGACTTCAGCTTCAAATTTGTGAAACAGTCTGCGATTCAAGTTTTCGATAACATTGTTAGGAAATTTGTTTCTATGTCTGACTGTAAGGAATGTTTGTCCATTCCATTAATCTTTCTTGTAAACGTTTCCGCTTATGATTCAATGAATTAGTCTCGAGAGATTATTATCAAAAAAACAACCACAATGAAACATGAGTGAGCCAATCCACTAGAAAGCAACAAAAAAAAAAACGTAAAAGTAAATATGTGAGTTGCAGGATTCTAGGCTCCATCTACCTGTAAATGGAAGAAAAGAGGATCCAAAATTTTCACTCACCTAGAGAAAACGCCAAATGTGTACAAATATGAAAATAGACATAGTGTCTTCTTTCAGGTACTCATCCTATATACAAAGAACACAAGACAAAAGAAGAACAAATAAGAGTTTAAAAGTGCTTATAGGTTATACACACACACTGGAATTTTTGTTGTTTAACAAACAATTTATAGTTTTTAAAAAAATACCTCGCAATAAATAAATAAAAGGCTTGAATACTTGTTAACATGCCATGCACCTCAAAATTTCTTGCCAGATAAGCTAGAAGCTTGGCACTGAAGTCAATACCAACTAAGCTAGCCATGTCAACAACAAAAGCTGCAAATACTGCTACATATTTGTCAACATCAGGAAACAACGATAAATGTAAAATAAAAAAGGTGCAATAATGTTAAAAAGAAAGGGAATAAAACATTATTTAATAGCAGGACTGTACCCACACAAGGAAAATTGAGATATCAAGGTGCCTAAAGAATACAGAGATATCAAACAACTATGCAATCCATACACAAACTTAACTAATTGTAGTTACTATAATTATCCAGAAGCATTGTGCACTAGCTAATGCTAATCTTGGTGATACAAATCACCATGGATTCATCCTACTATTTATTAGGAAACTTTATACATTAAATTGGCCAATGATGGCATGTCAAATTCCTCCCATTTTTTACTTCAACAGTTTAGAACACAAAAGCTGAAAAGAGTTTTCACATAAGGGCCCTGGTTATACATTTATCAAAATATTATCCTCTATTAAGAAAGAATAAACTACATGAAAATGAACCTGATATTTTTTGCATGTAGAAATAAGATAGGAAAGATATGCAGTCAGATAAAGCTACATCATGAAAATTTTGAAAAAACCACAAAGAGTTGCATTCTTAACTGTTCATTGCCACGTGGACCTCCGAAACATGATGCCAAAACCTCTTCAATTATAATTAATGAACGAAAACTGCAATCAACTGTTTGCAAGTTCAAGAGACAAGGGAGTTCAGGTACAAATTTGAATTTCCCGTGAATGATAAAAGACCAATCTACACAGAAGACTATGAGCTGAGTTCAAGACATAGAAAAGCTTTGATGTATTCTATACTATTAAAATGAACGTCAGTTCGGGAAAACACCAATACTGAAAGGACATATACAGAGAATGACAATTGTGTTTAGCTCTCATAAATGATTGCATGAGTAAATGACAGGTCAGAAAAATCATCTTGTAACACTTGGAATTTAAAATCGAAGGAAATGTAAGCAAATGCCTCACAGCTTAAAAGGAAAATCAATTAAAATGTAGGGAAGCTCTCATGATGGCAAAGAACAAAAAGAAGAGTAAGAGAGCTGAAGAAGTTAATTTTAGAGCGGAGATAAAGATCAATGCACATGACAATGAGAGTATGAGTAACACTATAGATGTTGATGAGGTGCAACATTTTGGATATGTGAACCCACCTCGTCCAATTGGCCCTATAGATAAGTTTGCAATCAGGAAAGCGCAATGCGCAACAGCGAATAATTGATGCATTTGACAAGGAGAAGGGTAACTAGGTGAAAGAGTACATACGCAGATGGGCTTATGAAATAGTTATTCTATTTCATTCTTTTGAGAGAGATAGTTTAAGTTGATGGTTGAAACTATTGGTCAATATGGTCCGAGAGCTCAAGTACCAAATAGATATGAAATGAGTGAAACTTGTTTGAAAAAGGAGGTTGATCGAGTCTAAGAAGGTTTTAAGGTACATGAAGCGGAGTGAAAACTAAATGGGTGCTCAATTATGATCATGGACAGATAGGAGAGAAGAAGCATCATGAACTTGTGTGTCAATTCAAGGTGGGCACTGTGTTTTTATCTTCTAAAGAATGTCCAATGGAGGCACACACAAGTCAGTTCATATTTGAGTATGTGGAGCATGACATTCAACAAGTTGGAGAGGAGAATGTTGTTCAAATTATCATAGATAATGCCTCAAACAACATGGGAGCTGCTAAATTAAATTGTTGAGGGAGAAGAGGCCACTGATATTTTTGGGCTTGTTGTGCAACTCATTCCATTAATTTAATGCTTGAAAGCATTGCAGGTATGTGTAATCAATGTGTAATCTTTAAATCTTTAATAGACTATATGATAAATCTTTAAATATTTAATACTTGAATGCATTGCAGGTTTACCATAGTTTAAAAGAGTTCTTGAGCAAGCAAAGAGTTTGACTATCTTCATCTATGCACATCATAAAACTTTGGCAATGATGATGAGATCCTTTAAAAAGAAGCGTGACATTGTTAGGCTAAGTGTGACTAGGTTTGCTTCAGCATTTCTTATGTTACAGAGTTTATCTGGTAAAAAAGTTGAATTAAAGGCTATGTTTACAAGCAATGAATGAGATAAATGTAAGTTTGCCAAAACAGTTAAAAGAAAACAAGCCTATTCTACTGTTTTGAGTCATGCATTTTGGCAAGGAGTTGCATTGAATGGAGTTGAAAAAAAAAATTATGAGCCTATTATTAGAATAATCGAAGAGAAGATGAAAAATAAGCTAGATACTCCTCTTCATTTGATGGTTTTCTTGTTGAATCCTTATTACCATTATAAGGATCCTCTATTTCATTGGGATGATGAAGTTTCTATTGGATGTGTTCAGTCCCTTGAGACATACTACTTTGATGACCTAGAAATGCAAAACAAGATTTTAAATGAGGAATTGTCAAAGTATAAGTTGGAAAATCAACTGCGGTAAAAAGATGTGAGTCCAATGATAAGCAATATGATCCAAGTAAATAAATTATAAGTTACATACTAGTTTTACACTTTTACATACTATATGTCTATATAAGAATATAAGATATAACATATTGTATACTTAATATTTTTATTGATTTGATGTAGCAATATGGTGGTCAACTTTTGGTGTGGGAACTCCAAACTTGAAAAGAATTGCTATCAAGATTCTATTTCTTACTTCGAGTTCTTCCGGATGTGAAAGAAATTGGAGTAAATTTGAATGGGTTAGTTCATTTCTGAATTTTGTTTACTTTACTTAGTTATTTTCTTTGAATTTTTGATGGTTGATAACTTGATACTTCATACTTGGTACTTGATAGAATGATAGTTGATAGTTTAATACTTTAAGTTTTAACTTATAATGCAACATGTTTTGCATTTTACATTTTTACTATTTTAGGTACATACTAAAAAAAGAAATAGGTTGGAAGTTAATTGTCTAAACAATCTAGTCTTTGTGCAATTTAATGCAAATTTGATGAACAAAAGGAAAAAGAGCAAAATGCTTGAATTATTACTTGCTAGTGATGCAAATTTGGCACAAGATTGGATTGTTGATAATGATGAAGTTGAGGTTGAAGATGAAGTGGAATTTGATGAGGAACTTGATGATGAAACACTAAGACCAAGACGGAGTTGTAGACAGGCCCGTTCCTATCATTTTATAGGCCCGGGGCATAGCATAAAAAATGGGCCCTACATGAGATTAATATATATATATATATATATATATACATATATAAGGCTACACTTGTGTGAAACCGTCTCACGGATCCTTATTCGTGAGACGGGTAGGGTCGGGTCGAAGCAACATACAAATGTCATCATACTTATATGTGCAAATGTCATATTTATATGCTCAAATATAATACTAATCAGGAATACAATTTTTGTTACTTATATAAGAGAAAAAGTATTACATTTTTCATAATAAGTAATGTTGACAAGTGTCCTTACTTGGAAAAATATAATACTTTTGAGGAAAAATGTAATACTTTTAAATGGAAATGTAAAAGTATTGTATTTTCCCTTAAAAATATTGCATTTACCCTTATAAGTAACAAAAAAATTTATTCTTGATTAGTATTACATTTGAGCATATAAGTATGACATTTGTGCGTATAAGTATTACGTTTTCATCTTCACCTGACTCGACCCGACCTGTCTCACACAAGTGTTTTCCATATATATATATATGGGTGTGTGTGTGTGTGGTTACATGGAATAAAACTAATGTTTGAAATAAGATTTATAAGTTTTTAACAATTTTGCATACACAATAATAATAATGAAAACAACTCTAGATGCATGCTTTCATTAGTTACGAATGAATTTTTCTTTGTTGGCTTAAAAAATACAAAATATTCAATAAGTGCATATATATGTGTCTTCATGAATAAAGAATTATAGTTTATAAAAACGAATAGACAATTTAAAACGAAATAAGCTTATAAATAATCACATTGTTCTTATAATAAATAATAAAGTATTTATTAATAAAAAACATAATACACAACTAATTACAAATAAGAGTAGACTGAGCATGAAATCTTAATTACCCGGAGAAATAAATTAAAATATTTTAAAACGTGATAAATGATATTCATAACAAAATATGAAACTTGATTAATTAGATAAAATAGTTCGAATAGAAAACACATTATAAATCATGCATATTCTCTATTGATATCATATCTATAAATACTTTTTCTTTTAGTTAGATCAATTTCAAGTTTTTTTTTTTAGATTAATATGAATACAATGACGCATAATAGAAATTCTAAACTACATTGACCAGATAATTCATATAAAAAAAAACTATCTTTTAAAATTATTTCATAACTAAATCACAAAATATATTACATATACATAAATCATTATAAAGTTCACAAAATAACACATGTTCTAAATATTAGTAAATTTCTCGAACTTTTTAAAGTATAAAAGGTATAAAACTATAAAAATTATATTAGTAAATTTCTCGAACTTTTTAAAGTATAAAAGGTATAAAACTATAAAAATTAAAATTTATGCTGCTATGGGAGTTTGACCCCTTGACCTCTATTCTTAGAACTATAAGCCCAACCAACTAAGCTAAATCAAATTTGTTTGATTTAAATGTACATTAAATACTTATACTGAAATTCTACAGTATATATATAAAGGGTGGTATACTAGGGTGGTGGGCCCCTTTCAAGTGTGGGTCCTGGGCGAGGGCCCAGCTCGCCCTTGCCCAGGGCCGGGCCTGGTTGTAGATTGAGGGAGCTTGAAGAAGATAACTTTGAATCCGAAAGTGAAGAAGAAGTTGATGTGGTTGTTGAGTTTGAAGATGATGAAAATCATGTCATAGATCAATATGGACAAGGAGATAGAGAAGAAAACCTTGAAAGTTGAATTTAATGTATTGATGAACACTTTGACATTATTATTAAACCATTAGTTGTTAATTGTTATTTAGTATTTACTTTGTTTTGAAATTTGAAGATTTGAAGTTTTTGTAATATTTATTTTGGACTTTTTAAGTTTGCATGAAGCCATGAACTATGATTTGGAAATCGAAAGTTTGATGAATCATTTAATCTTTATTAAGTTACTAGTTTTTTCTACGCGCTTTGCACGAAGGCTTGTGCCCAATATTTAAACTCATTTAGTAAATCATTTTGAAATAAATATAATATAATGCGTTTGTTTGTTTGTTTGATTTTTTTTTTTTGAGTTGTTGAAGTTTCATAGATATTCAGGTAAAATTTTTGTTGTGTATGTATTTTAAATTAACACAAGAAATTCAAATTCATTGTGATGAAATTATTCTACTATAATTTTAAGGGTACTCAACGTTGTAAATGAATAAAATTTGTTTAAATGTAGTCTTCTTCTAATTAGAGATATATCCCTTATAAATTCATATTCATATATGAATATACATAGTACTTGATTTCAACTATCTCAATTCAACAACTTTCACATATATATTGATATCCAAAAATCATGTCTCAATTTAACTGCAAATGCATTATGTTGCTGTTCATTTGATACCTAGCTAGATATGAGATACAAAGGTTATTGAAATGGGATGAATTTGTAAATAACAACATAAAGAATAAAATAAACTTTCCAAAGACCTTGTGGTCTAGTGGCACCCGGTGTCCTAGTTTACGGGTTCAAGCCTTAGTGGAGGCATCTGTTGACTCTTTGTGCTTCAGTATACCGCATACTACATTATAACAGAGTCAGTAGTACTCAAAACTATTCCCTTCACTCATAATAATTAAATATTGTCTTATGCATTTAGGCAGTTAATTTTCTTAATTTTGTTATCAGCACCCAAAAGAAAAATAAATGAAAATGATACTTCCCCCGTCCCATTTTATGTGTCTAGTTCGGTTAACGAGGCTTGATTGAAGTTAGTTTTAATCCAATTTTTCATAATATTAAGTTTAGTATTAATATGAAAAATTTATATATTTAGAAATTACACTAAAAGTACTATTAAACACAAAAAAAAAAAACAAATTTAAAAATAAGTAAAAAATACTAAAGAAAATAAACAAAGAACAAAGAGTTGGTTTGATCAATGAATAGTAAGTAGGACAGATAAAATGAGATAGAGGGAGTAATCAACAACTTGACTACTTGTCAATAAATTATCTAAGAAACTTAATATAAATTTTTGAGAACAAAAAAATAGAGTAAATTGAATTTAGAAATTACTTGCTCATGTTTTGAATAACATATCACACCAATGTATTGAACCATTAACGATTTGTCATATATAGATATTCATATAGTACTTGAATTCAACTGTCTCAATTCACAGCTTTCACAATTTTTATACAAAAAAAAAAAAAAACTCTGTCTCAAATCAACTGCACATGCATTATGTAGTTGCTTATTTGATACCTAGATATGAGATACAATGGTTATTGAAATTGAATGAATTTGTAAATAACAATATAATGAATAACATAAATTGAAATTAAAGTTTAAACAAGACATGATAGTATTGAATTAAGTGAATATAATTTTAGCAATTTTAATTTTTTAATTCAAACATATTGAACAAATACATAAACAGCAGAGGTGGCTAGAGTTGTTTGCTTAGAAATAAGTAGGGTTATGATACAATTTGTTTGCTATTTTTAGCTCTCTAAACTCATCATACAATATCTTAATTTGTAATAATTTTTCATCAGAATCCATAATTGAAGTTATCTTAAGTACAAAAAACATGCATATGCACAATCTCTCATCTCTACTCAAATTAATACATTTGCAAAAATCTATGAAGTGTGTATCCATAATCCAAAAATTTGTTTGGGTCCAACTCTGTTGATTGACCATTTTAAAGAATGTTTATAGTATAATTCACTATTGAACATATCACACCACATGTTTGTAATTAATGTGATTGATTATTTTTTTTTTCATTTTTAGAATTTCATTTATCGTCTTTAATGACTTTCAAGAAAAGGAAAAAAAAAAATCATTGTTCTGGCAAATTCTGTTTTAACGAAAATTTTCAAGTATCGTTGAAGCAATTGATAATTTACAATTGAAAAAGTAAATTAATTAAAATTTAGGTAAATTAATTATGCATTCATACCACTTCACACCATAATAATTAAATATTGTCTTATGCTATCAACATTATGCATTTAGGCAACTAATTTTCTTAATTTCGCTATCAACACCCAAAAGAAAAATAAATGAAAATGATGATTAAAAAATGCATTACTCATCAATCAATAAGATAGGAAACTTAATAAAAAAATGAGAACAATAAAATATAGTAAATCGAATTTAGAAATTACATGCTCCCATTTTGAATAACATATCATAATAATGTATTGAATCATTGAGGATTGAGGATTTATCATGTATAGATATATATATATATATACATGTCACTTGAATTCAACTGTCTCAATTCAACATCTTGCACAAATTGATATGCAGAAACCATGTGTCACATGTGAGATAAATAGTTGTCAATTGTAAATAATTAGTATTTTAGAACGATGTTTATTTATATATTTGAAATAAGAGAGTAAACAAAACTAACATAAATAAATGTGAGACATGGTGTTAATTTTGGTTTTGTGTAATTGTGAGTTGAGAAATGTACTCCAGAATTTCTTGATAAACAATATTGTTTGTGATATTGGTCAGTTTGTTTTAACCGTCATCGCTGAATATAATTATCTTGATAGATTCAGCATTTTTTGCTCGAGACATAGCAACATATAATTGTCCATGACTAAAAATCGACTCTTTCAAGTAAATTTCAACAAAATATAGTGTTTGCCCTTGAGCTTTGTTAATGGTCATTGCAAAACAAATTTTAAAAGGAAATTGTGTCATTTTAAAGGTATTGGACAATTTTCATCCTTTGATGGCTCAAGAGGAATTTTTGGAATGAAGACATGTCTTCCTTTGTATTCACTAACTGCACTCAAACAACTTATGAGATGATCTTCAAATGAATCACAAACCAATCTTGTCCTGTTACACAATCCTTCAGATGGGTTCAGATTTCTCAATAAAATTATAAGACAATTTTTCTTTAGAATTAACTTGTGAGGAGGCAGACCAGCTGGGGATAAAGTGTGTAAATAATCTTTACAATGCAATTGCTTCGAATCAAGTGGTCCGTCAAAACTAACATAACACTTACTTTCTCCCGGGAATCTATCTATTAAGATAGAATTAATTTCATCTGCAATATCATTTTTAGGTGTTAAGATGGCTCTGCTCATTAATGAATAAGGATCAATCTCGAAACACGTTAAATCAGGATATACGGATTGAAATAAAGCATCAAAAGAACTATCTTTATCCGTAAATGGAATAATGAATAAAGATGGAATCTTAATCTTGTCTCGACCAACTAATTGTTCAGTTCCAAACCTCGTTTGCACGAATATTTTGGACCAATTTTAATCTTTGAATATATGGTTAGCCAGATTGAGGGTTATTTAACCAAACTCGCTTCAATGAAATCTTCTTTCTTTCCATATCTAATAACCGACAATGTTTGTCGAAAATCACATCCAAAAACAACTACTTTTCCTCCAAAAATTTGATCGGTGTCCATAATATCTCTAAGCGTTGTATCAATGCTTTCAATAGCTCGACAGTTAGCCATAGAAGCTTCATCCCAAAGAATTAGTCTACATTTTTTTTTAATAAGGTAGCTTTTGCAGTTCGTTTTCAAATATTGCAGACATACTTATCATCTCCATCAATTAGTATTTGAACGTAGAATGAACTGTACGACCACCGGGTAGAATGGATGCTGCAATTCTTGAACTTGCAGTTGCAAGCGCTATCCATTTTCTAGACCTGACAGTAGCTAATAAGCATTTATATAGGAATGTCTTACCAGTACTACTTGGACCATCTATAAAATAAATTCCACCCGAGTTCGAAATGATACTTGCCATAATAGTATCAAATGCGTTGTGTTGCGTTGCTCAGCATTTAATTTTTCCACACAAAGCAAGTCATATTCACTTACTTGTATGTTATATTCAGCTGCAATTTCTCTATCCTCCTTTTCTTGGGTTGACAGAGATAATAACCTGTTATCAACCAAGTTAAAGTCATCAATTTTCTTCCCCATTTTTCCACTGCATTTGCAATTAATTGAAGCACAATTAGTTGGACTTCATCATCAGTATGTAGTCTTGTCCTGAGTAGATCTTCACACATGTATGACTTAAATTTATTCCACAAGTTGCGAGGGTTTGAGATATCACAAAAAATTAGAAGAGTTGCAAATAATCTCTTAGAATTTGATGACGTCTGGTATAATACTGCTTCATCTAGACACTTCTCGACAATATGATCCCCAAATAAGACACCCAAATTTTCAGCTACCTCACGAAAAGTTACTGCTTGATGGTGATACATATGATCTTATACTACTATTTGCCCCACAATTTAGTTGATTTTGTTGCTTATTTTCTTTACCTTGGTGAATTTGAGACTCGTTTGTGTGTTACATTTGCTTAAGCTTAGTTTATTCACGAACAAGGAGCAAATGAATGATTTTTGGAAATCTTGAAAAGTTTTGGAAGCATAGGAATCTACCCAAGGATGTAAAGGAGCAGCGGAGCACGAAAGAAGTCAGAAGGCAAACGGAGAAGGCACCTCACGGCCGAGAGGCTGCCCGTGAGCCCCAACGCAGACAGCAGCGGGGCACTACACCTCACGGCCACGATCCCGGCCGTGAGGGAGCCCGTGACCCCTACTGCTGTCCAGTATTTAATGACGCTTTTTGCTGTTTTTTGGGGTATTCCGAGCCATAGTTTAGTTCAACACAATTTTCCTTCTCTTTAGAGTTTTCCATAACATAGAATAGCGCAGATTTACATACTTGAATTCGTTTGCAAGCTTGGAATCGTGGTTTGGATTGGAATTACTCTTCGAGATTGTTAGTAAAGTTCTTTCTTTTATTCTTCTATTCTTTAGATTCGCTGCTATGATTTCAATATTTAATTCTTGCTTTGCTTTGTTTACTTTAATAATGAATGAGTAGTTCGTTTATGGGTTTAGATTAGGGATTTATTGCTAATCTTGATGTTCAATTTGTGATTATTGCATAAAGGGATTGAATCATTCACCTAGGGTTTATGTTGAATTGGGGATTGAAATCTACTTGTTATTAATTGATGGCCACAATTGATTGCTAGTTTAGGAGATGAATTCATTGCAACGAAAGTTGGGTGAAGACCTCGAGCCTTACCAATTTCAACATGATTTTTCCTACTATGAGAATAGGGGTAATTTGGGGGCTTACAATGCTTAGGTGCTTAAGACTATGATTGATGCATCACGAAAGTGGGCAATCCTAGCCTAATTATGTTTATTGATTACGAAAGTAACTGAATTGAATTTTTGTGTGCATTGCCCATAAATCCCCAGGTTAATCATTCCTTCCCTAATTTCGAGATTGTTAGAGTATCAAGATTGCAATACTCCTAATTTGACCCATTTCATTATCATACAGTTTATTCACTAGTTAATCTGTTCTCCTTTTATTTCCCTATTCTACTTATTATTTACTTGGATTCTAGTAAATTCAATCACTCTAGTGCCTAGAATTTCTTTGTTCACACAACTACGTGCCATAGCCCCAATCCTCAGCGGAATGACATTTACACCCTCATATTTACACTCACCGTTATATACATCAGATGGCCATTGATAGCTTTTATGTGGTTAAACGATTTGGGTGTCCTAACATTCATCAGTAATAAGCATAAATAGTAACGCTCTCCTTCAGTTGGATTGACTGTCACAAGTATGCCTATGACTTCTTTCTTCTTTCTCTGTGTCCACAAATAATTATTTATAAATACAAATTATTTGAATAAATACAAATAATCTTCTTATTTATTTTAAATACAAATTATTTGAATAAATCATCTTCTTATTTATTTTAATAAATACAAATAATTAATATTTATAATTCGAATTATATATACACAAATAATATATGTATTTTATACACACATATATGATTTACCATTCATATAAATTTAAGAGTTTATTACCGAAATGGTCCCTCGACTATTGTGAAATTACTAATTTGGTCATCGATAATTTTTCGTGCCCAATTAAGTCCCTCGACTTTGAAAAATTTAACCAATTTGGTTCTCTGTTTATTTTGCCGTCAAACTTCCGTTAAATCAGGACCAAATTGATAATTTTGCTATAGTCATGGGACCAAATTGGTAATTATTTTTCACTGAAATGGTCCCTTGACTATTGCAAAATTACCAATTTGGTCCCAATTTAACGGATGTTTAACGGTAAAATAAACGGAGGACCAAATTGGTTAAAATTTTCAAAGTCGATGGACTTAATTGGGCACGAAAAATTGTCGATGACCAAATTGGTAATTTTGCAATAGTCGAGGAACCATTTCGGTAATAAACTCTAAATTTAATTAAAATATAATCAACCATTATAATATATGTATTTTATACACACATATATAGATTTGCCATTCATAGAAATTTAATTAAAATATAATCAACCATTAAATTAATTATATAATGATTTTAATAAAATGATAATTAAGGAATAGGAAAAAGATATGATAGATATAGGTGTATGATTATAATGATGGACTTAAAAAGTAACGGTGTTGTAACGGTGTAAGGGTAATTTTGTATAACAAGAATATAGTAGGGACAATTTTGTCTAATAACATTGAAGTGTACAACATTTAAAGTAAAATGTCTACATTTATTAACATACAAAAAGAAGGACATAAATAAAGGATATAACCTTGATTGGGACTTATTATGTTTTTAGATTTTGTATTGAGAGTTGAAACTTGTGGTTTTATAATTTTGTGTATTCAATTTTATTGTAATTCTTTAAAGTTATATACCATTTATGCATTTACAATTATAATTAATAATTTTATAGATGTCTTTTAGACTAGTTTTAGACTTTTAGGAGTTTTAGGTAATTATGTATTAGGTTTTTAGGGTAAAAATAAAAAATAAAAAAAATCGAAGCTGGCGCCGGCGCCTAGCACTTTTTTCAACATTGGTGTTAATAATATATTTATTAAACTTATTGATATTTTTCTCACTGGTTTAGACATAAAGCCTTCTCCCTCACAACTACAAAGCTCAGTTGAAAGCAAAGAGAATCACAACCATGAGAACCTCAGCTCAGAATTGAGAATTGATTGTAATCCTTATTTAGGGCACACAAGCAGATTGTAAATTGCATAGCTTGACAACAACATTTTGCCCTCTCTAATTACTAACACATTAGTATTTTCTATTTAAAAATGTTGTACATCTATTCAAGGTAGCGTCAACAGTGGATGCCGTGGTGCTCTCATATCCAGACACCCTTCACCTTGGTGCCAAAGTTTAATAGGAGTTAATTCCATTTTTGGTCCTAGATTTATAGGTGGTAGTTTACTTTTAGTCATTTTTTATTAAAATATTCACATTTGGTTTTAGTATTATTGTGGCATGACCATTTTTGGTCATCCTTCAACAAAATCGTTAAAATGACGTTAAATACAATGGCATTTTGATCTTTTTTTTACAAAGTAAGTTGATCCGCTATATTTTTATTTTTATTTTTTTGAAAAAAAATCCCTATTTGAAGACCAAAATGCCCTTGCATTTATGAGAATTTTAACGATTTTGTTGATAAAGAACAAAAAATGGTCATGTCACAATAGTACTAGGACCAAAATGAGATGTTTTGAAAAAAAAAAAAGGACTAAAAGTTGAATGACGCATATAAATCTAGGACCAGAAATGGAATTAACTCTTTAAATTATTTGTAATATATAAATTGCATCTATGTTTATATTAAGTTGTTTATTTTTGAATAAATAATATTATTATAATGTTGCATAATATCTATTCTGTACAAGGCACGGGTGAAAATACTAGGGTCTTTGTGCATGATCAATGGTACGTGGGTAAATAGTGATCCAAATAAAGTTATTACTTCAAATACTAACGTTGTTTATCTTGAATTTTTTTAATAATTTATAGTTTTTTATTATTGTTTTTAAAAAATCTCTTAATTTCGCATTCCTTTTTTTATTTACAAATTTAATTTCATTATGTTAGCTATATAATTAAATTTGTTATTTCAAATTCAAATAATAATACTTATGTCGCTTATCATTCTAACGTAACAATAAACTTAAAAATAAACATAATTACACTTTTAAAAATATTAAATATTACTCCTTACATTGTATAGTTATACTTACATTTTTAATAAAACTAAATCTATTTAGGTTGTGTTTGGTTGATGGGTTTTGGCATAAGGTATGTGTATCAAAGTGATTGTTATTGTTTGGTTGACATGTTTATAGAATACTACTATGCGTTTGGAATACCCCATTAATTGAAAAACTCATACCTTATTACATAAGGTTTCATTTCCCTTCCTTATTTCTTCCCCAACTATTAATAATCATTCTCATTCCACCATACTATCAAACATGCAAAATACTTTCACCAAAACTCATTACCCTTACCAAGTATTTGATACTCATACCGATTTCGATTCTTATCTATGAACCAAACACAACCTTAGTATTATAACATTAAAACAATAGTTGTAAAATTTTAGTTCGTCGGGGAAAATAAAGGTAAACCTAGGTTCCGGATCAAGTGGGAATTTATCATTAGGTAAGGACCATATGGACTAATCCAGATCATTCATTTGGAATGATTTAACGGCTATGAATGCAATTGCACAACAAAGTGGGAGGGATGCG
Source organism: Ipomoea triloba (assembly GCF_003576645.1). NCBI lineage: Eukaryota > Viridiplantae > Streptophyta > Magnoliopsida > Solanales > Convolvulaceae > Ipomoea > Ipomoea triloba. The sequence continues at coordinate 16,294,501 of NC_044923.1, read as the reverse complement.
CAATAATCACACTATGAATGCACACCAAACTGAGACCGAATGCACAACAAACTGAGAATGAATGCACAACAATATAAGTACCAATGCACAATACAATGAGTACCATTGCACAACAAATTGAGCGCAAAACATTAAATCTATTATATAAAACTAGTATTTCCACCCGTGCGATGCACGAAATGGATTTGCTATAATATTATAAGAATATTTGGATCGATATATAATTATAAATTATAATATCAAATATTATATAATGTAATTAAAAAGATGGTTTGGATCGATTATGTTTTGTGATGTTATGCTTGCTTGAATTCGACCAAATAATTGCTGAATTAATAGCTAATGTGTAAACGTAAGCATCCGGTGCTGAAACTTTGGGATTTTATATATTAATATTTAGAACTTGTATAACTTGGGCAAATGTGTTCTTTGAGAAAAAACATAATATCACCGGTTTGAACTACACATTATTGAAAAACTCTTTGTAGACAACATTGGTAGTAGTAACAAAATCTCGTCCATCCTCGTCTAGAGCTAACACCTACATGCCATCAGGATGGTGACTCAAGAAAAAGCCGATTAAACACCGGTTTTTCAGTAATAACCCAACATGAGTTAGTGTTTGGCTCTGACTTTTGTTGATAGTCATGACATATGCGAGTACCGATAAGAATTGTAGTATAGATATAGACTGCATTGCAGGGAAATATAATTACTGTATTATTACGATTAGTAATTTTAATCTAGAATTGTATTACGAATAGGAACGTAGATAAGAATATATTTTATTAGGAATTGTATTATTATATTTTAATTTACAATTGTATTAAGAATAGGAATTGTATTACCATATATTTTACAATATTAGACAAACCTTAAGAGGGTGTTTGGTTGGATGGAAAATATTTTCCATGGAAAATATTTTCCATGAAGTGAAGGAAAATGTGTTTTTCCATTGTTTGGTTGGATGGAAAATATTTTCCAATGGAACTTGAGTTCCCAAAAGTGGAGGAAAACAAATTCTTTGCTAGGAGTTGGTATTTTGTTTTCTTTAGATTTTGGGAAGAAAGTATTGAGCAATTGGACAACCTTACCCTTATCAAAATAATATAATTTATTATCACTATTAATTGTTAAGGGCATATTGGTCTTTATATTCATAATTCCTTACCATTCCAAATCCAACAAACAATGAAATTCATATTTCCAGTAATTTCTTTTCTACCAACCAAAAAATGGAATATATTTTCCTGGTAATTTGTTTTTCATGGAATTTGAATTCCATTTTCTCCAAATATTTTCCAGCGAACCAAACGGATTGTAATAGCATAAGAGGCGGGAAATTAATGTTAAGATTATTGTTTTTATTAATAGTATAGAAGTATAGATATAGATTAGTCACAACAATTAAATTATTTAAATAAAATGATCTGGTCCTTCCATAACTATATGTCCTCACGTCATCCTAAACCTAAATAAAAGTTTGAAATAAAAGATTTATGTGAGTGCAGTGCAGACGTGCAGTATATAGAAAAACCTAACACAAGTGCTCAACATTCGTCCTTCTGGAAATCACTATCACTAATTCACTATCATCAAATTCATTCATAATACACCTTTCTCCTCCCAATCCCCATACCGATTACCGAACCCTCGGCGAATCTCCGATGGTTTCCTCTACGCTAACCAACTTCCAATCTGAGACAGTGCCTCCGTCATCGGAACCCTTGAATCAAGCGCAACAGTCGCCGCCGACGTCTGCGGTGGATGTAGCTTCAAACCTACCGGAATCAGCCGGTAACACTAATAATGGAGACGCTGCTGCGGCGGCGGCTTCTATAGAGCAGCCCACGGCATCGGTGACGACTCCTAAGTGGCCAGGTTGGCCCGGAGATAACGTCTTCCGTTTGGTAGTGCCGGTTCTGAAAGTCGGCAGCATAATTGGGCGTAAGGGCGAGCTGGTGAAGAAGATGTGTGAAGAAAGCCGAGCTCGCATTCGCATCCTCGAAGGCCCTCTTGGAAACGCTGATCGGATAGTAAGTTCGAATCATAACTCCTAAGTTATTCCCTTTTTGCAATTTTGTTTATTGTAAAATAAAAATGAGCAGTGATTGAGTTGGGTTTTGCTATAGAGTTAAATCGTGTTTTTTTTCTTGAAATAACGTATCTTTCATCGTCAATTCTAGAATTGGTCTTCCTCTTCTCCTCAACTTCTAACATACTTTTTAATTCAAACCATTTTGGTAATTGTGCTGACATTTTATTGAACCCAAACTTTAGTCTCCATTAGTTTTCTAGCTGCATAAGGATTCTTAATTTATAAATGCTACTGGAGCAATCCCAAGCACTTGCTGAATTTTCCTACTAAATTGAACTGGTGACTTTACTTGAACTGTTTCTTCTGGTCTAAAACTGTCAAGCCAACCTCATGTACTTTATAAACCTTGCAAATTTTACTGCAATATACACTATTGGTTTATCCTTGGGAATACTAGTTTGAGCTTTATTTAGCTTTAGTTTCATAGGCTCTAATCATTTCAGATTTGCAATTTTGCATTGGGCCGGTCATGTACATGCCATTTCAATTCATTCTCTTTTCAACAACTCTCTCTCTCTCTCATCACTGAAGAGATAAAGGGAATGATATCAGAAATATATATATTCTTTTGCTATAAAAACTGGTTATGTATAAATGAAATTTGCTTAAAAATCCGTTGGTCTAGAAATTAAACTTGTATAAAAACTAGTTGCTAAGAAAGCCCTCATTTCTTAATTTCCTTTAACAGTAAAAAATTATTTAAGCATGTAATGTAATACACACTGCTTGGTAATATTTTGCACCCTGATTCTCAATATGGTATGTGACACATACTATAGTATTGCTTTTGATTGTGCTTCACTGTGGACAGGATTCCCATAGTTGTTAATTATTTAATTTTTTAATGAGCAGAATTTTCTTTAAATAGTAGCAAGGAGATACCATCAAGAGAGCAGAGAGCAACATAAAGCCTTACCCAAACTAGAGAGTTATGTAGTTGTTAAATCAAAAGAACTGAGCAAAAAGCTAAACCCTTTTTGCCCATAATCTATTCAAGCTTTATTCTTTCAACCATAAGACCAAAGGAAGTGGGTATTTACTAAAACAAAGTCTTTGAACTTTTCTATGGTCATCTCTCAACCATTGATATTATAATAAACTTTGGCATGCTGTCAGGAAAAAAAATAAGTTTAATGAGTTTGTTTATATGTATATATATCAGGTCCTAATTTCTGGAAGAGAAGACCCAGATGCACCACTATCCCCTGCAATGGATGCAACACTTAGAGTATTTAAACGTGTTTCTGGATTGTCTTCTGCTGAGGAAAGTGGTGCAGGTTCAACAGCAACCATGGCTGCATTCTGTTCTCTTAAATTGTTAGTGGCTGCTTCACAAGCTGTTCACTTGATAGGGAAGCAAGGGTCCACAATTAAATTAATACAAGAAAGCTCTGGTGCATCAGTACGTGTATTGACTGAAGGTGTGCTGACAAACTTTTCTCCTGCCATATCAGTGACTTCTAAGCTGAACATAAATTCTTTCCCTTGGAATGGTTTTAGTTTTATTAAGAACTCGGGACATGCACTGACTTGGACCTATCTGAAACATGAGACATCAAGTTTTCTCTTATCTATTTAGTGATTCCATATTGTAAAGTATTCACTTACATATTTATGTTTTCATCTGTTACAACTCACAACCTGATAATAGTTTCAGGCTTGTACTATTGCTCCATAAGATTAAGTCTCATGATTCATTGTACTTTATGCTCTAATATGCAAGGAATGCCATAGTTTTTTAGTTGATAATCTTGTATTGTTCTTTGCTATGAATATTCAATTCTGAAATATAACACTATAGCTTTCTTCTTTCTTCATAGATGAATTGCCAGCATTTGCCACTTCTGATGAGAGAATTGTTGAAATTCATGGAGAGGCTCTGAAGGTTCTTAGAGCTTTGGAGGCAGTATTAGGACAGTTAAGGAAGTTTTTAGTTGATCACAGTGTTCTACCTATATTTGAGAAGACTGTAAGTATGATGCTCTTGATATGTTGATTGATGTCTAATTCGAAATAAAATTACTGAGGTAGTGGTCCATTGCAGTACAATTCAAATATCTCTCAGGACCGTGCAGCAGAGCCCTGGACTGAGAAGCCCCAGGCCTCATATCTACCAGCTTCTGTTCCTGTGCTAACAACTCAAGCACTTTCCGAGTTTTCTTTACCTATAAAGCGGGATCCCTATTTACTTGATCATGAAACCTCTTTGGACACCAAGCACCAACGCTCTTCAGTCTCACTCTTTGGACAAGATCCTGTACTTCATGGCTTACGCTCTTCTATATCTTTACGAGCTGCTCCTGTAGTTACTCAGGTTAGCTTTAATCTTTATATACCTTCCTTTGTTAATTCTTTTAAACTTGTAAATCTTCAGGGTTATCTTTGATTCTTTGGTAAGGTTATTATTTGTCATATATATTACCTATATACTGAGCATAAAAGCTGATACTCTTGTGTCTCTGTGAGTAGAAAATCAGTGAAAAGCATTTTAGTTTATTTCAAAGATCAAACTTGCACCCAACATACCATGAAATGTGCAATGTGTTCTGTCTAGTGTCAATTATTCAACACTTCCTGTTTCATACATCACCAATTTCAATCTAAGGAAAAGAGGTATCACTGGGAATCAACTAAGAAAATTATTGCATTTAGTGTAAAGGACAAATAATTTTTTTTTAAAAATATTGTTAAAGATATTGATTCAATCGTTTCCTCCCCTGAGCTTTTCCAATTGAGTTTCTTGCAAACTTCATACTCCGCATACTATTCTTTGTATCTTTTCATATCTCCATTACAAACTTCTTAACAGTATATTGACCTTAGAGCATTTTTCATTTGCCCATAAAACCTCAAAAGCATAATCTACGTCCTTCCTCTCTATTGCTTGAAGAAGTGACTTCCTCAGCTATGAGCTCACACACATTAGAACAAATTGTATGTCACTAAACTTTGTTGCTTTATGATATAGACCCTAAGTCCACCTCAAAAACTCATAAGTGAAACTAGGCCCCAACTTATGTGAAGCGATGTGGGATCATATTGCTCACCCTTTGAGAAGCTGAGGTTCGCGGCGGCTCGCTCTAAATGATTCACACTTTGAACTCTTCTCGGCATCATGTAGCTTTTTTCCTATTTAGACAACTTCACTCCAGACCTTATTAAGCACTAAGTAGCCCTTTCCTAGGTTGCTCCCTCCGCTAGGCCGGCATCGAATGGGCATACGACTTTACTCTAGATAGCTTTTACTCCAAACTCTTTTCGATTCTCTTTGAACGTTATCAAGCACCAGGTAGCCCTTTCTTGCTACATACCAGCCTCTAAATGAAAGCACCAAATTATATGGCGTTCAAGTCAAGATCCTAATTCCACCTCAAAAGTGAAGGCGTGGCCCCAACCTATATGAAGCGATGTGGGATCATATTGCTCACCCCTTGAGAAGTTGGCATCTACAATGGCTCACCCTAAACTATTCACACTTTGGACTCTTCTCAGCATCATGTAGCCCTTTTTCCTTTAGACAACTTCACTTCAAACCTTATCAAGTACTAAGTAGTCCTTTCCTAGGTCGCCCCCTTTGCTAGGCTGGCACCTAACGGTGGATGACTTCACTTTGCATAGCTTTTACTCCAAACTCGTCTCGGTCCAAGTAGCCCTTTCCCCGCTACACACCAGGCTCTAAATGGAAGCACCAAATTATTATACGGCATTCACGTCAAGATCCTAATGACCTAACTTTACTACAAAAGCTAGCTAAAGAGTGGAGGTTTAGCCCTAACTTAAGTACTACTCCACAATCTCTTGTGAAGTTGATGTGGGATTGTATCAATTTATTCTTTTTCGCTACTCATTTGTTCCATTCTCCATCTTTATTTTTCTTCATTCCATGTAATTCTTGTGCCCTTGCATTTCATTACATTCTTCCTCTTCTCCTTGACAAAAGAAACTCTACCACAAAGTAGAAATTGACAAAATAGTCTAGAATTATATAAGAAAGCTATTCCTTCTATATATATATATATATATATATATATATATATATATATATATATATATAAGAAAGCTAATTTCCAGTCAAGAATATCTATGATTTCATAAATAGATTAAGGTGTCTCCGGCCAATTGCCATAAATGAAAGCACTAATTCAATAGTGCCATAGAACTTATTAGTATGGTCTTGATATGTACTCCAAGGGAGGGTTACTTGTATCATTTGATGCAAGTGTTGGTGGAGGGTCTGAAGGGATTTTGATACTATAAAATATCCTCCACAGAGATTGGATTCATGTTTACGTCTAGTGGTAATTGAAGCAAAATGAACTTCTATTCCATGTTCAAGAACAACATAAAATGATTTCGTGAGCTATTCTTTGAGGAAGGGTATGTGAATGAGTAGGTTGTGGGATGAGTTAACCTTGAAAATGATAAGTTGGAGGCAGTGGCTATATTGGTTATTGTAGCTCAAGCAATGAGGTTGTTTCCAATAGGCATAAGATTTGTTTTACTAATGATCTTGTCATGGTTGTCAAGGCATCGCCTAGGCGTCCGGTGGTGGAGATTGGACGCCTAATGAGCTTGCCTTGCCTCTCCTGAAATGGATGAGGCGAGCTCGGGGGCGGTTTCTTAGACGCTTAACCTGGACTAAAACCCATGTCCAACTTGTGTTATTAAAAAAATTGTAAATTAAAAAGTGAAAACCCTCCCAGACTCGCATTTCACCACCAAACGCATCTAGCGCCCCTCCTCCCAGCCTCGCCCTTCCACTACCAATTGTCTTCGCAGTTGACTCTCCCTCCTCCCAGCCTCACACTTCTTCTTTCTTCTTGGTCAACTGGCCGTTCTTTTTTCTTTTTCGTTTTGATTTCTTTTTCTTTCTTTCTTAGTGGCATCTGGCAACCTCCAAGGTTGAAGAAAATTTATGCATCTCTTTGATATTTGTATTGAATCATTGCTTGGAGCTTAATTGAGTTTTGCTGTATAATGATGATCTTCTCTAGAATCCATAAGGAGACTACTAAATTGTGATGAAAGGCCACTTTATGGTTTTGACTAGCCACATTCCTAACATTTAATTGTGCTATAATCCAAGATAGAGATTCTATGTTCTTGATGACTTGCTGAGTTCAGGAATCAAGCTGCCTCCTAGTGGAAACAATTGAATACTAGTTTATTCCATCCTCCAATTTGTTGATGATATTAAGTAACACTTTTGCTCTCAATACTCACAGAACTGACAGAAGTAAAACTGTTCATTTTCTATTCTTCTGGTGGCCAACTCTTTTATCATAAACAAGCACTATTGTAAAACTCAGCCTAGGCAGCCACCTAGGGCCTAGGTGCTCCTAGGCCATGTTAGAATAATTAGAGGGAGTAGTTAGAGGGTTTCTCCCTGCCTTACTTTTAGTTTTTTGAATTCTGTGGATGAGCTTATATATAATGTACAGTGGTGTCTTTTGATATCAACTTCATTTCTTCCTTCAACGCCATAGTCCAAGTTACCGGGTTTTCAACTCTTCTTTTAGGGATTTCTTCCACTTTTCCTTTTTAATTTTGATATTAAAAGTTAAACCCTAGGTGCCTAGGGCCTAGGCTTTTACTTTTCCACCTAGCGATTTTTACAAATTACAACATTGTAAATGGGCTCCCTTGATGGCCCTCAAACCTCTTGTCTTGCCTTGAGAGATCAAATTTCAGGTTTCAGAAAGCTAATAGGTTACAGAATTCTACTTTGGTCAACATTTTATTGAGAATTTGTGATTGAATAATAGTAGGGATGTTGAGAAGGTCCTGCATGGAATTACCAATGAGCTTCTGGTCTATTCTTCAAAAAGATTCTCTTAGTTAAACTTCCAATAATGTAAACAGGTCCATTTTTTATTACAATATGAATATTAGTTATTTATATTCGAGGTTGAGTTTGAAGGATGACAGTGAGTTGGTGTCAAACTATAGGGCCAATGGTGCCTTCACATTCTAAAAAATTAGTTAAGGCTGAAGGCAAAACAAGAAAGTGTAGTGGCTAGATCTGTGATGGAGAATCCTATAACAATTTCTGTTAAGTGGAAGACACCATTAAATACAAGGAGATAGGGAATTATTGGAATTCACAATTTAAGTTCATGTTCACTAATTTGGTGTTTCAATGAAATATTTTTAACCAATAAAAAGCCGAGAGATAGGTGAGGAAGAAATATGGACTTGGAGTTTGTAACAGAGATGTGAGTACAAGGATTTATGATGGTTTTAACATTGAATTGAATATAGAAAAAAGATCTACGTAGCTATCCTATCTAGGTAAAGATCAAAACTTAGTTGTTGAGGTATAAATGTTAACTCTCTTAATAAATACCAGCCAATTAATTTACAGCAGATTGAATCTTGTGTGTTTTCCCTTGATTTAAGTTGAGATTTTATTTCTTGCATTCATGTAATTCCATATCATCCTCTTTGGATGGTAAAATGTACCTCTACTAGTTTTGACACACTTATAATATTCTTGTTGGTTTTCAAATAATATACCCACCCTTCATTGTTTGGCTGGTTCAGATGACAAAGATAATGCAAGTGCCCCTGTCATATGCTGAGGACATTATTGGTATTGGTGGAACAAGTATTGCATATATCCGCCGTACTAGTGGGGCTATTCTTAGTGTGCAAGAGAGCAGAGGTTTACCAGATGAGATTACTATTGAAATTAAAGGAACCTCATCGCAAGTTCAAACTGCTGAACAGCTTATTCAGGTAGCAGCTCATCTTAGTTGATTCTTTTCTCTTTATTTTGTTACAATGAAATTGGCATCAATTTTGCAGGAGCTGTTACCTCTGCTCTGTTTAAACTAGCTCTTGCTGTTGCTTCACTTCTATGTTCTTGAAATATGTTACTTATTGATCTTATCAAGATCTTATCCAACCCAGTTTTTTGTTTTAGGACAGCTTTACTTGCATATAGTACTTAAGTAGTGATTTTTTTTGTTTGTAGGAATTTATGAACAAACATAAAGAACCAGCATCGAGCATGTATGGCAAGGCAGAGACGGGACATGGCTCATTTTCGCGTTTTCCAGACTATTCATCGTCTTCTTATCAACCTCAGCCACTAGGGGGTTATGGATCTTCAAGCCTGGGAGGGTATGGCGGTTTTAGATATTGAGTGAGCATTTTTTTCAGTGGACTGGACACTTAACAGAGTTCATTTCTAGAATGACGATGGCTGGCTGTATGTATTTACTATAATTACTTACGAGTAGAAATGTATGATGTCGAAGTTAATGAATGCTTAAACATGATTTTAGGGTAAACATTAGCGTGGATTAATGAATATTACCTCATCCTCTTTATTTTATTTTTAATATGTTTCTCTATGTTTATGATTGATTAGTATTAGGTTTATTTTTTTTCTTTTTCTTTTTAAGTGAATACAACAATTGAACTCTAAATTGAAAAAAAAAAAAAAGTCATTGGAATTTTGAAACTACCTAATCTGTAAAGTACAATTGAATCTAATCGCGTTACTTATGAATGGGTTAACCTGTGGCATAATGATGCCCACGTGAATAGTATATAAAATGTTAATTTTTTAAAAAAAATATTTTTTGGGATAAGGTCAAATAAGTGTTTCAATTATATATCAAAATGTAGTTAGACTCTCAAATTAAAAGTCTTCAATTGATGACATTATTTTTACCCGTCAACTAATTAAAAATAAACTAATGAAACACAATTCATTATCATTTCCTCAAATTGGGAACCTCGTATGTAAATCAAGACTAGATGTTACCTACATAAGACGTTTTGCTGAGTGGTTAAAGTCGGTAAACGTGAAGGGGAGATTCATTGAGGTTGCAATGCTGAGATCAGAAGAGAATGTCTTCAGCCACAGCTTTGATGATTTGGATGAGAATGTTGAGTATTTGGAGAAGAACGGGGCCCGGAGGGACTGGATTGGCTTTGTTATTAGCCGATGCCCTGAAATATTGTCATTTAGCATGGAAGAACTCAAGATGCGTGTTGAATTCTATTTGAATATGGGAATGAATGAGAATGATTCCGGGACAATGGTTTTTGACTATCCTAAGGTGCTCGGCTACTTGAGTATGGAAGAGATGAACCAAAAGGTACTTGTTTTAAACTCTCTTGTTAACGTGTGCTGCCAAGCATATTTCCCCGAGTGCTATATTTATAAACTGCACTAAAGAATGAAGATCACCTGGTTGGGATTTGAGATTGACTTGCTAATATATAGAAATAATAACAACTTTTAGTATTTTTCTTGTCTTGCGAGGATGAGGAATGGCTAATTTTGGCTGTGTTTTACATCCAGGTTGCGTATCTGAAGGAATTTGGCCTAAGTAACGAAGATGTTGGAAGAGTGATTGCATTGAAACCACATTTGATGGGTTGTAACATTAAGGAGAAGTGGAAGCCCCTTGTTAAGTTTTTCTACTACATTGGGATTTCTAAAGAAGGAATGCGAAGAATTCTTATTGCCAGGCCAATAGTATTCTGCATTGACTTGCAGAACACCATTGTGCCTAAGGTATGATTTGCTAGCATTTCTTGTCGAGTTACTGAACTATGTTTATCGTGCTCGTAATGATATTTAATCCTCTTTCTGTGTGCAGGTCCAGTTTTTGCGAGAAATAGGCGTTCAGGAAGATGCCATTGGAGATGTGCTTGCCAGGTTTCCCCGAATATTCACATATAGCCTTGAGAAGAAAATACGACCAACGGTCTGTCCATTCCTCTTTTTGCTTCTTTTTGTCTTGACATATGTTGTCTCATTTGAACAACATAGAATCATATCATAGATCAAGTCAAGAATGCAGGTCTTAGGAATTTGTATTGACAAATATGTTTGGTATTCCTACAGGTAATATTCCTCCTCACAAAAGCTGGAGTCTCACAGAGGAATGTTGGGAAAGTAATAGCCTTCCAACCCGAGCTACTGGGATGCAGCATCGCACACAAATTGGATCCCAATGTGAAGTTCTTTCTGTCGCTTGGTATACCTCTCCGGAAATTGGGTGAGATGATTGCTGACTATCCATTGATTCTTCGATACGATATAGAAAAACATCTTCGTCCCAAGTACAAATACCTGCGACGAACCATGGTTCGCCCTTTAGAGGATCTTATTGTATTCCCAAGGTATACAATTTACTATAACGCTTGCATTAGAAATATCCTTTAGATTATTCAAGCTGATGACTTTGGAATTTTTTACAGGTTTTTCAGTTATTCCCTTGAAGATAGAATAATCCCAAGACACAAAGTCCTTGTAGAGAATCAGATAAATTTTAAGCTGCGATATATGCTGAAAAGCACAGACGAAAAATTTGAAGAAATGGTTCAGGATAAAGTGGAAAGACGCAGGATATATGAGAGTGGCATCAGTTGTGACAAGCCATCAACCACTTGTATTAATGGCTCTGTAGAAGATTTCTCATTCAATCATCGATCTAACTGTAGTAGCAGATTAGAAACAGATCAAGAAAACTAACAAAGATATTTGATTTCAACACTTGTAATAATGAATATGTTTTTTTTTTTTTTGTGTCTGTAACTGTGTGTATATAGTGAGTGTATTCATTTTCCAATGTTTTTCTATTGTTTCAATACAGTTATTTAGTTGGACAGGTAGTGAACCAACTCTGTAGCTCTCAACTGTAAGGTCAGAGGATGGACTCCTATAAAGGTTGAACTCTAAGCCAAATTTTCTCTCGAGTGAGAGTTGAATATGATAAACAAGTAAAGTTTGGACTCCAAGCTAATTTTTTTCGAGTGAGAATCAAATTCTGCAGATGTGTTCTAAATGGGATTTGAAGTTTTTTTTTTTTTTAAAAAAAAAAAGTAAGAAAAGAAACCTATGTAGTTCTCAAATGCAAAACTGCATCCTTTTGCAAATCCATTTTTGCACAGCCATTGCTACCTCAGTCAGAATTACAAAATATAGCAACCAAAGAGAAAAGATGACTATTATTACTAACAACAAAAATGTGTGCCATAAAGAGGCCAAGTGAAGTACAGAAAGTGTATGATGAGACTTATAGATGATCACTCCATAGTTCTAGATAAGTAGATGTAAGTGATTTAAAATTGGAGAAAGCAAAATCTAAGTAGCAGCCTTCAGCTCAGGATCTGCAGCAGTCGAATATATTGGGTAAAGAACATGACCATCTTTGGGCTCAACATGCACCCACTTACGTCCAGTCAGCTTGTTACGCTCAAACTTGACACACCCTTCTTTTAAAGCATAAAGGGTGTGATCTTTACCAATTCCAACATAATCCCCTGGATGAAATCGGGTTCCTCTTTGGCGAACAATGATATTTCCCGGGATCACCCTCTGTAGCATAAACATTACTTGAGCAAGCAAAATACAAGGACAACAATCAATCTCATAATCTAGAACCATTCTTCACCATTAGGCGAAAAAGAAATTCTCACCTCTCTACCGAATTTCTTTACTCTAAGATTCTTGGGCTTTGAGTCACGTCCATTTTTTGTGGATCCTACTGTCTTTTTGGTAGCCCAACGCCGGAGTACTAAGCTCAATCCCTCCCTAGATGCATCTAAACCATGCAAAATAGAATGCAATTACCAACCACCAGAGGTCCATAAAAACATGTGATCAAACTCATACCGCTACCATAACTGTATACAGGTGTGTTTGATACCAACTCTCTGATATTCAACCTCCTAAAAAAACTCGTGAAATTCATGACTTCCTTTCCCAAAATGAAACCTGAAGCAACAAAAAATGCGCCTATTGAGAAATGAGAACATCTTATAGTTGCTTGATGTCACTAAAGACAATTGAAAAAAATTGCAATGATAACATACCATCCAAACCTCAAAATTAATCTGCCTTAGAACAATGGAGAAACATAATAACACAATTTCTAATTACTAGTACCAGTCAATTTGAATAATTGTTAGTACAATGGAGAAACCACAAAGGCTTAAGTTGAAACCAAGTGCAAGAAATCAAACTCACCAAACTAAGACTACCCCAGTGAGATACACTACACACAAGAGTAAGGCTTTTCAGCTAATTTAGTTTAACCTAGGCCCTAACTGCACATAGAGCATGCGGATTCACACACACTAGGTCTAAAATGAACTCAAATACTCTTGAACTCAGATTGAGAGCGATGGATTCTTTAGCAAATGGGTTCCAACAGAAATTATAACTCAAATGGAATTCATAACAACACAAAAGCAACCATTTTGTACTGAAAAAAAAAAACACCACATTTTCATAGCTCCTTCTACTCAGTGGAAAAAATTTAGGGAATTAGCCAATTAGGGATTTATAGAATATGAAATATCAATTATCAAAATTAGTCATTAGGGCAACTAATTAAGAGAATAAATTGAAGAATAATGAGATTGGTTGAGGTTTGAACCTGAGGACTAAGGCTATAAATCTATAATGGTGGTCCCGTGGCCGGTGGAGGAATGGTGAACGGACGGTCACGACGGAGCCACGGAGGAGAATAGCCGGACGACGGTGGGGGCAGGAGCTGCGGTCGCCTAGTAAGGAAGAAATAACAAAGGAATATTATATATATATATATATATATATATATATATATATATATATATATATATATATATATATATATATATATATATATATAGGGTTGCACTCTCGTGCAAACTCTCGCCCAGGTAGGAAATGAGAACGCTCCACAGCCGTCCACGTGTCCAGATCAACGAATCAGATGCAATTTTTAAAAAAATGACGCGGTGGCATTTTCGTAAATAACTGGAACTTTGGTGCACCTAGTTTCACTTAAAAGTGCACCTAGTTTCACTTACAAGTGCACCTAGTTTCACTTAAAAGTGCACCTAGTTTCACTTACAAGTGCGAGTAATTTACCTTGTTAATATTCATGCACCTATTTTCACAAATATTTTCACTTACAAATGCAAGTAATTTACCTTGTTAATACTCATGCACCTGGGTGCAACCTAGGTGCACCTAGTTTTAACATAGGTTGCACCTAGTTATAACATTAGGTGCACTTAGTATTGATGCTCACTGTACAATTCACTTGCACCTGTAATACATTTTACTTGCATCAGTAATACATTTTACTTGCACTTGTGCAAGTAATTTATTTTGTTAACATTCATGCACTTGGTTGCAACCTATGTGCACCTAGTTATAACATTAAGTGCACCTAGTTATAACATTAGGTGCACTTAGTATTGATGCTCATTGTACAATTTACTTGCACTTGTAATACATTTTACTTGCACGTGTGCACCTATTTTCACTTGCAGGTGCAAGTATTTTACCTTGTTAACATTTATGCACCTGGGTGCACCTATGTGCACCTAGTTATAACATGACGTGTACCTAGTTATAACGTTAGGTGCAACTACATTCCGAACACGTGTCGCGCTGTGATTCGTCCGCATATATATATAGTTTATCAAAGTTTTTTTGGGGGCACAAATAAAAACTACAAAAGAGAAGAGGCTGAAATAGCAATAACTGAAAATTTCAATGATTTACGTATTTAACAATTACTAACAATTAACCATTATCAACGCAAAAGTTCGTATATATATCTCTATACGAAGCTACTACCATCACCTTTTTCTTTCAGGATCTCGCTTTTTCAGGTGATTCAAAAGGATCAACATGCCGGAAAAATCATGTCCACGGTCACTATTGAGCCTCTAATCCACCATTCTTTCCGGCGAACACTGAAATTTTGCTTAAATCACCGACAACCTTCTCTCTCTTCTGTAAATTACACGCGGAGGCCACTCTCGGTTGGCGCTGCGAGGTTGAGCTTCTGCAACTGCAAGCATCGCCCTCGAAGGAAAGCTCTTGCTGTCCAAGCTAGCTCCACCGTTATCGAAACTTCCGACATCGTCTTCGAAGAGACTTTCGATTTGAAACGACCTCATAGAGTAAGTGAAGAGATTCAGTTAGTGAATTTGCAAATACTAACAGTGTAAACGTGGCTATAGGAATATGTGGATGTGTATATAAGTGATTTCCGAGTTTGTGAAAGAAGGATCATTATTGATAAATGAAGGCAGATGAATCGAAATTCATAATATATGTAAATTTGGTTATATGAATACGTTTTTGTGTATGTACACACAGATTTAATGAATTAATGAAACTGAAAAATGTAATGCGCAGCACATAGAGATGTTAAAACAATAGTTGTAACACAAGAGACTTGATAACGCAGTTTGGGAAAAACCCTATTCTGCGAGGCACTTCTCAGTCTTGAGAATTTGCCTAAATCCACTAAAAGCTTAATATTCAAAGTACATAGTTTTGGGACCAGAAATTACACAATAGATTGATCTTCTCCTATCTAATCTATTGTAACTTAAACACATGTACTACTTTCTAGGGGAATTTAGAATCCTCTCAAACTCTCTTATGCCTCACAATATTAGCTAGGGAATTCGTTAATGGTGTAATGGTGAGAGGTCCTTTAAATAGCCAACTAATCAGAACCAAAACAGTATTGGTGTTATTCCTAGTTTGTTTGGGATTTGATTTCTAATCTTGGTGTACTCCTTTTTCTGACTTGAATTGGATTTCTTTTTGCCAAACAATTGTGATCAACCTTTTGATTCAACACTCTCCCCCTTTGTCAAATTTTTGGCAAAAATCTTGATTCCCTTAGTTGATTCTCCTGTATTTCCTCTTTTGGTCCTGAATCTTCTATTTGAGTCTTTGTGACTTCAGGTCAGTATGGTAGTTTTTGAGAGACAAAGGAAATGATTATAGTAGTACCAATTAGTGAGTAGATTCATCAGCATCAGATTTCATCATTTGTTAATGATTTGAATCATTTGGCTGCTTAGAGAAGTTTCATCATTAGTAGTATACATGATAGTTCATAGTATTCTGAACTTCATAGTAGCATTAATGGTACAAACATATGTTCTTATCATTCCAGCATATTAGAAAAAAAAACTTCATCATCAGCATATTAGCAAAAGACTTGTCTTCATCATCAGCATAATATTTAGCAAAAGATTTCATCATCAACAGATCTTCAGTAGATCAACAAAAAATTTCATCATCAATAGTTCTTCAATAGATCAACAAAAAGAGTCAGAATTGAATTTGTTTCTCCCCCTTTTTTGCTCAAAAATTTCCTTCTAGAGTCTTTTCTTCTTCTTGCCTTTCTTCTCCTTGATTTTCTTCTTGACTGTTTTCCCACGTATTCTTGGACCCACATAGTCAGAAATTTCTTCAGTTTCTCTTTCTTTTTCCTCACTATTCCAGCTCTTTTCTTTTCTTTTCTTTTCTCTTTTTTTTTTTGAACTATATTTGGCATAAGCCAATTTCGGATCTCAACTTTGAGAATCTGTTTCCATCTAGTGCTTTCGTAAAGATATCTGCCAATTGTTTGTCAGTACTGATATGTGTGAGAGATACGATTTCATCTTCAACTAGTTCCCTTATGAAGTGGTGTCTGATGTCAATGTGTTTGGTTCGTGAATGCTGAACAGGATTTTTGGAGATGTCTATTGCACTTTTGTTATCACAGTATATGGTCATTGTTGATTGGTGGATCCCATAATCTTCTAACATTTGTTTCATCCACAATAGTTGTGTACAACAACTTCCGGCAGCGATATATTCAGCCTCTGCTGTTGATAGGCAACTTCCGGCAGCGATATATTCAGCCTCTGCTGTTGATAGGGATATTGAGCTCTGTTTTTTGCTTAACCAAGACACCAAATTTGTTCCCAGTAGGAAGCTTTTGCTTAACCAAGACACCAAATTTGTTCCCAGTAGGAAGCATCCTCCTGATGTGCTTTTTCTATCATCCATATTTCCCGCCCAGTCTGCATCGCAATATGCAGATAGGTGTTGGTTTGTGTCAAAAGAATACCATATACCTAGGTCAATGGTCCCTTTTACATATTTGATGACTCTTTTTACAGCTTTTAGATGTGTTTCCATGGGATTGGCTTGATATCTGGCACATATCCCTACCCCAAAACTTAAATCTGGTCTGCTCGTTGTTAAATAGAGTAGGCCTCCTATCATGCTTCGATACAGAGTCTGTTCCACCTTCTTCCCTTCTGGATCTTTAGAGATCCTCTCTGTTGTTGGAACAGGTGTTCTAACAACTTTGCTTTCATTCAATCCGAATCTTTTGACAAGATTTCTTGCATATTTGCTTTGTGAGACAAAGATTCCATTTTCTAATTGCTTAACCTGTAACCCCAAAAAGTAGCTTAGTTTACCAACCATACTCATCTCAAATTCTCCTTCCATATCTGTAATGAATTGGTTATTGTAGCAGCTTTGTGTTGATCCAAAAACTATATCGTCAACGTAGATTTGTGCAATCATGATATCTTTCTTATGAGCTTTTACAAATAGTGTCTTGTCTACACTCCCTCTTTGGTAACCTTTATTCAGCAAGAATTGGGTTAATCGCTCATACCAAGCTCGTGGAGCTTGTTTTAAACCATATAGTGCCTTCTTAAGCTTGTAGACATGTTCAGGATGATATGGATCTTCAAAACCTTTTGGTTGGGCTACATAGACTTCTTCTTTTAGGTACCCATTCAGAAATGCGGTTTTTACATCCATTTGATACAGTTTTATTTTTAGGATGCATGCTACGGCTATTAGAAGCCGTATGGACTCAATTCTAGCTACTGGTGCAAAAGTTTCTTCAAAGTATGTTCCTTCGACTTGTGTGTAGCCTTGGGCTACTAGTCTGGCTTTGTTCCTTACTATGTTTCCTTGTTCATCTGTTTTGTTTTTATAGACCCATTTTGTTCCGATGATGTTGACATCTTGTGGTTTGGTGACTAATTCCCATACCCCATTTCTTTCAAACTGTTGTAATTCCTCCTGCATGGCTTCTATCCAAAATTCATCTAACAATGCTTCATTGGTGTTCTTTGGTTCGATTTTTGATGTATAGCAAAGATCTCCTTCAGACATCTTGAGGTAGTCTCTCTTTTTCCCTCTAGTCCTTATTCCATCTTCTAGATCTCCAATGATATTTTCGAGGGGGTGATTTTTCTGAGTTTTTGATTTTGGTATGAGAGGCTATTTTTTAGTTTCTTCATCCTCATCTTCTGATTTGGTCTCTGTTTCTGTTTTTTCTGTAGGGGTATTCGTTGATGGTGGAACTGTTGTTTCAACAATTTCTGAGTAATCATCATTATCAGTGTTTTCTTCTGAATATTCATCGCTGATGGTTACATTTATGGATTCCATCACACTGTTTGTCCTGAGATTAAACACACGAAAGGCCCAACTGTTTGATGAGTATCCTAGGAAGATTCCTTGGTCACCTTTGATGTCGAATTTTCCTAAGGATTCTCTGTCTCTTAGTATGTAGCAGTTGCTACNTTTTTGCTTAACCAAGACACCAAATTTGTTCCCAGTAGGAAGCATCCTCCTGATGTGCTTTTTCTATCATCCATATTTCCCGCCCAGTCTGCATCGCAATATGCAGATAGGTGTTGGTTTGTGTCAAAAGAATACCATATACCTAGGTCAATGGTCCCTTTTACATATTTGATGACTCTTTTTACAGCTTTTAGATGTGTTTCCATGGGATTGGCTTGATATCTGGCACATATCCCTACCCCAAAACTTAAATCTGGTCTGCTCGTTGTTAAATAGAGTAGGCCTCCTATCATGCTTCGATACAGAGTCTGTTCCACCTTCTTCCCTTCTGGATCTTTAGAGATCCTCTCTGTTGTTGGAACAGGTGTTCTAACAACTTTGCTTTCATTCAATCCGAATCTTTTGACAAGATTTCTTGCATATTTGCTTTGTGAGACAAAGATTCCATTTTCTAATTGCTTAACCTGTAACCCCAAAAAGTAGCTTAGTTTACCAACCATACTCATCTCAAATTCTCCTTCCATATCTGTAATGAATTGGTTATTGTAGCAGCTTTGTGTTGATCCAAAAACTATATCGTCAACGTAGATTTGTGCAATCATGATATCTTTCTTATGAGCTTTTACAAATAGTGTCTTGTCTACACTCCCTCTTTGGTAACCTTTATTCAGCAAGAATTGGGTTAATCGCTCATACCAAGCTCGTGGAGCTTGTTTTAAACCATATAGTGCCTTCTTAAGCTTGTAGACATGTTCAGGATGATATGGATCTTCAAAACCTTTTGGTTGGGCTACATAGACTTCTTCTTTTAGGTACCCATTCAGAAATGCGGTTTTTACATCCATTTGATACAGTTTTATTTTTAGGATGCATGCTACGGCTATTAGAAGCCGTATGGACTCAATTCTAGCTACTGGTGCAAAAGTTTCTTCAAAGTATGTTCCTTCGACTTGTGTGTAGCCTTGGGCTACTAGTCTGGCTTTGTTCCTTACTATGTTTCCTTGTTCATCTGTTTTGTTTTTATAGACCCATTTTGTTCCGATGATGTTGACATCTTGTGGTTTGGTGACTAATTCCCATACCCCATTTCTTTCAAACTGTTGTAATTCCTCCTGCATGGCTTCTATCCAAAATTCATCTAACAATGCTTCATTGGTGTTCTTTGGTTCGATTTTTGATGTATAGCAAAGATCTCCTTCAGACATCTTGAGGTAGTCTCTCTTTTTCCCTCTAGTCCTTATTCCATCTTCTAGATCTCCAATGATATTTTCGAGGGGGTGATTTTTCTGAGTTTTTGATTTTGGTATGAGAGGCTATTTTTTAGTTTCTTCATCCTCATCTTCTGATTTGGTCTCTGTTTCTGTTTTTTCTGTAGGGGTATTCGTTGATGGTGGAACTGTTGTTTCAACAATTTCTGAGTAATCATCATTATCAGTGTTTTCTTCTGAATATTCATCGCTGATGGTTACATTTATGGATTCCATCACACTGTTTGTCCTGAGATTAAACACACGAAAGGCCCAACTGTTTGATGAGTATCCTAGGAAGATTCCTTGGTCACCTTTGATGTCGAATTTTCCTAAGGATTCTCTGTCTCTTAGTATGTAGCAGTTGCTACCAAATACATGTGTGTGTTTTAGATTTGGTGTCCTACCTTTCCAAATTTGGTAGGGTGTCATGTTTGTTTCTTTCTGTATGTATACTCGATTTATCAAGTAACATGCGGTGTTTATAGCCTCTGCCCAAAACTTTGGTGATATTCTTTTGTGATTTAGAGCCTCTGCCCAAAACTTTGGTGATATTCTTTTGTGATTTAGTAGGACTGCCCAAAACTTTGGTGATATTCTTTTGTGATTTAGTAGGACCCCCCAAAACTTTGGTGATATTCTTTTGTGATTTAGTAGGACCCTTGCCATTTCTTGTATGGTCCGATTTTTCCGCTCAACTACCCCATTTTGTTGCGGCGTTTTGGGAGCCGAGAATTCGTGATGGATTCCATTCTAGTCACAATATGTTTTGAACTGTGAGTTTTCAAATTCTCTTCCATGATCACTTCTTAACCGGATGATTTTTCCCACCTTTTGATCCTTTTCATTTTGTATTTTGTTGATGAGGATTTTGAAGGCGTTGAATGTTTCTGATTTGTCTCTGAGGAAGTTTACCCATGTATATCGTGAGAAATCATCAACGGTTACATGAACATACCGTTTTCCTCCTATGCTTTTTGTTTGAGTGGGTCCAAAGAGGTCCATATGGAGAAGTTCCATAATTCTTGAAGTGTGAATTCCTTGTGTTCTTTTGTGGCTACTTCTTGTCATTTTGTTTTCAAGACATGCATCACATTTTCTATTTTCATCAATATCCAGTTTTGGAACACCTCGGTATGCTCCCCTTTTTAGTCCCTTTTTCATATCATGAAAATTTATATGCCCCATACGTTGATGCCACAGAAGTGTTTGATTGATAGTGACTTGGTTGCAGGTTAAATGGCTATCCCATGTGTATCATTTATCCGAGGACCTTTTTCCCATCATGACGCATTCATGTCTTTGGTTGTACACTTTGTTTCCCATCATGACGCATTCATGTCTTTGGTTGTACACTTTGCAATTTTCTTTTGAGAATTCTACCCTTTGGTTGTACACTTTGCAATTTTCTTTTGAGAATTCTACCCTTAGGTTGTACACTTTGCAATTTTCTTTTGAGAATTCTACCCTTAGTTTGTACACTTTGCAATTTTCTTTTGAGAATTCTACCCTTAGTTCATCTTCACACAGCTGACCTTTTGAGAATTCTACCCTTAGTTCATCTTCACACAGCTGACTTATACTGATAAGGTTTGCTTTTAAGCCTTGTACCAGGAAGACTCTTGATAATCTAGGGAGACCATGGACATTTAGTGTTCCGCTAGCAATGATTTGCCCCCTTTCTCCATCTCCAAAGGTTACATGTCCTTCACTTTTGTAATGGATGTCCTCTAGATTGTTTGGGTTTCCGGTCATGTGTCTTGAACATCCACTGTCGAAGTACCAAACACTTGTTTCTTTGCTGATTTTTGAAGTATAGGCTGTGACTGGTGTTTGATTTTTTCTGACCCAAACTCTTTGGACTGGTTTTTGTTCTTGCTTTGCCCAGATTTTGTTATGGAGATCATTTTGTCTTTTGTAGCAGTGTGCCTTGATGTGTCCCAATCTGTGACAGTAGTAACATCTGATTCTTCCACGGTGTTAAAAGTGATGTTGTAACACTTCTCTGTTTTCGACTGCAGAATCTTTCCTTGTTGCTAAGTTTGATTGTTCTGCATTTTCAGTTAGTCTTCTTATTTCCTGTAGCAACTTGTCTTCCTCTTTTAGTGATTTCATTAACTTTTCTTGGGTTTCTTTGTGAAGAAGTATTTCCTTTTCCTTTTCACTTTTAAGGAAGTGATTTTCTTGCATGAGATTTAAGTTTACTTTGATGATTTCTTCCCACTTGGCGTGCAGCTGTGTATAGGAGTTTAATAGATCTTGCATGTCCTCCTTTGATTCATCATCGCCTTCATGATTTGTGAAAAAAGGCCACAAAATTTGTGTTGTTTTCTTCTTCACTATCTGAGTCATCACTCAAGGTTGTTACATATGTTTTGTTCTTCCTCCTTAGGTAATTTGGACATTCTGACTGAATATGTCCATATCCCTTGCACTCATAGCACTGTATTCCATCAAGGTTTGGATTCCCTTTCTTCTTGGAATTGACGGATTGGTTTTGTGCAAATGGACTCCCTTGATTATTTGAGAAACTCTTGTTCTTATTTCTGAATTTGTTAAATTTCTTGAGAACTCTGTTGAAGTTTTTTGTCAACAAAGCAATGGATTCTTCCATTTTTTCAGTATCTTCATCTGAGTTGGTGTCTTGTTTTGATTGAAGGGCTATTCCTTTGCCATTAGGCTTTTTGTTTTGCAGCATCTCAAGCTCATATGTTTTAAGGTTTCCCATTAGATCACTTAACTTGCAGGTATTGAGATCTTTGCTTTCTTGAATAGCTGTTACTTTCATCATAAATCTTTCTGGTAATGATCGCAATACCTTTTTTACTAACCTATTTTCAGGAATGGGTTCCCCTAAGTTATAGGCTTCCCCAGCAATTTCTAGTATTCTTCCATTAAATTGTGTGATATCTTTTTCTTCCTCCATCTTCAGATTTTCAAACTGAGTTTGGACCATTTGTAGTTTTGATTGTTTGATTGTTGAATTTCCTTCATGATGATCACACAATATATCCCATGTTGTTTTTGCTACATTTGTGGCAGCGATTAGTTTGAATGTTTCTTCACTCACGGCTCCGTAGATGGCATTCATAGCTTTTGAGTTATAGTCGAACTCTTTGAGTTCTTCTTCGCTCCAATCAGCACGACCTTTTGCTTTGTTATTGTCATCAAGGGGATGTTTCCATTCGTTTTCAACAGCCCTCCATACTCTTTCTCCTTGTGCTAATATGTAGATTTTCATTCTAGCTTTCCAATAAGAATAGTTTGTACCACTTAGGGCTGGTGGCCTGTTATTTGATAGTCTTTCTCTGGGAAACTCCATTAGGATCCTGCTAATAACTTAAGCAGTTTGGCTCTGATACCAAATGAAAAATGTAATGCGCAGCACACAGAGATGTTAAAACAATAGTTGTAACACAAGAGACTTGATAACGCAGTTTGGGAAAAACCCTATTCTGCGAGGCACTTCTCAGTCTTGAGAATTTGCCTAAATCCACTAAAAGCTTAATATTCAAAGTACATAGTTTTGGGACCAGAAATTACACAATAGATTGATCTTCTCCTATCTAATCTATTGTAACCTAAACACATGTACTACTTTCTAGGGGAATTTAGAATCCTCTCAAACTCTCTTATGCCTCACAATATTAGCTAGGGAATTCGTTAATGGTGTAATGGTGAAAGGTCCTTTAAATAGCCAACTAATCAGAATCAAAACAGTATTGGTGTTATTCCTAGTTTGTTTGGGATTTGATTTCTAATCTTGGTGTACTCCTTTTTCTGACTTGAATTGGATTTCTTTTTGCCAAACAATTGTGATCAACCTTTTGATTCAACAGAAACTAACGCAATTTTTTTAAAAAATTATTTACACAAGGAGCGAGATAAACAACAAATTCAAAATTCTGAGTTTGTTTTCTGGAAATAAGACACATAGTAAAGTTCAATTAGCTTTTAGATCTGTGCGTATTAATTTGATCTACCGGTATTTTGATTTCTTATTCTTTAATTGTATTAAATTATTAATATATACGGAGTAGCAAAAAAGGGAAAAATGTTTTGTTTAGTGGTTCACTTACTGTATTTGGAATTGCAGGTAGAGGGAAGGATAGCAATCAGATTTGATAGTGGGAGGGATGAAGAGAACTGGAAGCTGACTATAGGGTGTAATCTACCAGGGAAGTGGGTTCTTCGTTGGGGAGTTGATTATGCGGGAGACTCTGGAAGGTTTGATATGTTTAATTAGTTAGGCAGTTGCTATTGTTTCAAAATTACAAATCTACTACCACATGCCTATTTCAAATGAAATCTCATGTGAAAGTTTATTCTCAGAAAATTTTTAGATTGAGTCTCAAGTTTTAGGATGTTTGTATCGTAGTAAGCAACTACTTAGTATTTATTTAGGGAATTTTGTATTTTATGGACTTTAATGTTTTTATGCTCGTTGTTTTGTTGGCTGTTTTATCTATGATCACTTTTCTCTTGAGAGTAGTCTGGCTTTCATTATCTGTTGGTTCTGTTGGAACTAGATATTAAATAAAGATGAGTTACTTTTTTGAGGTGGCAGTGAGTGGGATCAACAGCCTCTAGAGATGCGACCCCAAGGTTCTATTACCATCAAGGTACCAGTTTTGTGTATTACTTTTTTTCTTTTTAAACTTCACATATTTATTATCTAAATACCAAATTTGTACCATTTCAGGATTATGCAATTGAGACTCCTTTAAAGAGATTGTCCACAGCTTTGGAAGGAGAATCGTGTTATGATGTGGAGATTGACATAAATATTAACAGTCAAATTGCAGCTATAAATTTTGTGTTGAAGGTCTGCTTCATTATCGATAGTTTAGAACATTTGCTTCTTTAATCAAGTATTTCAATTATGTAAGAACTTATGCAGGATGAGGAAACTGGAGCTTGGTATCAACAAAGAGGGATGGACTTCAAAGTGCCTCTCATGGACTATGCTCATGATGATAGTAACATGGTAGGAGGAAAAAAGGGCTTCGGAATATGGACAGGTTCTCTAGATTCCATGTTTATTGTCGTATACACTGTATGCCTCAACTTCACTTCCTACTACGTGTGTATCTTATCAAATATCATCTTTGATTTTGTCTTTTCAGTAGTTGCATTCTGTGGCAAAGGTTAACTACTGTAACATGCAGATCTCATGACTTCTTCTTACAAAAATGAAATAACAAAGTTTCTGCATAGGGCTAGATAATCATAATGATCAGTTTAGAGTTAAAACAATCAGTTTTCTAAACTATTGCATCAGCTTGCTAAGCATTAAAACTAGTATCTAGGATCTAGATATAAATTATTTTATTTTATTTTTTAAAAAAAAAACCTCGTCTTTCCCCATCCTAGTTTTAGAGGATTTAGACACTAAAATTTAGTTGTTCTTTTGTGGCAGGGGCGCTTGGGCAGCTGTCTGACATGCTCCTTAAATCTGAAGTCGATCATACTAAAGGTGAAAATGGAAGCAATGGCTCAAGTGAACCTAGGGAAAAAACTAGGTGCCTTGCAGGATTCTATGAAGAGCATGTTATTGTCAAAGAGACTCTTGTTGATAATTCAGTTACTGTCTCAGTAAAAGAGTATCCAGAGACAGCTAAAAATCTTTTACAGATAGATACTGATTTACCAGGAGATGTACTCATTCACTGGGGTGTCTGCAGAGATGAGGGTAAAAACTGGGAACTTCCCACTAAACCATATCCAACAGAAACTACAATATTCAAGAATAAGGCACTACGAACTTCGCTGCAGGTATATGATCATCCTTTGGAGTAAATATATGATAGTGGTGAATCTGGTTTCAGCATACTTGCATAAACCTTCAATCTAGCTACTTCCTGCTATAGTGTTTCAAAAGTTTTGCAACTTGAAACGTTGAAGCACACTATGGCCAACCTAGGATATAGTTCTCTGTGGAAATGGCCTCAATCATAACTTCAGAAGTTTGTAGTTGATTGTTTAATTTAATACAAAGTAATTTGAAAGAGCCCTGTAGATTAATGTTATTTAAATGATTAATCTTTAAGAAAAGTGATTTGGAAAGCTTAAACAACTATAGAAAAGAAGTTTGAGAGATTAAACTTTTTTGGACCTTATCCTCCTGAGGAGGATTAAGCAGGTTTATAAGCTTTATGATGAACTGTTCAATAGGAGGAGCTTGCCTTGGGTTCTATCTTAGATTCTTAGAATAATTATCTTGAGCTTTCTCCTTCTGCTTGTTGATTGACTCTTTATTCTCCTGCTCTGCAGCAAAAAGATGATGGATCTGGTTCTCAGAGATCATTTACTTTGGATGAAGGACCTGTAGGATTTGTTTTTGTACTGAAGCTAGATGACGGCACATGGTTGAATTGCAAGGGGAATAACTTTTATGTGCCTCTGCCTAGGAGCACAAAAGGTCAACTAAGCTCGACTAAATCTGAAGTTGAAACGCAAAACAAGGAGCTGGATTCCTTAGGGGCATCTGGCTCTACTTCCGAAGCAATGGAGGCTTCTTTGTATACTGATGAAATCATTAATGAGATTAGAAGTTTGGTCAGTGACATTTCTTCTGAAATGAACAGAAAAACAAAAACCAAAGAAGCACAAGAGAGCATCCTTCAGGAAATTGAGAAGCTAGCTGCAGAAGCCTACAGTATATTCAGAAGCTCAGTTCCAACATTCTCTGAAAGTGCTCTTTTAGAAGCTGAGGATTTAAAACCTCCCGTCAAAATATCTTCAGGAACTGGTTCAGGACATGAGATCTTATGCCAGGGCTTTAACTGGGAGTCTCATAAATCTGGAAGGTGGTATTTGGAGCTGACAAAATAGAGGTTTAACACAGAAAATTAGAGGCTAGTATTTACTGACCAGAACTGAAAAATGATGGAAAACAGATGTTTCTAAGTTCTGAAATAACAAATCTGTGTTATATCTTCATTAGCTAGCTGATACATCTATATATACATGAGAAAATAGACAAGTTTCCTGAAATTCTGCACTATTTACTGCTGCCTAACATTTCTGCTACCTAACATTTCTGCTGCCTAACTTTGCTGCTGTTAACTTTACTGCCTAACTTTGCTACTGTTTATTTTACTGCTGCCTAACACATAATAATTATAATAATCTCAACAATCAGAAATATACTACACATTTTGCTGCTGCATTGACATCCCCCCTCAAATTGATGAAGGTAAGTGTATCAACATCAATTTGCTATTGAGAAACTTGTGTCTTTGGCGTGTTAGAGCCTTTGTAAAAACATCAGCTACTTGAAGATCAGTAGTAAGATGAGGTAGAGTGATAGCACCTCGAGTAAACGCCTCCCGGATGTAATGACAGTCGACTTCAATGTGCTTTGTGCGTTCATGATACACTGGATTTGCAGCAATTTGAATAGCACTGGTATTATCACCATGAAGTGGAGTAGGATCACTTGAAGGAAATCCAAGTTCAGAAAGAAGACCACGTAACCACACAATCTCTGAACACGCAGCAGACATAGCTCTATACTCGGCCTCTGTAGAGGATTTAGAGACACTCTCTTGCTTCTTACACTTCCAAGAAATCAAGGCATCCCCAAGAAAAACGCACCATCCTGTGATAGATTTCCTAGTATCTGGACAGCCAGCCCAATCTGCATCACTATAAGCTGTCAAATGAAGAGCTGATTGTTTGGGAAAAAACAACCCACGAGTAGGTGACCCAATTAGATATCGAACTATGCGACGAACTGCCGCAAGATGGAGATGTCGAGGTGAGTGCATGAATTTACTGACGATATGAACAGCATAGGAGATATCGGGCCTTGTAATTGTTAGGTAGATAAGACTACCAACAAGTTGCCTATACAAAAAAGGATCGGGCAAAGGTTCGCCCTCATCTTTCCGGTATTTCACATTGACCTCCATTGGTGTATCAACAGCAGTAGCATCCTATAAACCAGCCATCCGAATGAGATCTTGAATGTATTTATGTTGGTTTAGGAAGAAACCATGATCTTCATAGTGAACTTCCAGCCCTAAAAAATATGTTAGATGCCCAAGATCTTTCATTTTAAATGTACCGGACAACATATTTTGAAGCTTAGTAATCAGCCCATTATCATTACCAGTGATGATAATATCATCAACATATACTAAGAGAAAGACCATACCAGTGGTTGTCTTGTGAAAGAAGAGTGAGGAATCATATTGACTCTGTGTGAAGGAAAAGGTGAGAAGAGTGTCGCGAAACTTCTCAAACCAGGCCCTAGGTGCCTGTTTTAAACCATACAAGGAACGTCTTAACTTGCAAACCTCATGTGGAGCTATCATTGGCATACCAGGTGGAAGCTTCATGTAGATCTCTTCCTTAAGATCCCCATTTAAGAAGGCATTTTTTACATCCATCTGATGTAAAACCCAAGATTGAGAGGAAGCAATAGCAAGTATGGTTCTCACTGTGGTCATCTTAGCAACTGGTGCAAATGTTTCTTCGTAGTCGAGACCATATTCTTGTTTATTCCCAAGAGCAACCAATCGAGCTTTATATCTATCCAAGGAGCCATCAGACTTGAGTTTCACAGTATAAACCCACTTGCTACCAATGGGCTTAACATTTTGGGGACACGAAACAATGTCCCAAGTATGATTTTCTTCAAGTGCTTGAAGTTCTTCTTCCATTGCTTGTTGCCAACACTTATGTTCCATTGCCTTTTTATAACAAGTGGGGATAGAGATAGAAGATAACACAGTAGACATAGCCACAGGGGTTGAAAAACCATACCTTTCAACTGGTTTGTGAGGTCTAGAGCTTCTACGAAGAGGAGTGGATTACTGGAACTTGGTGGAACAGAATCAGTTGTCGCAGGTTGATGCGAAGAAGCCATAGTGAGACTTGTAGGAGGATCAGAAGCAGGAGGGGTGCGTCTATGATAAACACAACCAGGTTTAAACCGATGTACAGGTGTTGGTGATGCAGAGAAATACGGTAAAGTAGATAGAGAAGGAAGTTCTGAAGTCTGTGTGGTGCTAAAAAAGGACTGGTGTTCAAAAAAAATGACATTCCTAGAGACACGAGTTCGACGGGCATGAGGATCATAGCAAAGAAATCCTTTTTGGGTTCCAGCATAACCTAAGAAAGCACACTTAACAGATTGAGCAGTAAGTTTATTCCTCTCATGTGCAGGAAGGTGCACAAAACAAACACATCCAAAAACATGCAGATTGGAATAATTTGGTGCATGCCCAAATAAATAAAAATAAGGGGAATTATTGTTCAAGTTGGGAGATGGTAATCTATTAATTAAATAAACTGCAGTAGCTAAAGCTTCACACCAAAATTTAGAAGGAACACAAGACTCAATTAGAAGAGTTCTAACAACATCAAGAAGATGACGGTTCTTTCTTTCAGCCACACCATTTTGTTGTGGAGTGAAAGGACAAGAACGCTGAGAAATGATCCCATGACTTTGAAGAAAGAATTGAAACTCATTTGACATATATTCCCCTCCCGAATCAGATCGCAAGATTCTGATTTTAGCAGAAAACTGTGTTTCAATTAAAGCAAGAAAGACCTTGAACACATAGAAAACCTCACTCTTAGTCCTAAGAAAATATACCCAAGTAAAACGAGTGAAATCATCAATAAATGTAACAAAGTATTTGTAATGTTCATGAGAGATTACAGGTGCAATACCCCATACATCAGTATGCACGAGTTCAAAAGGTTTGGTGGTATGGGTTTGATGCAATGGAAAAGGAAGAGTTTTACTTTTGCCAAGTTTACAGGATGCACAATCAACAACATCATTATTAGAAGAAAAATTTTTATTCCCAAGTAAACCAGATTTAAGCAAGATTCGAAGTACATGAGAATTAGGATGTCCTAAACGTCTATGCCACACCTGATTATTACTTTGGACAGCATTACAAGCAACATAATTTGACACTGGAGGAGGAGACAAAAACAAGGGAAAAAGACGTCCCACTTTAGGCCCCTTCGCTATCATTTTCCCGGACACTTGATCCTGCACAAAACAACCAGATTTTGAAAATTGAACGGTGCAGTTACTGTCAACTAATTGTCCGACAGATATAAGATTTGTAGACAACTTAGGAGACACAAAAACATTATTTAAAGAAGCTGAAATATCACCAACGGCTGTGATAGGTAAGGAATTTCCATCTGCTGTATGAATCTGAAGATCTCCACTATACTTTTGAACATTTTTTAAAGGCAAGGCAGTGTTGGTCATGTGATGGGAAGCACCAGAATCAAAATACCAAGGCTTAGAATCAGAAGTATTGTTACCTGAAAAACCAAAGGCTGATAGGGCAGAAACTATCATTTGTTGGACCATTTCAGGGGTAATCGTAGACTGACCAGCATTGGAGACACTAGAGGGACCAACCGAGACATTGTAGGCAGTTTCATGTTTCTTCGGAGGCCGAATGGAACACTCTTTGATGATATGCCCTGCTTTCTTACAATAATTGCAGAATTTTTTAGTACAATTATTGGCAAAGTGACCAAAATTCTTGCAACTATAACACTGGACATTAGTCATATCTCTGCCTCCGTTAGATCTCCTTTGGGCAGCGTATGCAACAGGAATTGGAGCAGAATTTTGAGCTTTCTGCTCCAAGACAGCCAGTGTAGTGAGCCGTTGTTCTTCCCTGAGAAGCTCTCCTACACAAATATTCATTGAAGGAACTAACTGTCTATTCATCAGGTTAGACCTGATTGTTTCAAACTCCCCCCTTAACTTCATTAAAAACTGATCACGCTTGCTGGTTTCATGGATATTTTGTACAGCAACTAGTCCTTCAGAAGGAAAATTTGCATACACAATATCAGTGTATTCAGTCCAAAGAGTTTCAAATGAAGAATAAAACTCTTGGATTGACATACTCCCTTGACTGAGTTGGCTCAACTCAAGCTCCAATTGAAACCTTCGTGCTGAGTTGCTTTGGTTGTAGACGTTCTTCAAGTAATCCCACATTCCTCTAGAGGTCTTATAAGGCTTGAGACTAAGAAGTATGGAGGGTTCCACACTTCCAAGAATCCAGGACATAAGAAGTATGGAGGGTTCCACACTTCCAAGAATCCAGGACATAATCTGAGCATCCTTTACCACACTTCCAAGAATCCAGGACATAATCTGAGCATCCTTTACCTCCCATTTTGCATATTTCTCCTTCTCCTTTTCTTTGTCAGGTGCAGAATCACTTATATGACTCCATAGTTCCTTTCCCTTGACAAAGAGCTCAAATGGGAATGCCCAGGCAGAATAATTTTTGCCATTAAATCGAACAAAAAAAATTTCTGATTTTTCCAAAGACATGATTCAATCAGAAAACAAGAATAGATCCAAGAAAACAGAACCAAGAACTAAGAGAATAGGTCCAAGAAACTATGATAGCAAGATACAAGTGATACAAGAACAAGAATACTATGATCTTGGAGCAAGACAAGGAACAAGACACAGATTATCTCAGGATTTTGGCTCTGATACCATGACAAAATAGAGGTTTAACACAGAAAATTAGAGGCTAGTATTTACTGACCAGAACTGAAAAATGATGGAAAACAGATGTTTCTGAGTTCTGAAATAACAAATCTGTGTTATATCTTCATTAGCTAGCTGATACATCTATATATACATGAGAAAATAGACAAGTTTCCTGAAATTCTGCACTATTTACTGCTGCCTAACATTTCTGCTACCTAACATTTCTGCTGCCTAACTTTGCTGCTGTTAACTTTACTGCCTAACTTTGCTACTGTTTATTTTACTGCTGCCTAACACATAATAATTATAATAATCTCAACAATCAGAAATATACTACACATTTTGCTGCTGCATTGACAGGAGCTACAAGAAAAGGCTGAACTGTTATCATCGCTTGGTTTTACCGTAGTCTGGTTACCTCCTCCTACAGAGTCAGTATCACCTGAAGAGTGAAGGCTACATGCCGAAGGATTTTTTATTTTTTTTTTGAAGAAACATGCCGAAAGGATTTATATAACTTAAACTCTAGGTATGTTGTTTCTCAACCTGATTCTGCAACTCATTAATAGTACAGAATAAAATGCAAATTTAAGTTTTATGTTGCTAGGTTGTTTGCGATGCATCTATATTTTTCGTTCATGCAAACTGTGCATTCTTGTAGTTGGTCATGTTTTTGAACTGTTTTATGGTACTATTTTATTTTATTTTATTATTGATATTAGGTATCTCAATTTCTTCATACTAATTCTTAGGCTTATGAACTTGCTCCTTAAACCCATAAAAAAGTAAATGACCAATCCCAACTAAATTGGTCATGCTAGTGACTTAGTAAGCACAATATTACAAGTTTGACTCAAGCAGGAGTGCCCTATAGGCGTTCTTATTTTCACTCATTTAGTTATGATTAATATATGCTTATTTACCTTATTGTGGTCCCTTGTGACTAGCGAATTTCCTCGTAAAAAAAAAAAAAAAAAAAAAGAGTAAATCGAAACCATCTCAACTTGTAAACTAAAATAAGTTCATAATATTTTGTTTCATTAATATTCAAATGGTGGATGATTTGGGCTTATTATGAACATTAATTAGTATTTTCCTCGTGCGATGCACGGGATAAATTTTAATTAACTTTATTGTTTATGTTTTAAAAAAAATTGATAAAATCAAACATTAAGCATGAAAATTCATTATGAAATATATTTTTCTTGAACAATATTAAATTGATTGTTATATTGAAAATCATAACATACTATTAGCATATATTATGGTGTTATTAGATACCACGTAAGATAGTTAGGAACAGATACTACATTGTAACATAGTCGGTAATACTAACAAAAAAAATCACATAAAATTTAAAAATTTGACATTTAAATAATTCAAACTATATACAATAAAGTAGAATATCAAACTATATACAATAAACAAATGATTCTTTATGTTTTATGTGAAAATATAAATGATGTTAAAAAATTTCAACATGAAATTTCAAAATTAGAAGAGTATGAATACTTGTGTCTCTTTGCAACCATTTAATAAAATTGGATGTTGTAAGAAAATTAAAGTTTCTTATATAAGTCAACATCAATGATTATTATGTGAATATGTGTTATTAAAATGATCTACAAAATAACATTTTTAAGCTATAAGTTTAGTTTATAATTATTTGGATATTACTTAAGATATAAATATATCCAAAAAAAATAAAAAATTTATTCTATTTTTATTGTTAACACAGTCAAAATATGTTCAAATATTATAATGATTAGTAAGACACTTATGTGACATACATACTAAAAATTTAAAATGTTAAATTATATAATGTTATTAAAAACTATTAATGTTATTAAAGTACATATATAAAAATGTGATGAGCTTGATTCATCATATATATAATTTTGTAATTTAATAGTTATGTTGATTTGACATGAATAATTATTACTCTGTAATATGGATATTAAAGGTATGCTATTCGTATATATACTTGAGTGTGTGTGTATATATGTTTAACATAATACTTATAATAAAAATTTTTAATTAAAATAATATATATAATAATAAATCCATAACAAAATATACAAACACAACACCATAACAACACTACAAATATAAAATTACAAATTATAAAGTCCAAACATCAATAATTATTTAATTATTTATATATATATTCGAAATTTTGGTATACCCTTCAATTAATTAATTTAACCAACCATTTCGGAACGAATTAATTGTTAATAAAAAATTTACAAATTATTTAACCAATAATTGAACCAAAATTTTTTGCTTAAAGAATGGTTAACCAAAATTCTTCAATTTGGTCAGTTAACCAAACTTTCACCAAAATTTACACACCTCTATAAACAATAAATAATAAATTCAAATAAAATCAAACAATTCTAATAGAGTTAATTCCAGCAATAGTCTTCCGACTATGTCGATTTTTCAAAATTAGTCCCGACTTTTAATTTGGACAATTTAGGTCATTTGACTTTCAAATTATTTCCAATGTTGGTCCTTTCGTCAAATTTTGGTTAAGTTGATGTCAATTGAAGGGGTAAAATTGTCTGTTCACATGTTTAGTATATTATTACTCGTATATCTCCTGTCATATATACTGTATATATGAATATAATCTCAGTCAAAGTCTCAATCGAAGCCATATAATATCAGTCGAAGAGACTTAGACTGATATTATATTTATATATATAGCGTATAAGACATTAGAAATACGAGTAATAATACACTATACAGGTGAACGAACAATTTTACTCCTTCATTTGACCTCAACTTAACCAAAATTTGACGAAAGGACCAACATTGGAAAGAATTTGAAAGTCAAGGGGCCTAAATTGTCCAAATTAAAAGTCGGAGACTAATTTTAGAAAAGAGAAAATGCCCAAAATGGTCCCCCGACTATGGCCTTTTCTTAATTTAGTGCCTCAACTTTTAATTGCACCCAATGTGGTCCCCAGACTATTCAATTTTAAGCCAAACTAGTCAGCCGTTAGTTGTGGCGTGAATTGGGTGTTAAAAAGAGGGGCAAAATGGGTAAATCAAGTGTTGTTCCCCAATTTAAAGGACCTGCGTCCCCAACTCAGCTTATTGCACAATTTTCTATTCAAATTAGGTTATTTCTCTCTCAAGTTGCATTCAAAATGTCGAAAAATAATTTAGAAGGCCAAAAGAGCTCATCTTCAACTTCATCTACAAACTTCCCAAGGCAAAGATTTCACCATGGAGATGTTCCTATTCGTTTTTGTCACTGTGGGTCACAATGGAGTAGCCAAACATCATTGACCAATGAAAATCCCGGTCGGAGATTCTGGGTTTGTGGAGGAAGTAATGTTAGTCAAAACTATTATCTATTTATTTATTTATTTTTATTATTAATTTTACGGTATAATGTTGAGAAATTATCTTTACAGGGTAGGGTTGGTTGTGGATTTCAAGAATGGTTTGACCCTCCAATGTGTTATAGATCAAAGAAGATAATTCCCGGACTATTAAGAAGAATTAACCGAAATGAGGAAGAAATTGAGAGGTTACGGGCAATTGTCAACAGTGGTGATGTTACTCTCCCAAGAACTTGCAACTGTGGCAGTAGAAGATGGTTTTGGTTTAGGTTTAGGTTCATATGTTTCACTGTAATTATAGTAATAATCTTTGTGTTTTCCCTTAAGTATAGTACTGTGGAATTGGCTAGTAAATTCCCTAGATTGATGCCATAAATTATGTATTTTCAGTATGTAATGAATAAAAGAAACCTTAATGTTTAATGTTGTTAATGTTGGTTTGTCAGTATGTTGGTTGGTCAGAATGTTTACCCATAAAGAAACCTTAATGGTTAGTTGCCAAGTTCACAAAACACAATCCAAAATAGAACTAAGTTGCTCATATCAACTTCTAGCATGCTCATTCTTATATATAAAAATGGGCAGATTACATGACTATTCCAAAACATATTACATGGCCATCACAAAACACAATCCAAAATAAACATCAACTGTCAAGTATCTAAAACATATTGCCATCACAAAACACAATCCAAAATAAACATCAATTGTCAAGTATCTAAAACAGATTACATGGTCATTCCAAAACAGCCTAATACTAAGATTATGACATTGTCATTCAATGTCTATTGGTTCTTTGCTATTGACACCAATTTTGGATTTGAAATTCATAGTAGACCTTGTCTTGTACTTCCTCCTTATACCAAGAGTCTTCATGGTTTTTGCAGGGGTCCTTTTTGCAGGGGGCCTTTTGGGAGGGGGTGGTGGAGGGGGTGGAGAAGCTGAGAGGTCCTGTCTGCACTGGTATTTCTTCTGCCATGTTATAGGACTGACTCTGCATTTGGTAAAAAAGTAAGCAATTAGGATGACCATTACAATGTAATCATATTTAAACAATGCATTAGATCAATTTTTACCTCAAATGGAATGTCAACTGGAATGTCTACTAAATTGTGCAGTCCTTGGAATGAGTTGTCAACTCCAACTTCAACCTATTACATAAATAAAACATGCATTTGCTCAAAGTACTCCAACTAGAACCTATTACATAATACAAGTATGCAATTACCTCATATAGCCCTGCCAATGATTGATCTGTGATGGGAACTTCTTTTTGCTGTTGTGTATTGCCTCTTACATTTGCCTAGTAATAATAAAGTAGCATATAAAGCATTAGGTTATGAAGGATTTGCATTAGCATATAAACTCACAATCTGCAATCATGGTTAATAAAGTAACATGATATGTATTCAAGTATAAATAAAGGATTTAAAACTCACAGTCTGTTTTGGTTTCAAAGGGCACCTTCTTTTGTTATGGCCTGATTTTTTACACAATGTACAGTGAAGAGGAACATGTGCTCTTGAAATATAGATCCCATCTCTTGAAATTTGTTCAGCAACTGTTTTCCCCTTTGAATTTTCATTTGCACCTGTCTTCCTTAATTTCTTAGGCCTACCAGGCCTTGTTTTGAACAAAGGAGGCAAAGGTGGTTCCTTATGAGTCATAGGCCATTCATTTGGCCCAGCCATTGGCTTGATTACAGCTTGATACACCTTCAAATATGTCTCAATAGAGTAGCAGTTGTCAACATAATCCAGGACATTATGTTTCTTCATCCAAATGGCACATATAGCATGCTTACAGGGAATTCCTGTAAGATCCCATTTTCTGCAAGAACAACTTCTCCTAGCCAAATCAATCTTATGATGCTCTCCAGTGTGCATTCCAGTGATCTCAAACAGCATTAAATCACATTGAATTGGCAAATAATGCCCTGCATATTTCTCCTCAACTGCCAGTTTCCTTAGGATTCTAGGACATATTCTGCCAGAACATTTGGTTGCTACTTCTTTGTTCTTAAACAGTCTTACCATAAGAATTGTCCTCATCTTTTCCAAACAACTAATTAGTGGATAAGACCTAGCATCAAGAATCATGGCATTAAAGCACTCAAACACATTGTTCACTAAAATGTCACACAAAGCATCAGTGCTAAAGTGTGACCTAGACCATTCAGAGGGGTGTTTGTCTCCAAGCCAATCAAATGCATTCACATCCAAGTCTTTCATCTTCCTCATTGCTTCTGTAAAATTCACATCCAAGTCTTTCATCTTCCTCATTGCTTCTGTAAAAGAGTTAACTGTTGTGGCTCTAGCTGCAGCCCACAAAGTCTCCTTAATTGCCTTTCCATGGAATCCAGCAACCTTCATAGTCTCCTTAATTGCCTTTCCATGGAATCCAGCAACCTTCATGTTGGAATACAAGTGTCTGACACAAAATCTGTGACTAACATGGGAGAGCTTACTATGAAATGCTGGAATCAAACCCTTCTGCTTGTCAGACACAAATGTGTACATATGTTCTTCACTCTCAGAAATACGTAGATCATGTTTAAGCAGTGCTAAAAACCAGGACCATGACTCCTTACTCTCACCCTCAGCAAGTGCATAAGCTATAGGAAAAATTCCATCATTTGGGTCCATTGCTGTTGCTGTAAGCAAGTAACCCCCAAATGTAGACCTCAAGTGGCAACCATCAACACCAATAATCTTCCTACAATGTGAAAATCCAATTTTGCAAGCCTCCCAACATATGTACCATCTTAAGAATCTTTTCTGTCCTCCATCTTCTATAAATTCACTCGTCTTTACAATAGAAGTAGTGTTAGGATTTGATCTTTGGATTTCAAGGTAGTAGCTCCAAAACTTTTTAAAGTAGTCCTCCATTTCTCCAGTTAGGTTAGCCCTAGCAAATTTCATAGCCTTATAAGCCGGCTACCTTTTGAGATATATGGAACCCTTGATCTATTGCCACTCTGTTTCTAAACTCACTTACTTTCCATTCAGAATTGCTACCAATTTCTTTCTTCCACTTCTTTGCAAGTCTTCTTGAGCTAACCATTGTGTTCTCATACACCCCAAGAACACTCATGCTTATCATTAAAAACAGAAATTCTCCAACAGTTATCATTCTCATTCTTCCTAAGGGTGATGTACCATGGGCAGTCACTTTGTTTGCACTTGGCTACAAATCTGATTTTATCATTCCTTACAAACTTTAAATCCTTACAATCTTTGAATGCATAATTTACAATGGCTTCTTTAAACTCAGCTTTAGTTCCAAATGTCATACCCACAGTAAATTGAGGACATTGCATATCACAAGCCCTAAACTGTGGCCAAATGTCATCTTCAACTTCCTCATCACTGCCATGAGGAGTCCCTTCATCAGAAAAGTTCACTTCCTCATTTACTACACACTGATTTTCCTTATCTTGCACATTAGCACTTGATCCAACCCCCTGAAACTCTACAGTAGGATCTACTGCCTTATCAAATGCAATATCATCAATCCTTGCCTCTTCTTCTAACTTATCATCACAATCAAATTCTCCATCAGTTTCTTCACCACTAAATTCCCTCTCACTAACTTCCCCACCACTAACTTCCCTCCCATTTTCACCATTATCTATCCAAACTTCTATTTCCCTTCAAAGTCAATTAAATCCCATGCTTCAAGATCAGATAGAATCTCAATCAACCCATTTCCCCCTAAGCCATATAACTTGTTCTCATTTCTATTGTACCCTAATTCTTCAAGTTTTTCTTGCAAAATTATATAACCCCATTCATCAACATCAACATAATCAAAATATTCTATCTACCCTCCAATATAGGTTACTGATTCAGGTTGTTGTACTTTACCACCATGTCTTATTTTAAGTGTAAATAGGTCACTTTCATCATGGTCATCTGATTTTTTGACATGAAAAAAGATTTTAAAAAAATTAAAAATAGATAAATGAATAAGGCAGTAAACTGGCCAGTATTTTAAACAAGAGAAAATGCCCAATATGTGTTAAGCAGTGTAGTAAAATGGGCATTTACTCTTTTAAACAATATGTGTTAAACAAGACTAAAACTGACTAAAGCAGTGCAGTAAAATGGACTAAAATTGACATTTTGTAGTATTAAACAATATGTGTTAAACAATACTAAAAATGGGCTAAAACTTACTAAAGAAGTGCACTAAAATGGACTAAAACTGACTAAAGCAGTGCAGTAAAATGCAGTATTAAACAATATGTGTTAAACAAGACTAAAACTGACATTCTGTAGTATTAAATAATATGTGTTAAGCAGTGCAGTAAAATGGGCAGTAATACAGTCCAAAACCAACAACTTTAATAAAGATAGTGGGACCCTTTTGTATGTAATACACACCAACACAATGGTCCCCTCTTGATTTTCACATACAGGGAACAAAAACACATAAAACAAACAAACATAGTGGTCCCCAATCCATTTGGGAGCACACACTACTCAACAAAAGCACCCACCAAAAACACATGGACATCCACTTATAAAGCAGCACAAAAGAACATATATAAAGCATGGAAGCTACAAATACACGAACATAGAAAGCATATCTAACCTATAAAGAAACTTATAAAGCAGCACAAAAGCACTAACCGTAATTTGGCAAATCGGAACCCAGACTTCTTCGTTGGCAAACCATACTGTCCTTGGTTGGGGAAACTCGTCAATGGCTGTGCATATTCGTGGTCGGCAATGGATAATCGTTGATGGCTTGAGAATTCCGTTGATGGCTATGGATACGGTGAACACTTCGGAAATTAGGGCTTAATTTGGGGAAGGAATCGTGTTCGCTAATTTGGGATGAAATCGACTGGTCAACTGGTTTCAATGACAAAAGTCTTGAATTGTCTATTATGCCCTTGTGTTTAACGCCTGGTTGACGCCAAATCAAACGGAGACCTGTTTGGCTTAAAATTCCATAGTCTGGGGACCACATTGGGTGCAATTAAAAGTCGATGCACTAAATTAAGAAAAGGCCATAGTCAATGGACCATTTTGGGCATTTTCTCTTTTTGAAAATCAACATAGTCGGAGGACCATTGCTGAAATTAACTCATTCTAATATAATACAAACTAGTGTTTTACCCGTGCGGTGCACGGAATTTTTTTTATTATTATTATGAATTTAAAAAATACAAATATATTACAATGCACAATATAATAATATAGTTGAATTTTTATATATTTGGTCAAGTATCTATTATCATAACATACAAAATTTAAATTTTGTATGATTAATATAATCTCTAATCATGTACATATTTATATAAATTTATAGAGAAAATATTACATAATTAAATTGAATTATTCCTAATCTTATTTCATATATATTATTAATTCTAACAATTTGAATAATAACTAAGAAAATCATATATAGAAATTAAAAAATGTAAATTTTAAATTTTGTATATGTGATTTTAAACTCTATTCAGACGCATTTTCTTATATAATTGTGTAATACAGTGTATATACAAATAATATTGAATAATATGTATATGTGTAAATTCTATAATATAATTTATGTAATTATAATTTATATTGCTATATTATAATTAAAATAATTAAATTTAGAAATTAAAAAATAGTATTTTAATTTTGTATGATTAATATAATGCATAAGTATATGTATGTATGTATTTTTAAAAATATAAATACTTTTGAATACACATTTTGTTATAATTTTATTCTTAATTATATTTTATATGTTATTAATTATAATTAAGAATATTATATTTACAAATTAAAAGAATTTAATTTTTAAATTTATATGGATTAATGTAGTCCTTAACTATATTACATAGAGTTAATTCCAGAAATGGTCCTTCGACTATTGACTTTTACCAATTTTTATCCTTAACTTTTAATTTTACCAAAGTTGGTCCCTTAACTATTGATTTTGTACCAATTTTGGTCATTCCGTTAAATCTATGTTGAGGGCAAAAATGTAAAATCAAATATTTTAACCTTTCTTCTTCACTTTGTTTCCCCTCCTAGTGGTGCCCTTTTCTACCATTTTTGCTATCAAATAATAATAATAAAAAAACACCGAATACAACAATAA
This sequence comes from Ipomoea triloba, assembly GCF_003576645.1. Taxonomy (NCBI): domain Eukaryota; kingdom Viridiplantae; phylum Streptophyta; class Magnoliopsida; order Solanales; family Convolvulaceae; genus Ipomoea; species Ipomoea triloba. The sequence goes on along the minus strand of NC_044923.1, from coordinate 16,253,832 downwards.
AATATACAATAACACTCCACATCCAGTTAGAGAATTTACAAAATAAAAAAAAAGTTACAGAGTATATATTACATTGCAGTAAACAAAAAAAATAAATAATTAATTAATTACTTGAAACAATTTAACATAAAATGTCAAAAATAAATATATTGACTCATATTGTTCACTATATAATCTTGCGATGGAGGAGAGGAAACAAAGTGAAGAAGAAATGTTAAAATATTTGGTTTTACATTTTTGCCCTCAAATCTAATTAACATAGATTTAACAGAAGGACCAAAATTGGTACAAAATCAATAGTCAAAGGACCAACTTTGGTAAAATTAAAAGTCAATGACAAAAATTGGTAAAAGTCAATAGTCGAATGACTATTTCTGGAATTAACTCTATTACATATTTAGACAAATTTTTAAATATTTTTGAATTTTTAATTAAGAGTGTGAGTTTAGACATATTTTAAAATAATTTTTTTAATAAGTAACCATTGTAGTAATTTACAATTAGCGTGTATAATTATGCCAGTAATCACAATTTTATAAAAACAAATGTGTATATATTTTAATATTGTACAAAATACTATAAATATAATATATGTCTACATAAATGGATAGAAAAGAGGAATTTGATCATCTTTTTATCAAATAGATATTTATAAATATTATATAATTTTTTCCTTGCATGAAAAAACATTCTTATTTTAAAATTTTACATTGATATATGAGTTTTGTTTCAAAATCTACTTTGGTGATATTTTAAACTTTGAGTAACACTTGTGTAAGACCGTCTTACGGGTCTCAATCCGTAAGAAGGATCAGATCTTTAATTAATAGGTCAGATATTTGACCTCGTTAATTAAAGATCCAACCCGTCTCACGGATTGAGACCATGAGACGGTCATACACAAGTTTTTGCCTTAAACTTTTGTTTGTTATCATAAATATATAGTAATAGATATTTGGAAACCATTTAGTTTTGTTTTTAAATATTTTCCAACCCGTAAATGTAGCACAATCAAAATATCTCTAGATCATCATTTAAATAATAGGTCCACAATAGACTTTGTAGTTCAATATTTGTAGATCTATGATATGTTTTTAACTAATTTATTGAAAGTTTATTTCTTTTAGTTCTATTATCTCTTATTCTTCTTCATTTTAAATTGATAGATCTCGATATGATACATCATTCTTAAATATGTGAATTTCAATTAATTTAATAATATTATATTTAAATGTGAGACATTTATAAAAAAAATTATATTTTTTTTCAAACTCCGCAACTATAAATTAGTTCAATTAGTTCACTTTTATGTTAGTTTTTCTTCAGTGTTGTTATTAACATAAATTTATTTGTTTTGCGCTAATAATATTTAAATAATAACTATTATTTTAGATTTGTATATTTTATAAAATTTGTTTACAGCATTTGTACTACAAAACTTTTAAATTAATGGAATAATACTTATATTTGTTATTAGTAGAATGCTAAAATCATAATAATGATATATTTTACTTTTCACATTTTTAAACTTTGAAAACCATCATCATTTATGTAGGAAAAAATTTATATATAGTAGTAATAATATTGTAGTTATTTTTAAAAGTTAGATGAAGTAAACGAATTGGCATACAACAAATTTTTTGGATGAACTTCTGACATGCAATAATGATTCAATATATGTATATATGTATTATAGTTATTATTTTCTCTTTTTAGCAAAATATATATATATATATATATATATATATATATATATATANATATATATATATATATATATATATATATATATATATATAATTTGAAGAAAAAAATATACCAAATAACAATGAGATTGCACTTGATATATTTTAATTTTTTTACTTTGTAACAAAGTTCCCAATATGTGCATGGAAGGATTAAAAAATTATTTCAGTTAAAGTAATAAATATATATATATTCTAATGCAATTAAATTATTTTAGTTTTAACAATTTTAATTGAAATTCAAAAAATAAAACAAATGAAATTTAAAATATCTATAATACAAAAATATTAAATTGAATAGAAGATTTCAATTTTATCTTATTATAATAAATTAAAATATTAAATTACGTGCATTAGCATAATATAGTAATATTTTTGTAATACTATAATATACATCATATAGTAATTTGATTGTTGGAATTTTTATTTTTTTGAATATTATCATGAGAGGAATTTAATTACGTACATTAACATAATATAGTAATTTTTTTTTGAATACTATAATATACATCTTATAGTAATTTGATTGTTGAAATTGTTTTATTGAATATTATCATGAGAGAAATTTAATTACGTACATTAACATAATATAGTAATTTTTTTTTTTGAATACTATAATATACATAGTAATTTGATTGTTAATATATGTACATAAATAAGGAATCCATACAGGAATAGAATTGAATAAAATATTTCATTACTTTCCGTGTATAATAAGGAATGGAATCATATTTTGAATATTTTTGTCAATTTTAGCCAAAAATAAAGAATGATAAGGAAGGCTAGAATTTCTGATAAGGAATTATTATATAACTAGTTTTATACGCGCATTGCGCTAATGGGTTAATGCCCAATGTTTATATTTAAATAAATATTTGAAAGTATATCCTTGCAATATTATATAGGAGAAGTTTATACATGGGTAATTGAATGTCGAATTTTTTTTATTTAAATATTTAACTCAAAGTATATCATGAATCCAAGATAATATAGAAGATTCATTATAATTATTACTAAAATAAATGTTTGCAACCTTATAAAATCGATAGTCTAAATATTTGGTCTAAAAATGATAGTCTAAATAAATATTCCCTCCGTCCCGAATTGGATGTCTCATTTGCTTTTTGCACGTTTTTTAAGAAATTAAAGTAAATGGGATGTGCTTTCCAATTATGCCCCTAACTTTTTCACTTTTGAAAATAAAAGCATTAAGAAAGCAAAAGTCATAAGGGTAAATTGTGAAAAGTAGAATGATGACGATGTTCAATTTTGGAAAGAGGACAACATTTTGTGACAAACTAAAAATGAAAGTAAGACAGGTAAAATGGGACAGAGGGAGTACTACTTTTAATTTGAAGTTTTCTAAGTGGCTCTTAATTCTCTGTTGAAGTGTTGAGTAACATTGTCATTGTCTTCATCTTTACTATTTGTTCTTTTCCTTTTTGTTGGTAGTGTGTTATTTGCAATTCGGATATTGTTAGTAGCATAGATGACAACGTCATGCAATGAGATTATGATATAAGAGCTATGAACTTTCCTTTAGGTGTTCTGCTTGGGGTTCATTTGGTTCAACCATTATTGTTGAATGGGTTATTGTGGATAAAGAAATCCATAGGTTAAGAAAAAAGATTAAATTAATTAATAAAAATTTGAAAATTTAAAATATTATGTATTCTAAAGATATTAAAAGGTAGTTTCTCGCTTCAATTTGCTAGGTAATGGGTTATTTGAGTACTTTCATTGTCAACAAATCCCCCAAGTAGTTAATATGATTGGTTTCAAACTATTCTTTTTTATTTTTTTCATGGTATTAAAGAAATACATATGTATTATTTTTTTGTGTAACTACTAATTTATTTAATTCAATAAGAGTAAAATAGAGTGATTCCGCTTCAATTTGTTGGGTTATTATTTGAGTACTCTCTTTGTCAACCAATCCCCAAGTAGTTAATATAATTAGCTTCAAATTATTTTAATTTTTTTTCATAGTATTAATAAAATACTTGGTAAATAAATATATAACATTATTTTGTACTATAACTTTGATATTTAATTACAAGATATTGTAGAAATAAGATAATGGCCAATGTAATGAATATCAATTGATAAATTTGAATGTAAAGAATCTTTGCATTAGAGAAAATAAAGACAATATAACTAATGAAATTATTTCTCTTATTTAATTTAATTTTTTGATAATGAATAATTTTTTCAAATAAATGTACTATAGACACATAATTCTAAATTAAAAAAAATACATATGTATCATTTTTTGTTGTAGCTACTAATTTATTTAATTTAATAAGAGTAAAATAGAGTGAGAAACTTAATTATGTCAAATTTGATTGAGATGAGGTTCGAACCTAAGACATTTCTTATAGAAATTAATGGGTAAGTTAAAAGTTAACGGAATATTAACGGAGAAGGAAATATTTAACGGAAAACTTAACGAATAATCATAAAAGTAAGGTTAAATTAGGTAATCTCTATTAACAATATTAATTTGAATTATCTTAACCATCTATTTGATTAAATAATTCATCTGAACCATCCATTTGATTAAATAATTTGACCGCCATTTTTTCTACCCATTTTAGGCCTAACTCTCTTTGGCTCTTATTAGTATAGTAGATACTAGTTTTATACGTGCATAGCGCGAATGGGTTAATGCCCAATGTTTATATTTAAATAAATATTTGAAAGTATATCAATGCAAGATTATATAGAAGAAGTTTATACATGGGTAATTGAATGTCGAATTTTTTTATTTAAATATCTAACTCAAAGTATATGAATCCAAGATAATATAGAAAATTCATTATAATTATTACTAAAATAAATGTTTGCAACCTTGTAAAATCGATAGTCTAAATATTTGGTCTAAAAATGATAGTCTAAATAAATATTACTTTTAATTTGAATTTTTCTAAGTGTTCTTAATTCTCTTTTGATTAACATTGTCATTGTCTTCATCTTTACTATTTGTTCTCTTTCTTTTTGTTGGTAGTGTGTTATTTGCAATTCGGTTATTGTTGGTAGCATAGATGACAACGTTATGCAATGAGATTATGATATAGGAGCTATGGACTTTCCTTTAGGTGTTCTGCTTGGGGTTCATTTGGTTTAACCATTATTGTTGAATGAGTTATTGTGGATAAAGAAATCGCTAGTTTAAGAAAAAAGATTAAATAAATTAATAAAAATTTGAAATTTAAAATATTATGTATTCCAAAGATTTTAAAAAGTAGTTTATCGCTTCAATTTGCTGGGTAATGGGTTATTTGAGTACTTCCATTGTCAACAAATCCCGAAGTAGTTAATATGATTGGTTTCAAACTATTCTTTTTTATTTTTTTCATGGTATTAAAGAAATACATATGTATAATTTTTTTGTGTAACTATTACTTTATTTAATTCAATAAGAGTAAAATAGAGTGATTCCGCTTCAATTTGTTGGGTTATTATTTGAGTACTCTCTTTGTCAACCAATCCCCAAGTAGTTAATATAATTAGCTTCAAATTATTTTAAATTTTTTTCATAGTATTAATAAAAAACTTGGTAAATAAATATATAACATTATTTTGTACTATAACTTTGATATTTAATTACAATATATTGTAAAAATAAGATAATGGACAATGTAATGAATATCAATTGATAAATTTGAATATAAAGAATCTTTGCATGAGAGAAAATAAAGACAATATAACTAATGAAATTATTTCTCTTATTTAATTTAATTTCTTGATAATGAATAATTTTTTCAAATAAAGGTATTGTAGACACATAATTCTAAATTAAAGAAATACATATGTATCATTTTTTGTTGTAGCTACTAATTTATTTAATTTAATAAGGGTAAAATAGAGTGAGAAACTTAATTATGTCAAATTTGATTGAGATAAGGTTAGAATCTAAGACCTTTCTTATATAAATTAATGGGTAAGTTAAAAGTTAATGGAATATTAACGGAGAAGGAAATATTTAACGGAAAACTTAATGGATAATCATAAAAGTAAGGTTAATTAGGTAATCTCTATTAATAATATTAATCTGAATTATCTTAACCATCTATTTGATTAAATAATTCATATGAATCATCCATTTGATTAAATAATTTGACCGCCATTTTTTCAAAACCCATTTTAGGCCTAACTCTCTTTGGCTCTTATTAGTATATAATATATATATAGTAGATATTATGTTGACCGATTTCAAATTTTTTAGACTAAAATGAGCGGGAAAGCTAGCATTTCAAATTTTTTAGACTAGTGTTTTACACGTGCGGTGCACGGAAAAAATTTTGTTATTATGAATTTAAATAATAAAATTTAAAAATACAAATATATTAAAATGTACAATATAATAATATAGTTGAATTTTCATATATTTGGTCAAGTATCTATTATCATAGCATACAAAAGTAAAATTTTGTATGATTAATATAATCTCTAATCATGTACATATTTATATAAATTTATAGAGAAAAATTTACATTATTAAATCGAATTATTCCTAATCTTATTTCATATATATTATAATTCTAACAATATGAATAATAACTAAGAAACTATACTTAGAAATTATAAAAAATGTAAAATATAAATGTTGTATATGTGATTTTAAATTCTACTCAGACGCATTTTCTTATATGATTGTGTAATATAGTGTATATACAAATAATATTTATTAATATGTATATATGCAAATTCTATAATATAATTTTTGTAATTATAATTTATATTGATATATTATAATTAAAATAATTAAATTTATAAATAAATTGAATAATAGCATTTTAATTTTGTATGATTAATATAATGCATACGTATGTGTATGTATGTATTTTTAAAATTTTGAATATTTATGAATACACATTTTGTTAATTTTATAATTTTATTTTTAATTATATTTTATATTTTATTAATTATAATTAAGAAAATTACATTTACAAATTAAAAGAATTTAATTTTTAAATTTATATGGATTAATGTAGTCCCTAACTATATTATATATTGAGACAAATTTTTAAATATTTTTGAATTTTTTTAATTAAGAATATGAGTTTAGACATATTTTAAAATAAATTTTTAATAAATATTCATTGTAGTAATTAACATGTATAATTATGGCAATAATCACAATTCTATAAAAAAAATGTGTATATATTTTTATATTATACAAAATACAATAAATATAATATGTCTACATAAATGGATAAAAAGAGAAATTGATAATTTTTTTTATTATATACTAATTTTTTTCATTGCATGAAAAACCATTCTTATTTTAAAATTTTACATTGATATATGAGTTTTATATCAAAATCTACTTTGGTGATATTTTAAAGTTTGACTAACAGTTGCGTGAGACCGTCTCACAGGTCTCAATCCGTAAGACGGGTCAGATCTTTGATTAATAGGTCAGATCTTTGACCTCGTTAATTAAAGATCCAACCCGTCTCATGGATTGAGACCATGAGACAGTCACACACAAGTTCTTTCCTAAAACTTTTATTTGTTATCATAAATAGTAATAGATGTCTAGAAACCATTTAGTTTTGTTTCTAAATATTTTTCAACCCGTAAATGTAGCACAATCTAAACATCTCTAGATCATCATTATTTAAATAATAGGTCCACAATAGACTTTGTGATTCAATATTTGTAGATCTATGATATATTTTTAACTAATTTATTGAAAGTTTATTTCTTTTAGTTTTATTATCTCTTTTTCTTTTAGTTCTATTACCTATTATTCTTGTCGAGCACCTTTGCTCAGATGACATGCATGTAGTGACTCTCCCATATGGGAGGTCATGAGATTGAGCGTTGTATTCAAAAAAATAAATATCTTATTCTTCTTCGTTTTAAATTGACAGATCTTGAGATAATGCATCATTCTTAAATATGTGAATTTCAATTAATTTAATAACATTATATTTAAATGTGAGACATTTAGCCAATAACATTATATTTTTTTCAAACTCCGCAAATGTAAGTTAGTTCAATTAGTTCATTTTTATGTTAGTTTTTCTTCAGTTATGTTATTAACGTAAATTAATTTGTTTTGAGCTCATAATATTTAAATAATAACTATTATTTTAGATTTGTAAATTTTTATAATTTATGGTATTTTATAAAATTTGTTCAAAGCATTTGTACTACAAAACTTTTAAATTAATGCAATAATAGTTATATTTGTTATTAGTAGAGTGCTAAAATCATAATAATTATATATTATACCTTTCACATTTTTAAACTTTGAAAACCAACATCATTTATGTAGGAAGAAATTTATATATAGTAGTAATAATATTGTAGTTATTTTTAACATAATATAGTAATATTTTTGTAATATTATAATATACATCATATAGTAATTTGATTGTTGGAATTTTTATTTTGTTTGAATATTATCATGAAAGGAATTTAATTACGTACATTAACATAATATAGTAATATTTTTTTAATACTATAATATACATCATATAGTAATTTGATTGTTGGATTTTTATTGTTTTTGAATATTATCATGAGAAGAATTTAATTACGTACATTAACATAATATAGTAATATTTTTTGGAATACTATAATATACATCATATAGTAATTTGATTGTTGATTTTTTTAAATATTATAATGAGAGAAATTTAATTATGTACATTAACGTAATATAGTAATTTTTTTTAAATACTATAATATACATCATATAGTAATTTGATTGTTATATTTTTTTTCTTGAATATTATCATTAGAGGAATTTAATTACGTACATTACCATAATATAGTAATATTTTTTTGGAATACTATAATATACATCATATAGTAATTTGATTGTTGGAATTTTTTTTGAATATTATCATGAGAGAAATTTAATTACGTATATTAACATAATATAGTAATATTTTTTTTGAATTCTATATAATATACATCATTTAGTAATTTGATTGTTGGATTTTTTTTTAAATATTATCATGAGAGGAATTTAATTACGTACATTAACATAATATAGTAATATTTTATTGGATAACTATACTATAAATCATATAGTAATTTGATTGTTGGAATTTTTTTTTTGAATATTATCATGAGAGGAATTTAATTACATACATTAACATAATATAGTAATTTTTTTTTGAATACTATAATATGCTTCATATAGTGATATATATATATATTACAAATACGCAAGATTAAAATATTTTGATCCATATAATTGAATTGCATGGTATAATAACTATAATTTTGTTTAATAATTATTACTTTCCGTGTTACTATTTTGTTAATATATGTACATAAATAAGGAATCCATAAAGGAATGGAATTGAATAAAATATTTCATTAATTTCCATGTATAATAAGGAATGGAATCATATTTTGAATATTTTGTCAATTTTAACCATAAATAAGGAATGATAAGGAAGGCTATAATTTCTGATAAGAAATTATTATATAACTAGCGGTGGCACGCGCGATGCGCGTAGTATAATGCCCAACAAAGATCGAATAAATACAATGATATTAAAAAATGTGTTAAAATTTAAATTCTTTGGTATTTATTTTGTAATTTTTTTTGTTTAAATTTGAATTTAATTAAGAGGTCAAGAGTGTTATTTCAATAGTTATGTACGATATAAATATAAAGAGCTAGTTTATTTTTGTCAAACGGAGATTCATACATACAAGTTTATTAATAATAAATAGAGTTGTAGCATTTATATATACAAGTTTATTAAAATTGTAGTTCATTCTCCTATATCATTGTTAGTGTCCTACTTTGGGTTTTTTTTTTCGTACAGTTTCTAAAACAAACATAGAAACTTGTGTTTTTGGTTGTTCATATCTCATATTCAAATAAATGTACTAACATGTAATGCTTTTATTTCTTTAAATAAAGTTAGTTGTGTTGCACGAAAGAAAACAAACAATTTGAAATGAAGACTTATACATGCATTTAAATTCTTGTCCATCTCAATAAAAAAAAAGTTGTGTCAAATTGCATCAATGTATAATAAAAAATATAAAAGTACGAATCGAACATGTACAAAATGATCTCCAAATGATTCGTTTCATTCAGCTTCGATAAATTCCTAAATCACGTGAAAAAGCATTTAACATAGTTTGAGTTTTTGCTTGTAAACAAATTTGCATATTAAACAAANGTAATTGGATCCCTAATTTAAGTGATAATAGAGTTAGTGGAAGTAATAATTTTAAGTGATAACGATGACAAATATTTATCAATCATTTATTGTCATTCAATGATGCAAATATATGAGTACAATAGACATTTATAAACATAAACAATTTTTAGCTATTACCTTGAGTGGGTATCTTATGGTAATAAATCATTTATGTGTCTAAACTTTAATTTATATGTCTTTGTCAAGATAAACATATGGAGTAAATGATTATTTAGCATTATGGTATATTATATTCCGTGTATTACAAAGTTAAATATTTGCCATATCTAAAAAGTGTTACAAGTTTAATAAAGTGATAAATCTAAGAACAAAGACAAAACAACAAACAATGTGAGTTACACTTAAGAAGATTTTAATGCCAATCGAATCATTAATTTATATAAAAGTTTAACAGTTTAATTAAACATCATGTGAGACTATTGAAGACTTTTGATTATTTCGAGGGAAATTCGTGTGCCAATCAAGAAAATTTAATGTGCATAAGTTGTATAAAACAGTAGATTTTTTTTTGGAAACAGTGGTTCAAATTGTCAACGTAGCTGTCCTTTCGAACAATAGATGTCATTTTACCATATACAGTAGCCGTCAGTTGATGAGGATGCTCCATTTGGGGTATATTTTCTTCAGTTTATTAAATTGTTGTTCACATCTTTTTTATATTTTCAACATTTTTATTATAAGTTCTCTTCTTAGTTTTATCTTTTTGTTTATGATTTTTCATAATGGCAAGTCATTCTACTTCCTCTCTTCCTCACAAAAATGACTCAACCGATGATCATTCATTTTGGAATGATTTTCAAATATCACCATTGAGGACTAATGTATCTCAAACGAGTATGGATTTAGTCTATGTTCAAGATATAGTGGATTTACAATTAGAGTTGAACGAAGTTGTTGGTAAGTGTTACACTTTTTCATAAACTTTACTTCTTATGATATATATTGTTTTAATGGGTAACTTCTTATTAAGGTGATCTAGCTACGAACGTTGTGGCTAAAAATCAGAATAATATTGCATTTATGGAGGAGAATAATGCCACTTCTGGGATAGCTGTAGGAAGTATTAGTAATACTGTCTTACTTGGGAAAAATAGGATTAAAAATTCCTTTCGTAATCCCAACACAATAACTAAAGAAGAGATGCTTCAGTATTTACATCTGCAACAACCTGATGCTGCAAAGAAATTATTGATTACCTCATCTACTTTAAGGAGGGTATGTAGGAAATTAGGAATTTCCGAATGGCCTAACCGGAAATTCTTGACTTTGGAAAGGATGGTAAAAAATATCCAGGTATTTGCNAAAAACTTGAGAAATAGAGAATTCATATTAACCACCAAGGGTGGTGTATAAACCATCCACTGAGAAATGGAAGGAGATAACATTAGCTATAAATGTGGTATATACGTAAAGTATATGTTTACCTTGTTCCTTATGAACTGCAGTTTTAAGTATTTGAAAAAATAGAAGCAAATTATAATCATAACATCTCTTTATTTCCTATGTTCGGCTGAAAACCAAACAAATGATCTATCAACAAAATGGTTTTAGGATTCCATTTTACTTTTGAACTTCGCGTGTGAATTTTTTTTTTTGGGATAAATTTAGCATGATTAATGACATCCGACAAAGAACTATTGCGCTTGGTTGGACTATATTTACATATAATAACTTTTTAACTGTTTTACTTTTGTCACACTTGGACAATTAGCCGACATAATTGATTTAAAATTTGGCACGATTGTCAAGTGTACAGTTTTTTTTTTACGATTCGGATGCGACCAATTACTTTCGATCGTGAACTGTTTGTTTTTTGACAAGCTTAATATCTGACATCATTGAAAGGTGTGTTTGCTATTTCAAATCTCAGAATCTCCATCATTTACTATCCTCAATGGTGTTTTACCTTATTCTTTGTCACTGAATTATCTTTTTCTATTCTCTCTTTGTTTTTGAACGTCATTTTTTCCAAAAATGGCGAGCCAAGCTTATTTTCCAGACCAATTTTCCTACACCACTTATGATATTGCTAGGTATTCCTTATGGGATGATACGGCATACCCAGCTTCTTCCTCATCTTTTCCAAACAAAATTGTTGACCCATCTTTCGATATTACGGAGTATTCCTTTTGTGATGAGTTGGTCGACCCTACGCCTTCCTCATCTTTACTAAACCACATTTCTTATCCATTTTCCGATGTTATCGGATATCCTTTATTGGTTGATGTTGCTGATGCTGCTCCTGCCTCATTTTTTCCAAGCCAAATTTCTTGTACATCTTCCGATATTAGCAAATATCCTTTATGGGATCAACAACATGGGATATCAACTTTTGGTAATGGATTGTTACCGAACATACCCTTTGATCCATTTTGGGGTATTGAGCATAATATGGGAGGACTGCTTGAGGCTACTGGTAATCATATGTTTTTTTCTTGATATGCAATGGCGATGACGTAATATATTTTTTCATCTTTGTTGCAGCCATGAACCACTTAAGTACGAAAGAAAATCTTATGGCATCAACAAGTGGTATACTTGTACAGGAAAATACATTTCCAGTTGCAAGTAACGCAAGTGTAGGAGGAAATATGACTACAAGTTCTGTAGTTGTAGAAAGGAGTATGATTGAAACTCTTGCACATAGGCAGCGGAAGAATACGCGAAGAACTTTTCGTGATTCATCCACAATAAGCAAGGAAATGATTTCCAAATATTTCCATCTGCCTATATATCGAGCCGCCAAGGAACTGAGAGTTGGGTATACGATTTTGAAAGAAAGGTGTAGAGAATTGGGAATCTTTAAATGGCCATATCGACAGTTAGTGAGCTTGGAGGGAATCTTTAAATGGCCATATCGACAGTTAGTGAGCTTGGAGAAGCTATTTAAATGGCCATATCGACAGTTAGTGAGCTTGGAGAAGCTATCAGGAAAAGCTCAGGTAGTTTTTTTATTTTTCCAAAAGCTATCAGGAAAAGCTCAGGTAGTTTTTTTATTTTTCCAAAGTTGTATCATTATAAGGTGAATGTTAATATAATGTTTTACAGGTATTTAGTAACTTCAAAAATGACCCTGACATAAAGGAGGCAATGAAGGAACTAANTTTTTTTTATTTTTCCAAAGTTGTATCATTATAAGGTGAATGTTAATATAATGTTTTACAGGTATTTAGTAACATCGAAAATGACCATGACATAAAGGAAGCAATGAAGGAACTAAAAAGTAGAAGGGAAATGTTGCTAAGCGATCCGAATTTGAAGTTGAATCCAGCAGATATTAGGCTCAGGGATTCATGTACCAGAAAGATAAAGTATAGGGAGATGATGAGTCTTCTTCATTCTCCCACCCTTCCTATACATCCCCTTCATATTCCTCCATTAATTGTTGATCCTGCCTTGCCGTTAACTGTTGATCGACCTTCACTTGCGACAGAAGAAGACGAATCGTTTAAACTTTTGCTTGATGGCTTTTGATAATATTTTTGAATAATAAGTATTTTTCTAAATATCAATAAATTTTCTAAACTCTTTAATAAAGAGGTTGTAGATGCCAAAGTTAGGCTACTGCTCATTGAGAGG
>NC_044923.1:16235489-16239898 GCF_003576645.1 Ipomoea triloba | reverse complement strand
TTTGCACAAACTGTTGTCCTTTGCTATAAATTAGTGGTTTTGTTGGTCTTAGACTCTTCTTAACACTTATTCACACTTTTAGAAATTATTAATCCCTGAAACATTTAGTACATACATTTCACAAATGGCAAATATTGCTACTTGCTCATATCAGCTTCAACAAAATGATTGTTCTTCTGATGGTAACAATTCATTTTGGGATGAGGTATATCTATCACCACTAAGGGATAGTGAACCTCTTCTAAGTAGAGATCTTCTTCCAGGTGGAAATAATGTCAGTACTCAACCACAATGTACTGAAACTATTGGTAAGGTTTTAACATTTTGTAGGTAACTCTTGTTTTAATAATTAATAGTTTTTAACAAGTTGTTTGTAAATGCAGGTGTTTTAGCTACAAATCCTGTTGATGTATTTGATAGTGTTGATTTAATTGTCGAGGAAGATAATACAGCTGCAAAGATAGATTTACCAAATTTAAATCTAAATATCTTTATTAGAAGAAAAAGGACAAAAAAAAACTTATCGTGACCCTAATACATTAAATTTAGAATTGCTTTCTAAATATTTTTATATGACCGTTGATCAAGCTGCAGATGAACTACATGTTGGTCGAGCAATTTTAAAGAAAAGGTATAAAGAATTAGGAATTTTGTTCTGGCCTCAACGAAAACTCGTGAGTTTGGAGAGGTTATTAAAAAACGTCAAGGTAATTAAGTAATGCTTATTTATCAGCCTTATATTATTTAAGGAGAAATAACAAATTATTTTGTAGGAATTTGGCGGAATCCAAGACGAAAGCGAGCTAAAAAGAGTGATTGAAGAGTTGGAAGATAAGAAAAAATTGATAATACAAAACCCAAATGTTGAGTTGGGTGAGACAACAATAAGACTTAGAAACAAATGTGACAGGAATAGCTAAAAAAAAAAAGGTATAGAAACTTGTCATACTTTAATTCAACAATTCATAAGAGTTCGTTGCAAAGTCATACATTTCCTGATATTTCCGAATTAATGCCTGAAGAAATAGATGAAGTGTTAGAGTTTGTACAGAATGATTTTCCAGATTCCAATAATACAACATAAATTTATAATTATCATGCAATTATACTCTATATAATTCTATTTTTTGACCAATCTAAATTAGTTTGTTTGTGTATGGATTAACGATTTTAGGTGAAGGGAGGGAATTAGAAGTAATATTATGTGCAAATGTTTACAAAGTTTTACTGTTCATATGGATTTCACAAAGGACTGAAATATAACGAGCATATATTTTTTAAAAAAAAAATTACGATGTGTATAAATTTGATAGTATGTGTACCATTAATATGTAACAAATTAACTAATTTAACCCAATGAAACTTTAATTTCTTATTCATGGGCTTATGTTTTCTTGGTTTGTCCTCCCTTTCTCGAAAAATGCCAACAGTTTATTATGTATAAACATATTTTCCAGTTTTTTTTCAATATGTTGTTACTTTAACATTTGCTTGTAATTAAGGGTTCCAGTTTTAATTTATGGGACAAAAAAAAACTGTATATATGGTTACTTTAATATTTTACGTAATAATTATCAGAACCATTTTAAAATTATGTGTAAGCATATTTTGTTTTTTTAATATTTTCTTCTTTGAAGCATATAACTTTAAAAATATCTATATCATGCACCACTTGATATAGATTGTAAATTTTGTAGAATAAATAAAGTTTCAATTTAAACAAAAAAAAAGTTGTTTGTTGCAAGTTTAAATGATCGATAAGTTATTGATGTCGAAAAACACTTTGAAATGAAATACGAAAATACAAATAGTTTGTTAGGAATGGCGGAAATATGGCTTAACTAAACTGTTACCACATGTTTTCGAAACCCTTTAAAAATTCAACATTATTTTCTAGGTACATAATATGCATAGTATTCATTGGCTCAACCAATTTTAGGCTTTTTCCCTTTATCATTTGGTGGACTGCTTGCTTGCGAATCGTCTACACTGTATCCCGATAATTGGCTAAAATCAAGCCTTCTTTTCGTGGGATTTCCTAGCATCAACGATTGCCTAAACAAACCATCGTTTGAGTCAGCTAAGTCTAGCTGTACATCGTTGCACAGACACGCTACTGTATACTTTGTGCTTTGTTCACTGAATATGGTGTTTTTCTTGAGAGCAAACACAAGCCCAAGATTATCGAGTGTTTGTTGGAGCATAGCACCATCGTTTTCGCAGGTAGGTATGTTGGACGACGTCAGTAACAATAGTCGGTGCACCTCATGATTAAACATTGTTGCGCGTACACTTCCAACGTTATCAAATATTTCTATGTCCACCTTATACCTGTATATCAACAAAAACATAATATAAGTCATGCTATATTAGAATTTTAAGTATTAAGGAAACAACGAAGATATATATTTTGATACCTTTTGACAGTGATGCCATCAGTTTGTCCACAGTTCATGCAGTGGAGTTGTAAGCCTTCAGTTGAGTGGACTATTTTGTTGTAGTAATTGCAACCAACGTAGTAGTCGAAACCATCACGCTTAAGCAATCTAATNAAAAAGGGTAAGCGGGAAGGCTATGCTAAGAAAATTACGTGAGGTGTTTGATAGAATAAATAATAATTGTTTGATTATAGAATAATATAATGCAAACTATACTCACTTGTAATTGATGCACAATTAAACTAAGCCGTCATAATATGTACTTGATGATTTCATCGTAAACAACATTTTCTGTAAGATTTGTGCATGTCGATTCATCAAAATCGTTGCATATTACGATTTTCAAAGAAGCTGCAGTCTTTGCACGAGACATCACGACATATAGTTGACCATGGCTAAAAACAGGTTCCTTCAAGTNATAGATTGATGGTTAAATGTAAAAGGCGATTTGACATTCGACATACAGTTGAAATGAAATGTTTACTAACTTGTTCAAATCCAGTTTCAACAGATGAAAGGCATGTTTTTCGTTGCCTTATAGGGTCTGCCAATGCAAGCAATGAATCAAGGTAAGTCTTATCTACAATTTCCTTGTAGATGAGTTCAGAGTTTTTGTCCTTCCTATAAGAATAACCAATCACTATTATCATGGTCAAATAACTGGTATATTCTACATAAGTGACAAGGAATTAAAAAATACCAATCAGTAAGGACTTTTGCAACGTGGCCAACAGGATCAACTTCAATTGATGTGTTATATAGTGTACTCAGTGACAACCCTAATTAAACACAAATGTCAAGTATGTAATATAAAAAGTAGAAATTATTTAATGCACTCGTTGGAAGAACATAACAATATTACCTTGGAATGCATTAACGTTCAATCCTTCAGCAAGTATAATGGGGAATTTCCCTTGCCGAAGTTGTAATTCAAGTTGAACCCCTTGGTTTACAGCAAACGTTCCCCAAAGTGTTAGCATAATAGGCTTCAATCTATAAGTGAAATTCGAAACATAATATATAAACAAAATGATAACATATAACAAAGTAAATAATTGTTATATAAGTAAGGCAAGAAACGGGTTAAGATTTATACTCTTCGTTCATGACAACAAAATCATGAACATTTTGTTCGCCATTTTTGGTCACCACAATTTGGTGTGGTAACTTGTATATAACAATCGCCATAATGCCTATAGTTATACAAAAGAAGCAACTAAATTGATGATGCATAAATCAAGTGTTAACCATAAAATAATAATAATAATAATAATAATAATAATAATAACAATAATAATAATAATAAGGAACTAAACAAATCTAAAAGACAATGAAATAAAGAATTGACTTACTTATTGGTCGGCGAGATAAAAAATAGTCAAAAATATGGTGAAATGGGCTCAGATGAGCCTGGACATGTCCAGATATGTCAATTGCCTCATTAGGACTAAGTTTTTGAATCATAGTACTTCTCGTTATATTCCAAATATTCATGTACTTTGGATCAGGTAAATTTGAAAAACCTACGACAGCTTTAACCGATGCATTAGATATAATATATGTAGAAGACACTTCGAGTCTTTTATCAACCGTCCCATCAATGTCTTTGTCATAAAACATTGCTTGCACTTTGTTACCCTGAAAGAAGTATCAAATACGTACATATATGTTAACGAAATGTAATTATATTTGACATAAAATAAGATAGGGACATCTTAGAACATTAATACCGAGGCCTAATATTTGTGATCAATTTAAAAACTTACAGCCTCATCCTCCAATATTATGGGTTTATATTTCTTTCCTGGTGTTCTCCTTGATTCTTGTGTATTAAGTTTTTGTACCACTACAACTTTGCACCGCCATCGTGGTAACTCAGTAGTAACATCAGGTATCAACACTAGTCCCTCCATGCTGTACACAATTAAGGAAATTTAATACTGTTAGTCGCGTATAAAATTGTTGTCATTA
>NC_044923.1:16206118-16235464 GCF_003576645.1 Ipomoea triloba | reverse complement strand
TCAACTCAGTGTACAGGTTTTTCAACACCAAAGGCATTTCGTTTGATACAAGTACAACTTTCTCCTTGCAACAGCAAAAGCAGGTGGCTCATACTGAATGCGTTTAGCGCCACAATAAATACAGTCAGGAATAGCAGGCAACACAAACGGTGTTGTTCCACGGGTGTTAACCAATAAACAATGAGAGGACATGGCGTTCATCATTCATTGTGTATAGATTATGTGGATTTATAAGCAAAGGATTATAATTGGTGAATTTATGTGCGCATTGTCCCAAATGCCACATACACAGATGAATAATGTCGCCGTACAATAAACCAGGAAAAAAAAGTTACGAGAATTAGTACAGGTCAAAAAAAATTTATAAAGTCATTGTTAATATCGATTTAGTTGTTCAGCACCTGTATTACATGGCAGAGGTGAAGGACGTGGTGGTTGTTCAGACGCGTTCTGAGGGTTTAAACATTGCATTTCATTTGGAATTTGTTGTTGTGATGACAGTTGTTTCCATGATTGTTTTTTTATTTCTTTTACGCTCACGAATTTCTTCAGGCGTAAAGCGTGCACGGCTTTTCGAAAAGGATTGCATGGTTGAACTAAGTCAAACGTAAAAACCACAGCTCGTTGAATAAAGTTGTAGAGAAAGGTCCCAGAACTGAAAACGTGATAAAACACAATAAATGACTACTTCACATCAATAAGACAACAACTAATTATTTTAATGATGTGAGAAAATTTTTGAAAAAAAATAATGTGAGAATTAAATTTTTTTCCTAATGATTTTATTCCAAGGAGGAAAATAGGTCCATTTTAATATATGGCTAACGCTTGTAGAAATGACCCATACCCGACCAAGTATTGCCCTTCATCATGTTCATTCTTTAGCCATATCCTTTCTATAGATATCCACATTCAACGCAGATAACTGCAAAGGAGGAGAGACAAATGCCGACCGCTAGGAGAGAGAGAGAAAAATGCAGACCGCTAGGAGAGAAAGGTCGCCAGTCGGATCGACAGTGGGAAGCAAGAATACTAATCGCTATTGCCAAGCCCTAGTACCGACATTTCAACAACCTCAACCATCCAGAGTCAAGGCCAAATAGGAGACAGGCCAGGCCTGATCCTTCAGCGCCGATGACACCGCTTAAAGTGAGTAGGCAGGCCCGATCCACCAACGTACACTCTCGTCAACACATGCCAAAGTCCCGAACTAAGCAGTTGATCGGAACAATCGCCAATTTGGCAGGCCCGTGTCGCCGGTCGAGCAAGCGTAGCTCCGCCGTCGCCTTCATGGTCAAACGAAGGTCATTGGCGGTGATTCCAAAGGAATAGGCATATTTTTATATATTTTAAGAAATTTTCCACGTATAAGCCTAACTCTCTCACTCTCACTCTCACGGTCAATGAACGCTCACGGCATATCTCTCGCTCTCACAGAAGTGCGATTAGGGCTGTGCAATACCCGTCCAACCCAATTAACCCGACCGATCCGAAAGCCGATTATTAACACTGGTTGGATATCCAAATCCGAAGACGAAAAACCGATCCGACCGAAATTTCTTTCGGAAATTTTAAAATCGGATAGGGTATGAAGATTTCCACCCGATCCGTCCGATATATCCGAAATAATGTGTACACGGCTTCGTGATGTATATCAGATTAATGAGAAAGGATGTCCTCAAAAGTATGAGAGAGAGGATACCCACCTGCCAACTCCATCTTCCCAATGTGTACCCATACCCTGGGATAATGAGAAAGGATGGCCTCAAAAGTATGAGAGAGAGGATACCCACCTGCCAACTCCATCTTCCCAAAGTGTACCCATGCTTTACCTCAAAAGTATGACAGAGAGGACACCCACCTTCTTACTTCCCAAAGTGTTCGAAAAATTACCCAGAACTTGAAAGCTTCACCTGGCTTTGAAACCCAGAAGAAAACAACTCTAAAACAAAATTTTCTAAGTCTAAAGAATTTAATTTTGACTGATCATGAAGACAATTCTCCTGTGCGAGACGCCAGTCCTTCGCCTCTGCCTCTACTCCGCTTCTGCTTCCCCCGCCAGATGGCCGGTCTCGCCTCCGCCGCAGGTTTTCGCGGCTCCGCCTCGCTGTCGCTGCTACAAATGTAGGTAGGTTTATTGCTTTTTTTTTTCTCCCCAAGCAAGACAGATTGTGTAAAGAGTATGGGAAGGAAAAGTCTATGGTGTTTTAGAAGAGGAAAACTTGAGCTCAGACATCTCGGTTGTCTCTTTTGGCTCATCCAGTGCTCCAGAGAGAGGATTTTGAGTTTGTTTAATTTCACCCGAAGATATCCGAATATCCAATTAAATCCGTCCGAATCCGATTTTATAATATCCGATATTTTTGTTAAATTAATTTATACGGATTGGGTTAGCAAAATACAGACCGAAATCCGAACGGGTTTACGGTTTTAATATCCGAACCGTCCGAACCCGTCCGATGCACAGCCCTAAGTGCGATTTAGTTCTCTCATTCTCACAGACGCAGACCTAGACCAGCGAATCTCACCAACAGGCACGGCGAAAAACGAGTCCTCTACCAGTCCTGCTCCGTGAGACCACGACAGCGACCAGCCTGCTCAGTGAGTACTCTACTGCCTCTAAACCTCTACGCGACTAAGGTATTATTGCTCTAGTTGACACATTTAATTTTGTTTAATTAATATTTTCTTTTTCTTTTATTATTGTTAATGGAGATGATTTTATGATTTGATCTCTCAAAATGAAGTTATGATTTGGTTCTGAATATTGTTGTGATTGAATATGATTTGCTTATTGTTGACGGTTGATTTGTTGTGATTAATTGTAATTTTTTTTTAACATATGATTAATGATAATCTTGTCGTTATTCTGTGCATAGGCTTTATTGTCTTATTGTGGTTGTTAAATGTTAGGTTTTAATTGTAGGTAAAAAAAATGTGAAAATATATTATTATTATTATTATTATTAGTATTAGTATTTTTTAAATATTATTATTATTATTATTATTATTATTATTATTATTATTATTATTATTATATTTTCGATGGAAAGATGGAATTGTTGGAATGGGGAATGTTTTGTCTCCCTCCTTCCTTGAGTTCTTCCCACGCCGGATCACCATATCCAAACCTTAACTCCATTCAAATTTTTTTTTGTCTTATTCTATTGTCTTTCTTGCTAGCTAGAATCAATCATATTTATCTATATGGGTTATGTTAGAAGAAGAAATAAGGAAAAGAAATGAGAGATAGAGGGATTAACGAAGAGAAAGAGAGAAGCTGCCGTGGGAAATGAAAGAAGAGAAACAAATGGTTTTCTCTTCATTTTCGGCAGAGAAGAGAGAAATAAGTGGAAATCTCTTGTTCAAATTTCTTTCTTTTTATTATTACTTGGATTAATTCACAAGCTATGGTTGAATAATTCAAGGTAGTGAATCCCTTCTATTTGTATTACTATTTGGATTAATTTACAAGTTGTGTTTGAATAATCCAAGATAGTTGAATGTTGAGGAGATACAAACCTTTTGTTCAATCCTTGACTCCTTGTTCTACTTCGCTAAAAATAATATTCGTTGAGTGTTCAACTATATTATTGTTAATCATTTTATCTTGGGAGATCGACACTACAACGCTCCTAGCAACATGGTAGGTAGCGAATCGGTTTTAAGGAAAATGTGTTATACGCGATTTGGATCTTTCTATTTCCATTTACATATTTTTATTTCCGGATTTATCATTTATATTTGGAATATATTTTTATTTTCAAATTGTTACTTGCCAATTTATGTTTTGTTATTATTATTGATGTATTGATTTATTTACAGTACTCTCGTACTATTTTCTGTCGCGATCTATTAGAAGAATGGATATACGGATACAGTTTTTCCTTTCAATCTTAAAACCGATGTGGTGCTTTGAAGATTGTTTCTTCATAAATATAGTGTGAAAATCTTAAATTATGAAAAAAGAAAAAATAAAATAAAATTGACTTAAATTTTTTTTTTTTTTTTTACGAATTTATGGATTTTTAATATACTATTAATTGTCAAAGACTTAAATCTTGAATTTATGATTTTTTGGGATTGACTGGCTTTCATAGTCTCTATTATATGCCTTGTGAGTTTTTTGAGTTTATATGCTTTTAGAGTTTGTACTATATCTTTTTCAATAACGGTTTCCTTTTCTTTTATCAATTTTATTAGAATCTTAGAATGCATATTTGAATTGGTAAATTTGTATGCTTAGTTCTAATGTACCTACAATACAAAAATAATATACCTTCAGTATAAAAATAATGTACTTTTTATTTTTGGTCAGCACAGCTGTGTGGATCATGGTCCATTTCCGGATTTATCATTTATATTTGGAATATATTTTTATTTTCAAATTGTTACTTGCCAATTTATGTTTTGTTATTATTATTGATGTATTGATTTATTTACAGTACTCTCGTACTATTTTCTATCGCGATCTATTAGAAGAATGGATATACGGATACAGTTTTTCNGTGTTCAACTATATTATTGTTAATCATTTTATCTTGGGAGATCGACACTACAACGCTCCTAGCAACATGGTAGGTAGCGAATCGGTTTTAAGGAAAATGTGTTATACGCGATTTGGATCTTTCTATTTCCATTTACATATTTTTTTTTCCGGATTTATCAGTTATATTTGGAATATATTTTTATTTTCAAATTGTTACTTGCCAATTTATGTTTTGTTATTATTATTGATGTATTGATTTATTTACAGTACTCTCGTACTATTTTCTGTCGCGATCTATTAGAAGAATGGATATACGGATACAGTTTTTCCTTTCAATCTTAAAACCGATGTGGTGCTTTGAAGATTGTTTCTTCATAAATATAGTGTGAAAATCTTAAATTATGAAAAAAGAAAAAATAAAATAAAATTGACTTAAATTTTTTTTTTTTGTTTTACGAATTTATGGATTTTTAATATACTATTAATTGTCAAAGACTTAAATCTTGAATTTATGATTTTTTGGGATTGACTGGCTTTCATAGTCTCTATTATATGCCTTGTGAGTTTTTTGAGTTTATATGCTTTTAGAGTTTGTACTATATCTTTTTCAATAACGGTTTCCTTTTCTTTTATCAATTTTATTAGAATCTTAGAATGCATATTTGAATTGGTAAATTTGTATGCTTAGTTCTAATGTACCTACAATACAAAAATAATATACCTTCAGTATAAAAATAATGTACTTTTTATTTTTGGTCAGCACAGCTGTGTGGATCATGGTCCATTTCCGGATTTATCATTTATATTTGGAATATATTTTTATTTTCAAATTGTTACTTGCCAATTTATGTTTTGTTATTATTATTGATGTATTGATTTATTTACAGTACTCTCGTACTATTTTCTGTCGCGATCTATTAGAAGAATGGATATACGGATACAATTTTTCCTTTCAATCTTAAAACCGATGTGGTGCTTTGAAGATTGTTTCTTCATAAATATAGTGTGAAAATCTTAAATTATGAAAAAAGAAAAAATAAAATAAAATTGACTTAAATTTTTTTTTGTTTTACGAATTTATGGATTTTTAATATACTATTAATTGTCAAAGACTTAAATCTTGAATTTATGATTTTTTGGGATTGACTGGCTTTCATAGTCTCTATTATATGCCTTGTGAGTTTTTTGAGTTTATATGCTTTTAGAGTTTGTACTATATCTTTTTCAATAACGGTTTCCTTTTCTTTTATCAATTTTATTAGAATCTTAGAATGCATATTTGAATTGGTAAATTTGTATGCTTAGTTCTAATGTACCTACAATACAAAAATAATATACCTTCAGTATAAAAATAATGTACTTTTTATTTTTGGTCAGCACAGCTGTGTGGATCATGGTCCATGCAATAATTTGCCTTTTTTTGAGGGAAGTCATTTTCCAAAGTTTGTTTCTTCCTTCTCCTTTGCTTCTTGCATCTCCCTATGCCTCCTAAATGCTTTTTAACTTCTTCATCTTCATCCCATCTTCTTGACATCTTCAACTTTTTTTTTGAGTAATAATTTATTTTTTTATTATGAGATAGATATTATGAGTTTTATTTTTTTTATTTGACATCTGAAACCAGTCGGCCACTTTTATTTATTATTATTTTTTTTTTTATTTTTTTATGAGATACATATTAATTTGTTGTGATTTTTTTGTGATTATTTTATTTTTTGGATTGTATATTTGTTATAAATGTTGTTATATTTAAACAAATTAATTAAAATATTCAGTTATATAATTCTGTTCATTTTCCTACCCATTTTCTGGAAAATGAACCAAACACACGAACACAATTTTTTGTTTTGCAGCCAAACACAAGAAAGGAAAATATTTTCTGAAAAATGACTCATTTTCCAGAAACCATTTTCTAGAAACCATTTTCCTACTTTCCAAACACACCCTTAATTACTTTCTCTCATTTCCATCCTCTAATACACACGGATATATAGAACTAAAGGGGAAGGAGGAAGGGTGGTCTGAACAAGGATAATGATTAATGACTCACTAACCACTACCATAATTAATACATTATCATTTAACTATTATTAATTCTCGAGATATGATTTGAACTCCGATCCAATTATTAATTATGATCTAAGACTCCGCAATGAATTTGAGTTTACCACCGTCTAGAAAAACGCAAATGCCAATAAATTAAAACTACTAAAGTATGAATTGCTACTTTTAAAAAAACATTTTCAATATGCAGCCATCCAGAAAACTTTTGAGAAGTAAGAGGAGAATCTGTACTAAACCTGGAGAAGTCAACCTCTGATTTTGCCGGTAAATATTTCCGATCAGCGTTCCAGTCGCCGTCCACTATGTCGTTGGTCGCAAGACCCAAGAAGTGGAAGATGAATGAAGGAGAGGAAAATATAAAGATGCTTTCTCCAGTGATCGCCGCCTGAAGAGTAGATCACTGGGGAAAAAATTCACCATTGCCAAGTTCCATCAGTCTGCTGCTGGTCGTCGTAAAGACTGAGGGGACCAATCCAACTGTTCAGTCAAGCACTTGAATTGAATATGAAATTTGATAAAACCCAATAAAATATGAACACAAAATGGGACCGGAAAACTGTTTAACTCTAACACGCCATTTTAGTCCAGCATGAGTCCTAAATTAGATGACAAGCACATAAATTAAATATTTACTTTGTTTCAGTATTTATGCGTATCGTGGCGAGATTTTGGAGTTTCACATAATTGCGCATCACTTGGTCGCAGCATCGCGTAGCTGAGAGGAAACCATCCCCGAAGGAAAAGAGCTTGTATTGTGGTTGATGATGGCGGAAGCTATCCCCTATTTTAACGGCGTTGACATCCGACGAAGAATTACAACAAACGACGACGTTGTGTGCTACTAGTCTACCTTCGACTCCGGTACAGCAGCTTCGTTTTCAACTTCCTCAGTCCAAATTATTCCCGGCTGAGGCCACTACAAATTTCTCCACTGTAATGCCTGATTCTTTGTAGCTGTAAAAATCGTTTTGGTTTCTACGAATTTGGGGCAGTGCAATCCTTAAAGCTACAACCAAATAATTCTTTAAGCGCATAATATTCCTAATCCTCTAATTTTGCCAGCTTTTAAGGGGAAACAAACAAAACTTCCCCACTAATTACGTAGAATATGGAATAAGTGGGGGAGTAAGTAAAGAATTGCTTTCATCTTTTGGAAAGAGCTCCACTTTTGCTATCTTTTAAGTGGAAACAAACAAAATGTCCCACTAATTACATATAAAATAATGAATAAGTGGAGGAGCAGTTGTTGACTTAATGGATGTTTATGAAGACTTTTAAGATTTTTCGGTGATCAACGTCTAAGAACCGGCATCGGAAGGGGCAATATAGGCCATTATGTTTCTAAACAACAACAAATGCACAAAGTACCATTTTTGTAGCCGGAAAAACATCGGAAAAAGTGCTGGGCAAATTATACTGAGCCTTTATATTATTTAAAGATTATCACAAATGACTATTTTTTGAAATATATTTTAATTCATTTTGCAATGGAGTTGTAATACTTCAATTGAATTCATTTTGTGTTAAACTTATATGGATGATCCTGGTAGAGGCAACAACATCCGCAATCACATTTGCTTGAAGCCATTTGCTCAGCTCACAATGTACCTCTTATGTGAAGTTCTTAATATACAATGGAAAACGTGTAGAATAAACAAAGTTTTAATTTAAAAAGAATCATCTCTCTCAAGAGAACAACCAAATTGTATTACTGTGTATTAAAGTTCAAATGATAGGATACAGGTTTAAGTCGAAGAACACCTAAAAATGAAAAAGGAAAATAACAACAGATTATTTGGAATCGACATGTTACAGTACAGACGTAAAAAGTTCAATGTGCAGTAACAGGTTCCAACTTCTTGTGCATGGCCAGGCGTTGCAACCTTTCCCGTTCCAATTTCCTAAACAGGCTCATAAGCTATGACAATTTTAGACGACCAATCTGATACAGGCTCTGCAACATCAGAGAACAAAAACAAAAAACATATTTAGTTAAGGAATTCAAAACAATATCAGCATATCGATTATGGTGTCTTCTATGAACTTCAAGGCCAAAAGAAAATTAAGAAAACACCCATTCTCAAAATATGATTTTAACTCGAATTATTAATTCCAGTAGGACTCCGCAAGTATTTTCCTCTGCCAAACACACAAAAAATAAAAATAAAAAAGGAGAACGGGTAAAATCGGAAACGTACCGTTCACACAACATAGAAAGTAGTAAAAATAAGAAGATGACAGATGAGAACTTTGGTGAGTTTTTTTCTGGATTCATAGTCAGTCATATTGAGTAGAAGTAGTACGAGAAAGCAAGCACCGTAGG
This sequence comes from Ipomoea triloba, assembly GCF_003576645.1. Classification (NCBI taxonomy): domain Eukaryota; kingdom Viridiplantae; phylum Streptophyta; class Magnoliopsida; order Solanales; family Convolvulaceae; genus Ipomoea; species Ipomoea triloba. The sequence goes on along the minus strand of NC_044923.1, from coordinate 16,226,588 downwards.
TGCGTTTAAATTATTTTATAAAAAAAATAATAATTTAGCTGTGAGCATCCATTAGCTAGTCCTCCAATAAATCACATGGTTTCCTTCACCAAACATTCAGCTGTGGGCATCCATTAGCTAGTCCTCCAATAAAGCATACTGCACTACGACGACGCTGCCCGTCCATATTTCCCCTTCACAAGCTGAACACTAAAACACAAACCCACACAATCACAATATTTTTTTAACACAAACCATCATATATATAAGGTTCATGTTGTCCATAACCTAGCTGCCAAAATCACCTGCAGCAAACCAAAATTTTTGGAGGAAAAACGTGACAGAAAGAGACGCGGAGAGGGATAGAGAGAGAAAGCGCCGGCCAGAGTCCGCCTTGTGCAGCACCACCATAACAGACGCACCGGCTTCGTTCAGTCGTCCACCACACCGCACGCCACTGCCTTCTCGCCTCATTCGCATCACGGTTCACCACCACATGTCGGCGCTATCCTTTCCGGTGAGCCGGACATCTGAAGATCGGAGGCATCCTCAGTCGTAGCCACTGCCACCTGTCCGTCCATCCGGTCACCGAGCTGAGCTGGGAAGGGTTGTACAAGTCAAGTTGCTCACTGCGTCACGCAGTCGCCCATGGCCGAGTCGTCGGTCGCTGGTAATCTATTCGAAAGTTCCTCTTGCCAGCTGAGTTATTCTATTCTGTCTTCTTTCCTGAGATTGATAAGAATTTGCAGACAGAGATCGATAGAAAGAGAAAGGGTAAACGTCTTTAGGAGTGACGAGGGGAACCGCGGTGGGAAATGATCATTAGCTAGGTTTCTTTAATGCAACACCAACCACCAGCGCCACTTACCTCACCCGCGATAGCCTCCATCGCAGCCCTCCGACGTCGTCGATGTCATCCATCCCGAGTCGAGCCAGCGGAGAGCGAAAGAGCAAAATCGCAGATCTTAGACCTCCTCCGTAGTTGGTTTGATATGAATTTGCAGACAGAGAGAGAAAGATATGTTGATATGCATGTGCCGACAGCTATTCTTTGTTTTATTTCCAATGAGAATACATACACATACAAAAAATAATGGAGTTGGTTTGCTCAGTGGAGGAAATTAATGGAGTTGTTTGCTTAGTGGAGGATCAGGTATGCACGTTAATAATATAATATTGAAGTCTATAGATAGCATGCCTATATAATATTCAAAGCAGGTCCATGTAAATAGTTTTAGATTTGTATTTAAGCAGTCTGAAATTGGACGGCCGATGATCGGCATGGGCAAATATGGCATCCTGTTTGCAAAGCACATCCACAAAAGCACAAGGTACAAGAAATTATCGTCGGAAAAAGTGCTGGGCAAATTGTACTGAGCTTTTATATGTTTTTAAAGATATTATGTTGACCGATTTCAAATTTTTTGGACTAAAATGAGCGGGAAAGTTGGCACTTCTGTTTTAATATATATATATATATAGATAATTAAATTCAGTATTTATTTAAATTTAAACAATTAAAAATGGTTTAAAAGATCATTTAAACACATATTATTTCTAAACAATTATTAATCTAAACTAAATGTATAGTAATAATCTTTATCCTTTAAAAAAAAAAACAAATTTTATACACCCAAATACAACCTAACCCTATCCATCTTCTCTGCCGCCCTCACCCATCGCATCCCTCTGCGTCTCCGATTCCCCTCCTCGGCGTCTCCGCCTTTCCACTTCTCCTCCCTCACCGTCTCCGCCCCTCCGCTTCTCCTCCCTCGCCGTCTCCGCCTCTCCGCTTCTCCTCCCTCGCCGTCTCCGCTTATCCACCCTCAGCGTCTCCGCTTCTCCTCAATCGGCGCCTCCGATTCTCCTCCTCGGCGACTCCGCCTCTCCGCTTCTCCTCCCCGCCGTCTCCGCTTATCCACCCTCGACGTCTCCGCTTCACCTCACTCGGCGTCTCCGACTCGCTGCCCCGGCGCACTCATAGTCTCCTTCTATCTCGCAGCCTCTTCAGTTCCGGTTCTCCGCCCTAGGCACCTTCGGCTCTCTGCCCTCTGCGCTTTCGATTTCGAAGCTCCTCTCTCATCACACCTGCAAGGCAATCCATTGAACAGGTAGTGTGTTTGAACTGTTTTATTGTAAAGTATGTGTTTCTATACTCCAAAATATGCTTGTACGACTTAGATTTAGGATTAGGATTTCACATTTCAATTTCTGTTCCATAGGTCTTATCTCCCTTCATCTATCGATTCTTCTTCCAATTTAGCAAAAAAATAAGTTTAAATTCATATGTACATATCAACAATCACAATAAAATGTTAATAGTAACCATATATTTGTTTCAGGTTTTTCATGATAAAAAGGTGTAAAAGGATTAAATAAGTGGTAGCTACCATTTTCGAAGTAGTAGTAGTAGGTATGCTCAGAACTGCTTCTTCCTCTTGCAACCTATGGTAACTTATCGCCTCTTGTACTGCATTATCACTTTTTGCGATGCTTGCTAGCAACTGAATGTTTGTACTGCATCTGAAGATTTATACTTCATCTTCATAAATATTAAAAATGGAGAAAGTGAATACTCTAAAATTTGAATAGAAGCTCAATGACTCTATGTTTCTTGGTTTTTTCTTCTCTCGGTGTAGATATGGGTTTCACCCATCACCACAAAATTATCTATTTATAGGCTGTTTCTTACGAAATTTTTAGTTTAAAAATATGTAATAATTATTTTTTAATGTGTTGTACTCAACATTGGTTGTCGGGAAGGAAGTTTTGTGTACACAAAGACAAAGAGGTGCCTAGGAAATTGGAATGGAATTTAGTAAAAATAAAATTTAAAAAAATTAAGTTGTCAGTAAAGAGATTTCGTGTAGAACAGTACAAATACTTGGACTTTTGGAATATGGCCAAAACGCTGCGTTTTATATGGGCGGGAATTTTTCAGCTGTTTCATTTTGCTTTAATATATATAGAGATACACAAATATTTAAGAAATTGTAAGTCAATTGAAACACATTTCAAGATTTATATCCTCGGAAAATCTTCATAGTAATAGTGGTGATAGGCCGATTAAGTTTATAAATTATAATACCTTAGCGTATGTTCACATTGGAATTTTATTCTAATGGGCTTTAAATCTTTGGATTTTGAATTCTGTAGAGGTTGAATTCTAAGCCAAATTTTTTCTTGAGTGAGTTGAATTGCAAATTTTACTGTGGATCGCAGTCCACAATGTATAGTAGTCCATGGATCAAAATAACATGATTTTGATTAATGAAAAGAAATGGAACCCGTTCTGCAAAAAGTAACTATGTGTGTTAACATATTCAATTTTATTTTATATATATACACTGTAGTTTCATTTTAACACAATAACTACAGTTTCATTCGACATTATACACTCAAATATGTGAAACTGTTATTCAGCTTCATTTTATATACACTGCAGTTTCCTTTAAACACAACTACAGTTTCGTTTATAATACACTGCAGTTTCCTTTCAACACAACTACAGTTTCATTTTGATATAACTATAGTTTCATTTGATAATATAAAAACAAATGTGAGACAGTATTATTTGAGATGAAATATAATTTCATTTACGAAGCTCTGTTAAGATGTGACGACAACCGTTTATTTACTTAAAGAAACGGTGCTCTTTTTGGACCATGGTCCACAAAACTTTGTAGACCATGATCCACGATATAACAACTGAAGTTGAATAGAATAAACGAGTAAAGTTTAAACTAAAGTTCCTTTTGAGTGAGAGTCAAATTCTACAAATGTGTTCTGAATGGAATTCAAAGCTGAAAAAGAAAACCTATGTAACCCTCAATTGCAAAACTACTGCATCCGAAGCTCTTCGTGCATATTATTTCTAATATAATTTATATGTTATGTATAATTTGTCAGCTATTACATAAAAGAGGCTTCCAACTCATCTTCATCTTCACCTTTCTCTCAACACTATCTTTAGGCAACATAAGGCTCGTGCACTCTCAAATTGTACCTCTCCTTATTAGGCGAGGTGATATCGAGTGTAAAATGTAGAATAACTGAATTCTTAAAATATCTAACCCTGACTTCAGACTCTGCGACTTTGCAAATTCAAGATTGCGAGGTGCTGCGACGAGGCCTCCCCGATCCCCGGTCTCTTTTTCCAAACTTCACCCGTATGACCAGTTGAATTGCCCATGCAGGAGGAGGATGATTGATTTCTCGATTCGCGGAGCGTGGGAACTGCGCCCTCTCCTGCGTCTTTGTCTTCCTTATGTCCAAAATAATTTCATCTAGGTCCCTGATGTTCCCAATTATTCCATTTTGTTCCTCAAAATTTTTTATTGATTATAGAAGCTCCCTTTTTTCCAGGAAAAGTTGTTATCCTTGAAGATGTTGGTTAAGCTCCAGGTCCACCACTTCTCCGCCGTGCTATGCTTCCAAGACCACGGCGGCCCAAACTTTCCGGCGACACTTCCCTTCTCTTTCCCCGCCTGCAACCGCCCACGTCTCTTCACGGTGCCCTCCGCCCACCGCAACCACCAAGAAAATCGTCAAAACACCGAAACTAGCACTACCTCCTCTCCGTTGAACGATGAAGCTACTGTTACTCAAAAGCACAATTCCAAATCCACTTCTATGCTCCTCCATTTCCTCTCATTCGACCAAATCTCATATTCAAAAACGACGCCGTTTGCAGAGAGACAGGTGTCTTCTGTAGAAGAAGAGGAAGAAGATAAAATGAGGCTTCTAGAGATGTCATTGATAAGAAGAAGAACCCCTCAATTCCCAGGCTCAAGTTATGTTCAATCTCCCAGCGATCCTGATGTCAATTCATCTTTGCCGCCCATTAAGAGTCTGTTTGATGACCAAAGCGGCATTGCTGCTGCTGCAGATGATGAGGAGATGCTTATTAAGGCCCTAGAGATACGCAGGAGAGTCACCACTGAGATTTTCATGGAGGCGATGAGAAAGGGGAAATTTGGGATCACTTATTCGAGAAATTTGGTATCCAAATTGTCTGATTTCATTGATTTTGTGATGATTCAGGCTGCTTCAATGAAGCAAATGCCTGAATTCTCGCACTCATCCTTCAATAGTCGAGCCAGGGCATTCATAGATGATTCCAATGTCGTGCCAATGGTAAGGTACATGAACAGTTTAAACACTAAAGTTCTGATCTATACTTTATGCTCAATCTCAACTAAAAGCATGTGCTGATAGTTGGATTGCACATTTATGTTTATATATTATATATGTAATATGCTCAACAGGCCCTTCACGTGTCTAGAGTTGGCTCAACTCTGGACACCAAATTGAAGCATGCGCTCCATCAACAGCCTAAGTTGATATTTGGATTGCACATATATGTTTATATATTATATGCTCAACTACTTTCAGTTTCAAACTATTGGTTTTTCTTCTTGGTGAACTATTATTGTATTGCATTTTGCCATGAACTGCTTAGGTGGTTGAAACACAATTCATTATCATTTCCTCAAATTGGGAACCTCGTATGTAAATCAAGACGAGATGTTACCTACATAAGACGTTTTGCTGAGTGGTTAAAGTCGGTAAACGTGAAGGGGAGATTCATTGGGGTTGCAATGCTGAGATCAGGAGAGAATGTCTTCAGCCGCAGCTTTGATGATTTGGATGAGAATATTGAGTATTTGGAGAAGAACGGGGTCCGGAGGGACTGGATTGGCTTTGTTATTAGCAGATGCCCTGAAATATTGTCATTTAGCATGGAAGAACTCAAGATGCGTGTTGAATTCTATTTGAATCTGGGAATGAATGAGAATGATTTCGGGACAATGGTTTTTGACTATCCTAAGGTGCTTGGCTACTTGAGTATGGAAGAGATGAACCAAAAGGTACCTGTTTTAAACTCTCTTGTTAACGTGTGCTGCCAAGCATATTTCCCCGAGTGCTATATTTATAAACTGCACTAAAGAATGAAGATCACCTGGTTGGGATTTGAGATTGACTTGCTAATATATAGAAATAATAACAACTTTTAGTATTTTTCTTGTCTTGCGAGGATGAGGAATGGCTAATTTTGGCTGTGTTTTACATCCAGGTTGCGTATCTGAAGGAATTTGGCCTAAGTAACGAAGATGTTGGAAGAGTGATTGCATTGAAACCACATTTGATGGGTTGTAACATTGAGGAGAAGTGGAAGCCCCTTGTTAAGTTTTTCTACTACATCGGGATTTCTAAAGAAGGAATGCGAAGAATTCTTATTGCCAGGCCAATAGTATTCTGCATTGACTTGCAGAACACCATTGTGCCTAAGGTATGATTTGCTAGCATTTCTTGTCGAGTTACTGAACTATGTTTATCGTGCTCGTAATGATATTTAATCCTCTTTCTGTGTGCAGGTCCAGTTTTTGCGAGAAATAGGCGTTCAGGAAGATGCCATTGGAGATGTGCTTGCCAGGTTTCCCCGAATATTCACATATAGCCTTGAGAAGAAAATACGACCAACGGTCTGTCCATTCCTCTTTTTGCTTCCTTTTGTCTTGACATATGTTGTCTCATTTGAACAACATAGAATCATATCATAGATCAAGTCAAGAATGCAAGTCTTAGGAATTTGTATTGACAAATATGTTTGGTATTCCTACAGGTAATATTCCTCCTCACAAAAGCTGGAGTCTCACAGAGAAATGTTGGGAAAGTAATAGCCTTCCAACCCGAGCTACTGGGATGCAGCATCGCACACAAATTGGATCCCAATGTGAAGTTCTTTTTGTCGCTTGGTATACCTCTCCGGAAATTGGGTGAGATGATTGCTGACTATCCATTGATTCTTCGATACGATATAGAAAAACATCTTCGTCCCAAGTACAAATACCTGCGACGAACCATGGTTCGCCCTTTAGAGGATCTAATTGAATTCCCAAGGTATACAGTTTACTATAATGCTTGCATTAGAAATGTCGTTTAGATTATTCAAGCTGATGACTTTGGAATTTTTTACAGGTTTTTCAGTTATTCCCTTGAAGATAGAATGATCCCAAGACACAAAGTCCTTGTAGAGAATCGGGTGAATTTTAAGCTGCGATATATGCTGAAAAGCACAGACGAAAAATTTGAAGAAATGGTTCAGGATAAAGTGGAAAGACGTAGGATATATGAGAGTGGCATCAGCTGTGACAAGCCATCAACCACTTGTATTAATGGCTCTATAGAAGATTTCTCATTCAATCATCGATCTAACTGTAGTAGCAGATTAGAAACAGATAAGTAAACTAACAAAGATATTTGATTTCAACACTTGTAATAATGAACATGTTTTTTTTGTCTGTAACTGTGTGTATATAGTGAGTGTATTCATTTTCCAATGTTTTTCTATTGTTTCAATACAGTTATTTAGTTGGACAGGTAGTGAACCAACTCTGTAGCTCTCAATTGTAAGGTCAGAGGATGGACTCCTATAAAGGTTGAACTCTGAGCCAAATTTTCTCTCGAGTCAGAGTTGGATATGATAAACAAGTAAAGTTTGGACTCCAAGCCAATTATTTTTCGAGTGAGAGTCAAATTTTGCAGATGTGTTCTAAATGGGATTTGAAGTTAAAAAAAAAAAAAAAGTAAGAAAAGAAACCTACGTAGCTCTCAAATGCAAAATTGCATCCTTTTGCAAATTCATTTTTGCACAGCCATTGCTACCTCCTTACTTCAGTCAGAATGACAAAATATAGCAAGCAAAGAGAAAAGATGACTACTATTACTAATAACAAAAATGTCTGCCATAAAGAGGCCAAGTTAAGTACAGAAAGTGTATCTAGCGCATTGAATAAACGGAAACAAGAATTCAAACACGAAGAGACTTATGATCACTCCATAGTTCCAGATAAGTAGATGTAAGTGATTTAAAATTGGAGAAAGCAAAATCTAAGTAGCAGTCTTTAGCTCAGGATCTACAGCAGTCGAATATATTGGGTGAAGAACATGACCATCTTTAGGCTCAACATGCACCCACTTACGTCCAGTCAGCTTGTTACGCTAAACTTGACACACCCTTCTTTTAAAGCATAAAGGGTGTGATCTTTACCAATTCCAACATAATCCCCTGGATGAAATCGGGTTCCTCTTTGGCGAGGTGACACACCCTTCTTTTAAAGCATAAAGGGTGTGATCTTTACCAATTCCAACACAATCCCCTGGATGAAATCGGGTTCCTCTTTGGTGAACAATGATATTTCCCGGGATCACCCTCTGCAGCATAAACAGTACTTGAGTAGGCAAAATACAAGGACAACAATCAATCTCATATTCTATAACCATTCTTTGCCGTTAGGCCAAAAAGAAATTCTCACCTCTCCACCGAATTTCTTTACTCAGAGATTCTTGGGCTTTGAGTCACGTCCATTTTTTGTGGATCCTGCTGTCTTTTTGGTAGCCCAACGCCGGAGTACTAAGCTCAATCCCTCCCCAGATGCATCTAAACCATGCAAAATAGAATGCAATTACCAACCACCAATATTCTGCGTGTAATTCAAGGACCAGAGGTCCTTAAAAACATGTGATCAAACTCATACCGCTACCATAACTGTATACATGAGTGTTTGATACCAACTCTCTGATATTCAACCTCCTAAACAATCTCGTGAAATTCATGACTTCCTTTGCCAAAATGAAACCTGAAGCAACAAAAAATGCGCCTATTGAGAAATGAGAACATCTTATAGTTGCTTGATGTCACTAAAGACAATTGAAAAAATTGCAATGATAACTTTTCTCTTGAGAGTAGTCTGGCTTTCATTATCTGTTGGTTCTGTTGGAACTAGATACTCCGTATTAAATAACGATGAGTTACTTTTTTAAGGTGGCAGTGAGTGGGATCAACCACCTCTAGAGATGCGACCCCAAGGTTCTATTACCATCAAGGTATCAATAGTATTCTGCATTGACTTGCAGAACACCATTGTGCCTAAGGTATGATTTGCTAGCATTTCTTGTCGAGTTACTGAACTATGTTTATCGTGCTCGCAATGGTATTTAATCCTCTTTCTGTGTACAGGTCCAGTTTTTGCGAGAAATAGACGTTCAGGAAAATGCCATTGGAGATGTGCTTGCCAGGTTTCCCCGAATATTCACATATAGCCTTGAGAAGAAAATACGACCAACAGTCTGCCCATTCCTCGTTCTGCTTACTTTTGTCTTGACACATGTTGTCTCATTTGAACAACATAGAATCCTATCATAGATCAAGAATGCAGGTCTTAGGAATTTGTATTGACAAATATGTTTGGTATTTCTACAGGTAATATTCCTCCTCACAAAAGCTGGAGTCTCGCAGCTACAGGTAATATTCCTCCTCACAAAAGCTGGAGTCTCGCAGAGAAATGTTGGGAAAGTAATAGCCTTCCAACCCGAGCTACTGGGATGCAGCATCGCACACAAATCCTTCCAACCCGAGCTACTGGGATGCAGCATCGCACACAAATTGGATCCCAACGTGAAGTTCTTTCTGTCGCTTGGTATACCTCTCCGAAAATTGGGTGAGATGATTGCTGACTATCCATTGATTCTTCGATACGATATAGAAAAACATCTTCGTCCAAAGTACAAATACCTGCGACAAACCATGGTCCGCCCTCTATAGGATCTAATTGAATTCCCAAGGTATACAGTTTACTATAAATCTGTAATGCTTTCATTAGAAATGTCCTTTAGATTATTCACTTAGGAATTTTTTACAGGTTTTTCAGTTATTTCCTTGAATACAGAATAATCCCAAGACACAAAGTCCTTGTAGAGAATCGCGTAAATTTTAAGATGTGATATATGCTGAAAAGCACAGACGAAAAATTTGAAGAAATGGTTCAGTATAAAGTGGAAATACGCAGGATATATGAGAGTGGCATCAATTGTGACAAGCCAGATGGACTCAGGTTGGAACTCTAAGCCAATTTTTTTCTCGAGAATAGACGAGTAAAGTTTAAACTCATGTAACCCTCAATTGCAAAACTACTGCATCCTTTTGCAAATCCGTTTTTGCACAGTAATCCATTTTTGCACAGTAGAACTCAAATCAGCCATTGCTACATTAGTCAAAATTACCAAATAATTCAACCAAAGAGAAAAGATGACTATTATTACTAAGAACAAAAATGTCTACCATAAAGAGGCCATGTGAACTTGAATAAATGGAAACAAGAATTCAAACATGATGAGACTTATAGATGATCACTCCATAGTTCCAGATAAGTAGATGTACGTGATTTAAAATTGGAAGAAGCAAAATCTAAGTAGCAGTCTTCAGCTCAAGATCTGCAGCAGTCGAATATATCGGATGAAGTACATGACCATCTTTGGGCTCAACATGCACCCACTTACGTCCAGTCAGCTTGTTACGCTCAAACTTGACACACCCTTCTTTTAAAGCATAAAGGGTGTGATCTTTACCAATTCCAACATAATCCCCGGGATGAAATCGGGTTCCTCTTTGACGAACAATGATATTTCCCGGGATCACCCTCTGCAGCATAAACAGTACTTGAGCAAGCAAAATACAAGGACAACAATCAATCTCATAATCTATAACCATTCTTTGCCGTTAGGCCAAAAAGAAATTCTCACCTCTCCACCGAATTTCTTTACTCCAAGATTCTTGGGCTTTGAGTCACGTCCATTTTTTGTGGATCCCGCTGTCTTTTTGGTAGCCCAGCGGCGGAGTACTAAGCTCAATCCCTTCCCAGATGCATCTAAACCATGCAAAATAGAATGCAATTACCAACCACCAATGTTCTGCATGTAATTCAAGGACCAGAGGTCCATAAAAACACGTTATCAAACTCATACCGCTACCATAACTGTATACAGGTGTGTTTGATACCAACTCTCTGATATTCAACCTCCTAAACAGTGTTGTGAAATTCATGACTTCCTTTGCCGAAATGAAACCTGAAGCAACAAAAAATGTGCCTATTGAGAAGTGAGAACATCTTATAGTTGCCTGATGTCTGTAGAGACAATTGAAAAAATTGCAACGATAACCGACCAATAGACCATTCAAAATTTCAAACCTCAAAATTAATCTGCCTTAGTACAATGGAGAAACATAATTACATAATTTCTAATGATTGGTACCAGTCAACTTGAATAATTCTTAGTACAATGGAGAAACCAAAAAGGCTTAAGTTGAAACCAAGTGCAAGAAATCAAACTCACCAAACTCAGACTACCCCAGTGAGATCAACTACACACAAGAGTAAGGCTTTTCAGCTAATTTAGTTTAACCTAGGCCCTAGCTGCAAATAGAGCATACGGATTCATACACACTGGGTCTAAAATCAACTCAAATACTCTTGAACTCAGATTGAGAGCAATGGATTCTTTAGCAATTGGGTTCCAACAGAAATCACAACTCAAATCTCTATCTATATAAAAGCAAAATAAAGAGAGCCAACAAATTTCCAGCCCAAGTGTGAAAGCAATTTGATAGATTTGTAGAATTATTGTGTTCACATTTACTACAACAAACAAAGCAATCAGATTTTGTTTACACTCTCATTAATTACATTGAGATTTAAATATCTTGAAATTTGAAAGGTTATTTGAATATCAGATTTTATTTACTATCTCATCCAAGTTGCCTCTTCGTATACTTAAAACCATAATTACAAGACATCAATACAAAATAAATTTAAATTTGAAATGACTTGTAAAATTTTCAAGACTAACATTAAATATACATAAAGCTTCAATAATACTATACAACACTATAAATAAGCCCTCATAATTTGCAAGATAGCTACCAGTTGGAGTTCATCATCCGAAAAAATGGCTCAAAGATGTAAAAGAACCATTCGTGTATTTTCGCGGCGACGGTAGAGGAGGAGAAGGAAAAAGGTAGAACGTAGAGGAGGCTCTAACAATCACGCCTGAAAAACCATTGGTATGTTTCCATTCTTTAATCATAATAAACTGTAAATTCTGTAATCCACTTATAGTGAAGATGCTTAAGGGGTTTATCATTGGCGGTAAGAGGAAACACAGAGCTCTATACAAATAGAGGTAAAATTAAAGCCATACCTGATTTCATTTCTTTAATTCTACTAATACATTGTACTTCAATAATGGTAACAACCTCTTATTGAAATCTTCTTTAACTTTTGTATGATGAAAACCAGCAAAAAAATATAATATATTGTTAGTTCCAAAAACTTATGTACTGAAATATTTATTAATTTTTTCTTAAACCTATCAACATACATAATGATTTTATGTATGCTGTAAGATAGCAGAATTATTTAAATATCATAATTGTGAATAGAAAGCATGATTTTAAAACACTCCAATAATGAATGGCAAATTCCAGTTTCAGGCAAGAGGAATATGAGACAAAAAATATGGAAACTGTTGATCCTAAGGATATTGTTATAAGCATGCAAGAGAAAGATGCAGTCGTGTTGTCTACACAGTACACATAAATGGATTTTGTAAACGTTTTAATAAATTTGATTAATAATAATGCTAAAAAACAGTAAGCATTTATCTTTTGCTTTTTGTGCTAACTACTTACATAATAAGCAATAGGGAAGAAGCCGCAAAAGAAAACAGGGAGAACTGATAAAAATGTCTTTGCTTGAAGAATTGTGGGCTCAAAACAGCTTAAAACATCTCAAGTTTGGAATATGAGAACATAAACCCAACCTTATTTTTATATTTTGTTTGCATTCAGATTAAATGTTTTAAAATTTGAGTAAAAATTATGTATATTTATATTACTACGTGTTATATATATTCATACTCATAGTCATATAGACACCCAATCGCAATCAAAATTGAGAAATTCCAAGATTCCTGGAAATAATTAGTATGCAGTATTATGAGTAGCAATTTAGCAAACATTATTACTAAATTTATACAAAGGGGATTAACAAAATATTAAAGTCCTATATTTTATAATTAATTTTTTAATATACTTTCTGATTAACCTGAAAACTGCCAACACAAAGAATTGAAAACCAGCAGGGAAGAAAGACGCCATATAAATTTAAACTTATTTTCTGACATTGGAAAAGGAATTTTCTAAACTGGAAGAAGAATCGATAGATGAAGGGAGAAAAGAGCGATGGAACAGAAATTGAAAGGTGAAATCCTAACCCTAATTCTAAGTCGTACAAGCAGTTTGGAGTATAGAAACACGTACTTTACAATAAATCGGTTATAACACCCACCTCTTCGATGGATTGCCTAAGAGGTGTGATGAGAGAGGAGCTTCGAACTTGGAAGGCGCCTAGGGTGGAGAACCGGAACCGGAGAGGTTGCGAGATAGAGAGAGAAAATGAGTCCGCCGAGGCAGAGAGTCGGAGACGCCGAGTGAGAAGCGGAGACGCCGAGAGAGGAGAAGCGGAGAATCAGAGGGACGGGATTGGTATGGGCGGCAGAGAAGATGGGTAGGGTTGTGCTGTATTTGGGTGTGTGTATAGCATTTGTTTTAACTAGTACAGTTACGGAATAAAAATTGTTAAACCTATTGTCCAATTATATGGAATAATAAAAATTTAATCTATTATATTCAAAAAAACATTAATAAAATTTACAAATTATATTTAATTTGTGAATGAAACTAATAAAAAAAAACATGTAAATGGTACATAATAAATACTTAAATACAAATTATATTATTATTAAAAACAGTGTTTTACAAAATTACAAATTATTAAAATTTTTATGATATAGTGTTTGTGGTAGATGTAGAAATTGTACTTAAGTCATTGGAAATCAATATATTAAAATGAAATATTGTTGTCAATAAGAAAAAATTATATTATTTAAAACACAAATTACAAACTATTAAAAATCTCTTTATAAACTATATTAATAATAGAATTACAAATGTTTTTTGATTCATCGCAAACTAAAATTGATAACACACAATGACACAAATATCACTTTTTTTTTTACAAAAATATGAATACTGCAATTACTTCATTACAGTTATTTTTGAAATTCATTTTTAAAATATTTTTTTTCACTACCCAGAAAAATCAATACAAACTTTTTATAACTCAATAGATATTAGCTTAAAAAATTAAACAAAATTTTGTTATTGAAAAAATCAGGCTTCAATATCTTTTAAGGCTACGTATATAACAAATATACTTTTTTAATCACATAACAATTTAAGAGTATACATTATACATATACATGTTTATATAAAATTCTTTTTTTTTTTTTTTAATTTCATGACATCTGGGTACAAACCCAAATCTCCCATTTCTTCTGTCCCAGCCCTCCGCTTCTTTGTGCCTCCTCACTTCCTCATCCTCACATTCACGGATTTAATCCCTCAATCTCTCAGTCCCTAGGCCGATCTGCAGTCTTGCATCTGCGTCTCAGTCCCTTGCCTCACCGGAGTCACCGCCGCCACTCACCACATCGACCTCACGCTAAAGCTTCAAGCAGTCGATCACGCACTCCGAGATCCATCGTCGGCCGCCAGTTCAGGCTCCAACCGTCCCCAGCCGATCAAGCCACCGCCTCTCCTCACACACTTCAAATTCAACGGCTACAGTTGCTTGTTCTTGAAATATTCATTTTGATTTCAATTTTCACAATTTTTCATTTATTCAATTGTTTGCCTCTCCTCAGCTTTAGCTTCGTTTCTAATTGTCAATGGAAGCAGTGTCATTTATTCATTTTAGGTTACTGATTTACTCCGCCGTTGCTTGCTCAGACAACCGCCGCCGCTTTGCCCACCGTTGCTACACTGCGAACTCCAGCATGCCCTTGTATGTATTTGTGTTTCAGCTTGTGGAGAGAAACTTAGCCCATAGTTCTTAGTTTATACCAATAGCTTTATTCTTTTTCGTCTTTGATGTTTGAATGCTTTCATAAATGGACTCTTGAAGTTGAAGCAGCTGATTTTGTCAAATTGAAAGTTTAATACGCTCCCAAAATAAAATTAATAGTGTGGTTTTTTTAATAAGTAAATTCCCTTGAAAATTGTATGCATAAAGTAGGGGTAACCTTACAGATTAAACAATGTTTGCTTAATTACTTTTATAGTAAGTACTCCGTAATACCTGGTATTTTTATCGTTATATGATTACATTGTTTTTAAATGTTTTGATAGAGACAAACCTCTAGCTTGTTACCGAGAGAAACTGCAGTAGTGGCTTCAAGGTGAAACTGCATATGAACTTTCTGGTATGCTAGCAATCTTTCAAATATAGAGTAAATTACAATTTTGGTCCTATGACTATAGGGGTCTTGTTAATTAGAACACTTGACTTTAAAAACTAACATTTTAGTTCCCTAACTATGCATTTTTTAACAGATTTGGCCCTCCCGGCCAAATCACCTGCCAAATTTGACCGGAAAAACATAACTCATTTTTAATTAAATATAAGTGAGGGCAAAACAGTCATTTTACGAAGTCTTCTCCTTCCTTGCACCTCCACGCCGGATCCGTCCACAACCACGACTGGTAGCTCCGACGACGAGAACGGTGGTGTTCGTCGTCGTCATTCTAAAGCGCCGTCGGGAGTAGAAGAAGAAACGGTCGCCCTCGAAACAACAAACCCGCTCCAACCCCCAATTGATTCGGATTGTTCCGGTCGACACGGAATCAACGGAGATGGCTTCGATCTCCATATTCGCTGATTACTGTTGAACCCGACGGCCGTAGTAGCTATGAAAGCACTGCTCATCTCTTCAAAAAATCAAACACTCTCCCGCTTCAATCAAATCTCCGCCGAGCCCCTGCTCTCAGGTTTCCCAAAATGGCGTTGATCGGCGTCGGAGGGAGAGTAATGCTGGTGGCTAGTCAGCACTGAGAGAGACGTTGCATGGATTTTCGACCACATAAGAGGGCCCACAGTAACCAAACAGTGTCGTGAATTTGGATCAAGCCACGTAGTGATTTTCATTTCCTTTAGTTTGGTTGGTCGTGGACGGCGGATCCGGCAAACAGGTGCAAGGAAGGAGAAGGCTTCGTAAAATGACTATTTTGCCCTCATTTATATTTAATTAAAAATGAATTATGTTTTTCCGGCCAAATTTGGCCGGTGATTTGGCCGGGAGGACCAAATCTGTTAAAAAATGCATAGTTAGGGAACTAAAATGTTAGTTTTTAAAGTCAAGTGTTGCAATTAATAAGACCACTATAGTCATAGGACCAAAAGTGCAATTTACTCTTTATATATATATATATATATATATATATATATATAAAGAAGACAAAAGCATAAAATATATTTAAGGCACTTACTTGAGTTTGAGTTTCATTGCTATTATGATCATAATATGCTCTTCAGGTGTCAATGGCAATTATATTGCTTGGTATGCTATTGAAATCCTTACAAAGGGTTTATATAGCTTTTCTTGTTTATATAGCTTTTCTTGTTTATATAAGATTTTCTTAACATGTGTGTCCATACAATTGCCTGCCTCATTCTCACCCGTACCCCTTCACCAAAACAATGGAGAAACAGAAAAAAAAAATGAGGAAGTACATACTGTAAATTGAAATAGAGCATTAAAATGATATAGATAAAGAGAATTGATGAGTTATTACCTTGGCTTCCTTGGCTTCAATGTAAATGTGGTATTTCAGTGCAGGGCATGTACAATGGAGCAGGGACTATGAAACAACGAACTATCAAAAGTTTTTTCAGAATTGTTCTCAACATCTCTGAGCCATTCTTTCCTAATGATGAACCCGGAGAGTTAGCCATCTTGAGAATTGTTAGGGCTTATTTATAGTGTTGTGTAGTATTAGAGAAGTCTATGTATATTAAATGTTAGTCTTGAAAATTGTATAAGTCATTTCAAATTTAAATTTATTGTCTTGTAATTATGGTTTAAGTATACGAAGAGGCAACTTGAATCCGATTGTAAACAAAAAATCGGATATTCAAATACCATTTCAAATTTCAATATATTTAAATCTCAATGTAATTAATGAGATAGTAAACAAAATCTGATTGCTTTGTTTGTTGCAATAAATGTGAACACAATAATTCTACAAATCTATGAAAATGCTTTCACACTTTGGAGGGAAAATTTTGTGGCCACGATTTTGCTTTATTATAGTTAAGATTTAGATTATTATTATACATTTAATTTAGATTAATAATTGTTTGGAAATAATATGTGTTTAAATTATCTTTTAAACCATCTTTAATTGTTTAAATTTTAAATTAATAAGGTGTGTAAGTTTTGGTGAAAATTCGATTAACCGATTAAATCGAAGAATTTTGGTTAATTATTCTTTAAGTGAAAATTTTTTATTCAATTATTGATTAAATGATTAGTAAAATTTTGGTTAACAATTATTTCGTTTCGAAACTATTGGTTAAACGAATTAATTAAATGGTTAACCAAAAATTTGAATATATGTATAAATAATTAAATATATACGGTTTTTGGATTTTATAATTTGTTATTTTATATTTATAGTGTTGTAATGGTGGTATTTTCTTATGGGTTTATTATTATATACTAGTTTTATACGCGCATTGCGCGAATGGGTTAATGCCCAATGTTTATATTTAAATAAATATTTGAAAGTATATCAATGCAAGATTATATAGGAGAAGTTTATATATGGGTATTGAATGTCAAATTTTTTTATTTAAATATCTAACTCAAAGTATATGAATCCAAGATAATATAGAAAATTCATTATAATTATTACTAAAATAAATGTTTGCAACCTTGTAAAATCGATAGTCTAAATATTTGGTCTAAAAATGATAGTCTAAATAAATACTACTTTTAATTTGAATTTTTCTAAGTGTTTTTAATTCTCTTTTGAGTAACATTATCATTGTCTTCATCTTTAAATTACTATTTGTTCTCTTCATTTTTGTTGGTAGTGTGTTATTTGCAATTCGGATATTGTTGGTAGCATAGATGACAACGTTATGCAATGAGATTATGATATAGGAGCTATGAACTTTCCTTTAGGTGTTCTGCTTGGGGTTCATTTGGTTCAACCATTATTGTTGAATGAGTTATTGTGGATAAAGAAATCCCTAGTTTAAGAAAAAAGATTAAATAAATTAATAAAAATTTGAAAATTTAAAATATTATGTATTCCAAAGATATTAAAAGGTAGTTTATCGCTTCAATTTGCTGGGTAATGGGTTATTTGAGTACTTTCATAGTCAACATATATATGATTGGTTTCAAACTATTCTTTTTTATTTTTTTATGGTATTAAAGAAATACATATGTATCATTTTTTGGTGTAACTACTAATTTATTTAATTCAATAAGAGTAAAATAGAGTGATTCCGCTTCAATTTGTTGGATTATTATTTGAGTACTCTCTTTAATTTGTCAACCAATCCCCAAGTAGTTAATATAATTAGTTTCAAATTATTTTAAATTTTTTTTCATAGTATTAATAAAATACTTGGTAAATAAATATATAACATTATTTTGTACTATAACTTTGATATTTAATTACAAGATATTGTAAAAATAAGATAATGGACAATGTAATGAATATCAATTGATAAATTTGAATGTAAAGAATCTTTGCATGAGAGAAAATAAAGACAATATAACTAATGAAATTATTTCTCTTATTTAATTTAATTTTTTGATAATGAATAATTTTTTCAAATAAAGGTATTGTAGACACATAATTCTAAATTAAAGAAATACATATGTATCATTTTTTTGTTGTAGCTACTAATTTATTTATTTAATTTAATAAGAGTAAAATAGAGTGAGAAACTTAATTATGTCAAATTTGATTGAGATGGGGTTCGAACCTAAGACCTTTCTTATAGAAATTAATGGGTATGTTAAAAGTCAACGATTAAATAATTTTAGGCCTAACTCTCTTTGGCTCTTATTAGTATAGTAGATATATATATTATTTTAATTAAATTTTTATAGGGTTTTCTTAACCAGTTGTATCCACTGAGGGTCGAACCCACTCTCATCATCCACGTGGAAGTGTAAATCGGGACACCGGGTGCCACTAGACCACAAGGTCTTTGGCACAATACATAAGTTTATATACTGTAGGATTGTATAGTTCTATTAAATGGTATAAACCAATGTATATACTTATATTAGTATAACATACGTACGGTAGTCTATATTACTGTAATAAAAAAATCTTTTTTTTTAAATGTAATTTTCTTATCTACATGATACAAAAAGAAGCAATTATGTGAATCTTATATAAAAACCAATTATATAAAAAGAAGCAATTATAAATTTATATACTTGGTGACGTAGACACTCCATTAATGTTCAACAACCACTAATGTTCAATTTTCAACAACCACTAAAGTTCTATATACTTTTTCAACAACCACTAATGTTCTATATCATGAGATCTTTAATAATTTGTTATTTTTAAATTGTTTGTTTTGAATAATAAATGTAACTTATATTGCAATGTTTATTTTTAACCATTAACAAATCTTTTTTATTTTTGTTCCCATTCCCAATTTCAATGTTTATTCTTTACCATTAACAAATCTTTACCTAAATTTATACCGTGCAGCACACGAGCAACTTACTAGTGAAATTCATAACAACACAAAAGCAACCATTTTGCACTGAAAAAAAAAAACACCACATTTTCACAGCTCCTTCTACTCGGTGGAGAAAATTTAGGGAATTAGCCAATTAGGGATTTATAGAATATGAAATATCAATTATCAGAAATTAGTCATTAGGGTAAACTAATTAAGAGAATAAATTGAAGAAGAATAATGAAGATTGGTTGAGGTTTGAACCTGAAGACTTAGGCTATAAATCTATAATGGTGGTCCGGTGGGCGAATGGTGAACGTACGGTCCGGACGGCGCCTGGTAAGGAAGAAATAACAAAGGAATATATATATATATATATATATATATATATATATATATACTCCTAATGAAGCTTATTGTTTATCAAAGTTTTTTTGGGGCACAAATGAAAACTACAAAAGAGAAGAGGTTGAAATAGCAATAACTGAAAATTTCAATGATTTAAGTATTTAACAATTACTAACAATTAACAATTACCCACACCAGAAAGTTCGTATATATATTCCTTCAAATACTCTTGAACTCAGATTGAGAGCGATGGATTCTTTAGCAATTGGGTTCCAACAGAAATCATAACTCAAATGAAATTCATAACAACACAAAAGCAACCGTTTTGCACTGGAAAAAAACACACCACATTTTCACAGCTCTTTCTACTCAGTGGAGAAGAAGGGGCAGATCCCACTAAGAGGATACTAATAAATGACTAAAAAAAAAATCATATAAAATACGAATAAGATTGTTCAAAGTACATACAACATTTTTAAAGAATTTTTCAAGTTCTGCAAGCTATTTCAAGGATAAAAAAAGTTGAAGAATGAAGAGTGAAAATTTAGGGAATTATCAAAGTTTTTTTGGGGGCACAAATGAAAACTACAAAAGAGAAGAGGTTGAAATAGCAATAACTGAAAATTTCAATGATTTAAGTATTTAACAATTACTAACAATTAACAATTATCCACACTAGAAAGTTC
>NC_044923.1:16111297-16205881 GCF_003576645.1 Ipomoea triloba | reverse complement strand
ATATATATATATATATATATATATATATATATATATACTCCTAATGAAGCTTATTGTTTATCAAAGTTTTTTTGGGGCACAAATGAAAACTACAAAAGAGAAGAGGTTGAAATAGCAATAACTGAAAATTTCAATGATTTAAGTATTTAACAATTACTAACAATTAACAATTACCCACACCAGAAAGTTCGTATATATATTCCTTCAAATACTCTTGAACTCAGATTGAGAGCGATGGATTCTTTAGCAATTGGGTTCCAACAGAAATCATAACTCAAATGAAATTCATAACAACACAAAAGCAACCGTTTTGCACTGGAAAAAAACACACCACATTTTCACAGCTCTTTCTACTCAGTGGAGAAGAAGGGGCAGATCCCACTAAGAGGATACTAATAAATGACTAAAAAAAAAATCATATAAAATACGAATAAGATTGTTCAAAGTACATACAACATTTTTAAAGAATTTTTCAAGTTCTGCAAGCTATTTCAAGGATAAAAAAAGTTGAAGAATGAAGAGTGAAAATTTAGGGAATTATCAAAGTTTTTTTGGGGGCACAAATGAAAACTACAAAAGAGAAGAGGTTGAAATAGGGGGCACAAATGAAAACTACAAAAGAGAAGAGGTTGAAATAGCAAGCACAAATGAAAACTACAAAAGAGAAGAGGTTGAAATAGCAATAACTGAAAATTTCAATGATTTAAGTATTTAACAATTACTAACAATTAACAATTATCCACACTAGAAAGTTCTTATATATATTCCTTCAAATACTCTTGAACTCAGATTGAAAGCGATGGATTCTTTAGCAGGAAGGAAGTTTGTATATGAAAAAATATGTAATAATTATTTTTTAATGTGTTGTACTCAACATTGGTTGTCAGGAAGGAAATTTCGTGTACACAAAGACAAAGAGGTGCCTAGGAAATTGGAATGGAATTTAGTAAAAATAAAATTTTAAAAAATTAAGTTGTCAGTAAAGAGATTTCGTGTAGAACAGTTCAAATACTTTGACTTTTGGAATATGGCCAGTTGAATTGCCCATGCAGGAGGAGGACGATTGATTTCTCGATTCGCGGAGCGTGGGAACTACGCCCTTTCTCGCGTCTTTGTCTTCCTTATGTCTAAAATAATTTCATCTAGGTCCCTGATGTTCCCAATTATTACATTTTGTTCCTCAAAATTTTTTATTGATCATAGAAGCTCCCTTTTTCTAGGAAAAGTTGTTATCCTTGAAGATGTTGGTTAAGCTACAGGTCCACCACTTCGCCGCCGTGCTATGCTTCCAAGACCACGGTGGCCCAAACTTTCCGGCGACACTTCCCTTATCTTTCCCCGCCTGCAATCGCCCACGTCTCTTCACGGTGGCCTCCGCCCACCGTAACCACCAAGAAAATCGTCAAAACACCGAAACTAGCATTACCTCCTCTCCGTTGAACGATGAAGCTACTGTTACTCGAAAGCACAATTCCAAATCCACTTCTATGCTCTTCCACTTCCTCTCATTCGACCAAATCTCATATTCAAAAACGACGCCATTTACAAAGAGACAGGTGTCTTCTGTAGAAGAAGAGGAAGAAGATAAAATGAGGCTTCTAGAGATGTCATTGATAAGAAGAAGAACCCCTCAATTCCCAGGCTCAAGTTATGTTCAATCTCCCAGCGATCCTGATGTCAATTCATCTTTGCCACCCATTAAGAGTCTGTTTGATGACCAAAGCGGCATTGTTGCTGCTGCAGATGATGAAGAGATGCTTATTAAGGCCCTAGAGATACGCAGGAGAGTCACCACTGAGATTTTCATGGAGGCGATGAGAAAGGGGAAATTTGGGATCACTTATTCGAGAAATTTGGTATCCAAATTGTCTGATTTCATTGATTTTGTGATGATTTAGGCTGCTTAAATGAAGCAAATGCCTGAATTCTCGCACTCATCTTTCAATAGTCGAGCCAGGGCATTCATAGATGATTCCAATGTCGTTCCAATGGTAAGGTACATAAACAGTTTAAAAACTAAAGTTCTGATCTATACTTTATGCTCAATCTCAACTAAAAGCATGTGCTGATAGTTGGATTGCACATTTATGTTTATATATTATATATGTAATATGCTCAACAGGCCCCTCACGTGTCTAGAGTTGGCTCAACTCTGGACACCAAATTGAAGCATGCGCTCCATCAACAGCCTAAGTTGATATTTGGATTGCACATTTATGTTTATATATTATATGCTCAACTACTTTCAGTTTCAAACTAGTGGTTTTTCTTCTTGGTGAACTATTATTGTATTGCATTTTGCCATGAACTGCTTAGGTGGTTGAAACACAATTCATTATCATTTCCTCAAATTGGGAACCTCGTAAAACACAATTCATTATCATTTCCTCAAATTGGGAACCTCGTATGTAAATCAAGACGAGATGTTACCTACATAAGACGTTTTGCTGAGTGGTTAAAGTGGGTAAACGTGAAGTGGAGATTCATTGGGGTTGCAATGCTGAGATCAGGAGAGAATGTCTTCAGCCGCAACTTTGATGATTTGGATGAGAATATTGAATATTTGGAGAAGAACGGGATCCGGAGGGACTGGATTGGCTTTGTTATTAGTAGATGCCCTGAAATATTGTCATTTAGCATGGAAGAACTCAAGATGTGTGTTGAATTCTATTTGAATCTAGGAATGAATGAGAATGATTTCGGGACAATGGTTCTTGACTATCCTAAGGTGCTCGGCTACTTGAGTATGGAAGAGATGAACCAAACGGTACCTGTTTTAAACTCTCTTGTTAACGTGTGCTGCCAAGCATATTTCCCCGAGTGCTATATTTATAAACTGCACTAAAGAATGAAGATCACCTGGTTGGGATTTGAGATTGACTTGCTAATATATAGAAATAATAACAACTTTTAGTATTTTTCTTGTCTTGCGAGGATGAGGAATGGCTAATTTTGGCTGTGTTTTACATCCAGGTTGCGTATCTGAAGGAATTTGGCCTAAGTAACGAAGATGTTGGAAGAGTGATTGCATTGAAACCACATTTGATGGGTTGTAACATTGAGGAGAAGTGGAAGCCCCTTGTTAAGTTTTTCTACTACATCGGGATTTCTAAAGAAGGAATGCGAAGAATTCTTATTGCTAGGCCAATAGTATTCTGCATTGACTTGCAGAACACCATTGTGCCTAAGGTATGATTTGCTAGCATTTCTTGTCGAGTTACTGAACTATGTTTATCGTGCTCGTAATGATATTCAATCCTCTTTCTGTGTGTAGGTCCAATTTTTGCGAGAAATAGGCGTTCAGGAAGATGCCAGTGGAGATGTGCTTGCCAGGTTTCCCCGAATATTCACATATAGCCTTGAGAAGAAAATACGACCAACGGTCTATCCATTCCTCTTTTTGCTTCCTTTTGTCTTGACATATGTTGTCTCATTTGAACAATATAGAATCATATCATAGATCAAGTCAAGAATGCAGGTCTTAGGAATTTGTATTGACAAATATGTTTGGTATTCCTACGTCTTAGGAATTTGTATTGACAAATATGTTTGGTATTCCTACAGGTAATATTCCTCCTCACAAAAGCTGGAGTCTCACTCCTACAGGTAATATTCCTCCTCACAAAAGCTGGAGTCTCACAGAGAAATGTTGGGAAAGTAATAGCCTTCCAACCCGAGCTACTGGGATGCAGCATTGCACACAAATTGGATCCCAATGTGAAGTTCTTTTTGTCGCTTGGTATACCTCTCCGGAAATTGGGTGAGATGATTACTGACTATCCATTGATTCTTCGATACGATATAGAAAAACATCTTCGTCCCAAGTACAAATACCTGCGACGAACCATGGTTCGCCCTTTAGAGGATCTAATTGAATTCCCAAGGTATACAGTTTACTATAATGCTTGCATTAGAAATGTCTTTTAGATTATTCTTGCTGATGACTTTGGAATTTTTTACAGGTTTTTCAGTTATTCCCTTGAAGATAGAATAATCCCATGACATAAAGTCCTTGTAGAGAATCGGTTAAATTTTAAAGTTGCGATATATGCTGAAAAGCACAGAAGAAAAGAAACCTATGTAGCTCTCAAATGCAAAACTGCATCCTTTTGCAAATCCGTTTTTGCACAGCCATTGCTACCTCAGTCAGAATTACAAAATATAGCAACCGAAGAGAAAATATGACTATTATTACTAACAACAAAAATGTTTGCCATAAAGAGGCCATGTGAAGTACAGAAAGTGTATCTAGCGCATTGAATAAACGGAAACAAGAATTCAAACACGATGAGACTTATAGATGATCACTCCATAGTTCCAGATAAGTAGATGTAAGTGATTTAAAATTGGAGAAAGAAAAATCTAAGTAGCAGTCTTCAGCTCAGGATCTGCAGCAGTCGAATATATTGGGTGAAGAACATGACCATCTTTGGGCTCAACATGCACCCACTTACGTCCAGTCAGCTTGTTACGCTCAAACTTGACACACCCTTCTTTTAAAGCATAAAGGGTGAGATCTTTACCAATTCCAACATAATCCCCTGGATGAAATCGGGTTCCTCTTTGGCGAACAATGATATTTCCCGGGATCACCATCTGCAGCATAAACACTACTTGAGCAAGCAAAATACAAGGACAACAATCAATCTCATAATCTAAAACCATTCTTCACCATTAGGCCAAAAAGAAATTCTCACCTCTCCACCGAATTTCTTTACTCCAAGATTCTTGGGCTTTGAGTCACGTCCATTTTTTGTGGATCCTACTGTCTTTTTGGTAGCCCAACGCCGGAGTACTAATCTCAATCCCTCCCCATATGCATCTAAACCATGCAAAATAGAATGCAATTACCAACCCCCAATATTCTGCGTGTAATTCATGGATCAAAGCTACATAAAAACATGTGATCAAACTCATACCGCTACCATAACTGTATACAGGTGTGTTTGATACCAACTCTCTGATATTCAACCTCCTAAACAGTGTCGTGAAATTCATAACTTCCTTTGCCAAAATGAAACCTGAAGCAACAAAAAATGCGCCGATTGAGAAATGAGAACATCTTATAGTTGCTTGATGTCACAAAAGACAATTGAAAAAATTGCAATGATAACAGACCATCCAAACCTCAAAATTAATTTGCCTTAAAACAATGGAGAAACATAATTATACAATTTCTAATTACTGGTACCAGTCAACTTGAATAATTCTTAGTACAATGGAGAAACCACAAAGGCTTAAGTTGAAACCAAGTGCAAGAAATCAAACTCACCAAACTCAGACTACCCTAATGAGATACACTACACACAAGAGTAAGGCTTTTCAGCTAATTTAGTTTAACCTAGGCCCTAACTGCACATAAAGCATACGAATTCACACACATTGGGTCTAAAATGAACTCAAATACTCTTGAACTCAGATTGAGAGCGATGGATTCTTTAGCAATTGGGTTCCAACAGAAATCATAACTCAAGTGAAATTCATAACAACACAAAAGCAACCGTTTTGCACTGAAAAAAACACCACATTTTCACAGCTTCTTCTACTTAGTGGAGAAAATTTAGGGAATTAGCTAATTAGGGATTTATCGAATATGAAATATCAATTATCAAAATTAGTCATTAGGGGCAACTAATTAAGAGAATAAATTGAAGAATAATGAGATTGGTTGAGGTTTGAACCTGAGGACTGAGGCTATAAATCTATAATGGTGGTCCCGTGGTCGGTGGAGGAATGGTGAACGGATGGTCACGACGGAGCCACGGAGGAGAATAGCCGGACGACGGTGGGGGCAGGAGCTGCGGTCGCCTGGTGAAGAAGAAATAACAAAGGAATATTTTATATATATATATATATATATATATATATATATATATATATATATATATATATATATATATATATATATATATATATATATACTCCTAATAAAGCTTATAGTTTATCAAAGTTTTTTTGAGGACACAAATGAAAACTAAAACAGAGAAGAGGCTGAAATAGTACTAACTGAGAATTTTAATAATTTATGTATTTAACAATTACTAACAATTAACAATTATCCACGCCAGAAATTTCGTGTATATATATCTTCATACGAATCTACTACCATCACCTTTTTCTTTCAGGATCACGCTTTTTCAGGTGATTCAAAAGGATCAACACGCCGGAAAAATCATGTCCACGGTCACTATTGATCCTCTAATCCACCATTCTTTCCGGCGAACACCGAAATTTTGCTTAAATCACCGACAGCCTTCTCCGTCTTCTGTAAATTGCACGCGGAGGGCGCTCTCGGTTGGCGCTGCGAGGTTGAGCTTCTGCAACTGCAAGCATCGCCCTCGAAGGAAAGCTCTTGCTGTCCGAGCTAGCTCCACCGTTATCGAAACTTCCGACGTCGTCTTCGAAGAGACTTTCGATTTGAAACGACCTCACAGAGTAAGTGAAGAGATTCAGTTGGTGTATTTGCAAATACTAAGTGTGTAAACGTGGCTATATGAATATGTGGATGTGTATATACAGGTTTAATGAATTATTCTAGTGTATATAAGTGATTTCCGAGTTTGTGAAAGAAGGATCATTACTGAGTAAATGAAGGGAGATGAATCGAAATTCATAATATATGTAAATTTTGGTTATATGGATACGTTTTTGTGTATGTACACACAGATTTAATGAATTAATGAAACTAACGCTATTTTTTCTTAATTATTTACACAAGGAGCTAGATAAACAGCAAATTCAAAATTCTGAGTTTGTTTTCTGGAAATACGGACACATAGTAAAGTTCATTTAGCTTTTAGATCTGAGCGTATTAATTTGAGCTACCAGTATTTTAATTTCTTATTCTTTAATTGTATTTTGTAATTTGTATTAATATATACGAAGTAGCAAAAAAGGGAAAAATGTTTTGTTTAGTGATTCACTTACTGTATTTGGAATTGCAGGTAGAGGGAAGGATAGCAATCAGATTTGATAGTGGGAGGGATGAAGAGAACTGGAAGCTGACTATAGGGTGCAATCTACCGGGGAAGTGGGTTCTTCATTGGGGAGTTCATTATGCGGGAGACTCTGGAAGGTTTGATATGTTTAATTAGTGAGGCAGTTGCTATTGTTTCAAAATTACAAATCTACTACCACCTGCCTATTTCAAATGAAATCTCATGTGAAAGTTTATTCTCAGAAAAGTTTTAGATTGAGTCTCAAGTTTTAGGTTGTTTGTATCGTAGTAAGCAGCTACTTAGTATTTATTTAGGGAATTTTGTATTTTATGGACTTTAATGTTTTGATGTTCGTTGTTTTGTTCCCTGTTTTATCTATGATCACTTTTCTCTTGAGAGTAGTCTGGCTTTCATTATCTGTTGGTTCTGTTGGAACTAGATATTAAATAACGACGAGTTACTTTTTTGAGGTGGCAGTGAGTGGGATCAACCGCCTCTAGAGATGCGACCCCAAGGTTCTATTACCATCAAGGTACCAGTTTTGTGTATTACTTTTATTCTTTTTGAACTTCACATATTTGTTCTCTAAATACCAATTTTGTACCATTTCAGGATTATGCAATTGAGACTCCTTTAAAGAGATTGTCCACAGCTTTGGAAGGAGAATCGTTTTATGAAGTGGAGATTGACTTAAATATTAACAGTCAAATTGCAGCTATAAATTTTGTGTTGAAGGTTTGCTTCATTATCGATAGTTTAGAACATTTGCTTCTTTAATCAAGTATTTCAATTATGTAAGAACTTATGCAGGATGAGGAAACTGGAGCTTGGTATCAACACAGAGGGATGGACTTCAAAGTGCCTCTCATGGACTATGCTCATGATGATAGTAACATGGTAGGAGGAAAAAAGGGCTTCGGAATATGGACAGGTTCTCTAGATTCCATGTTTATTGTCTTATACACTGTATGCCTCAACTTCACTTCCTGCTATGTGTGTATCTTATCAAATATCATCTTTGTTTTTGTCTTTTCAGTAGTTGCATTCTGTGGCAAAGGTTAACTACTGTAACCTGTAGATCTCATGACTTCTCCTTACAAAAATGAAATAACAAAGTTTCTGCATAGGGCTAGATAATCATAATGATCAGTTTAGAGTTAAAACAATCAGTTTTCTAAACTATTGCATCAGCTTGCTAAGCATTAAAACTAGTATCTAGGATCTAGATATAAATTATTTTATTTTATTTTTTTAAAAAAAAACCTCGTCTTTCCCCATCCTAGTTTTAGAGGATTTAGACACTAAAATTTAGTTGTTCTTTTGTGGCAGGGGCGCTTGGGCAGCTGTCTGACATGCTCCTTAAATCTGAAGTCGATCATACTAAAGGTGAAAATGGAAGCAATGGCTCAAGTGAACCTAGGGAAAAAACTAGGTGCCTTGCAGGATTCTATGAAGAGCATGTTATTGTCAAAGAGACTCTTGTTGATAATTCAGTTACTGTCTCAGTAAAAGAGTATCCAGAGACAGCTAAAAATCTTTTACAGATAGATACTGATTTACCAGGAGATGTACTCATTCACTGGGGTGTCTGCAGAGATGAGGGTAAAAACTGGGAACTTCCCGCTAAACCATATCCAACAGAAACTACAATATTCAAGAATAAGGCACTACGAACTTCGCTGCAGGTATATGATCATCCTTTGGAGTAACTATATGATAGTGGTGAATCTGGTTTCAGCATAGTTGCATAAACCTTCAATCTAGCTACTTCCTGCTACAGTGTTTCAAAAGTTTTGCAACTTGAAACGCTGAAGCACACTATGGCCAACCTAGGACATAGTTCTCTGTGGAAATGGCCTCAATCAGAACTTCAGAAGTTTGTAGTTGATTGTTTAATTTAATACAGAGTAATTTGAAAGAGCCCTGCAGATTAATGTTATTTAAATGATTAATCTTTAAGAAAAGTGATTTGGAAAGCTTAAACAACTATAGAAAAGAACTTTGAGAGATTAAACTTTTTTGGACCTTATCCTCCTGAGGAGGATTAAGCAGGTTTATAAGCTTTATGATGAACTGTTAAATAGAAGGAGCTTGCCTTGGGTTCTATCTTAGATTCTTAGAATAATTATCTTGAGCTTTCTCCTTCTGCTTGTTGATTGACTCTTTATTCTCCTGCTCTGCAGCAAAAAGATGATGGATCTGGTTCTCAGAGATCATTTACTTTGGATGAAGGACCTGTAGGATTTGTTTTTGTACTGAAGCTAGATGATGGCACATGGTTGAATTGCAAGGGGAATGACTTTTATGTGCCTCTGCCTAGGAGCACAAAAGGTCAACTAAGCTCGATTGAATCTGAAGTTGAAACGCAAAACAAGGAGCTGGATTCCTTAGGGGCATCTGGCTCTACTTCCGAAGCAATTGAGGCTTCTTTGTACACTGATGAAATCATTAATGAGATTAGAAGTTTGGTCAGTGACATTTCTTCTGAAAAGAACAGAAAAACAAAAACCAAAGAAGCACAAGAGAGCATCCTTCAGGAAATTGAGAAGCTAGCTGCAGAAGCCTACAGTATATTCAGAAGCTCAGTTCCAACATTCTCTGAAAGTGCTCTTTTAGAAGCCGAGGATTTAAAACCTCCCGTCAAAATATCTTCAGGAACTGGTTCAGGACATGAGATCTTATGCCAGGGCTTTAACTGGGAGTCTCATAAATCTGGAAGGTGGTATTTGGAGCTACAAGAAAAGGCTGAACTGTTATCATCGCTTGGTTTTACCGTAGTCTGGTTACCTCCTCCTACAGAGTCGGTATCACCTGAAGGCTACATGCCGAAGGATTTATATAACTTAAACTCTAGGTATGTTGTTTCTCAACCTGATTCTGCAACTCATTGGTACTAAAAATGAATGCTACAATGAAAAATTAATAGTACAGAATAAAATGCAAATTTAAGTTTTATGCTGCTAGGTTGTTTGCGATGTATCTACTTTTTTCGTTCATGCAAACTGTGCATTCTTGTAGTTGGTCATGTTTTTGAACTGTTTTATGGTACTGTTCCTAACTTCCAAATAAATGTCTCATTGCCATAGGAACACAACAAGGAGTTGGGGAAGAAAGAAAAGATGTCCTACCCTCTGATAATATTAAAAAAAAAACTGCATCTCAATTTTTTTTCATCCTTTTAATGCTTTTGGCAATCAGAGCAAGTCCTCTTGTTGAAGACTTTCTAATTCCTGTCCTGCTGTTTAAGTAGGCTTGTTATTGTTGTAGGGGCAGAATTTTCTTCTCCATTCTCCCAACCTCTGATATTTATCCTCTGGTTATTTTCTCATGCGTGAGCCTTGCATGCTTTGTTGAATCTTTTTTTTCCCCTAGGGGTGGGGATGGAAAATTGTTGATAAGGGATTAAAGGTATATAAATGAAAGTGATACTAAATAAACTGGGTGCCTGTTTCTTTCCCACCCCTCCTCCCCCATCCCAACACATTTCAATAACTTTCTCTACATGGAGCCATCTCATCTGATATTGCCATGATTTCCCTGAATGCTCAGATATGGAACTATTGATGAGTTAAAAATGATTGTGAAGAGATTCCATGAAGTGGGAATCCAGGTTCTTGGGGATGTTGTTTTAAACCATCGGTGTGCTAGTTTCCGGAATCAAAATGGTGTCTGGAATATCTTTGGTGGTCGTCTTAATTGGGATGATCGTGCAGTTGTTGCTGACGATCCACATTTCCAGGTTTATAATTTTCTCTGATGCTTTTTTATTTTATTTATTTTTTAATCAATCATGAAACTTGTAAGACAGAAATTAGGATGGAAAGCCTTCAGTCAGGACTTATTATGACTTACTCAACAAATCTGATCTTTTGTAGCCTGAGTATATATTCCTAAATCCAGATACACAAGTCACCTTTCTTTTCCTCCGCCTCTTCTTTACAGGGAAGGGGCAACAAGAGTAGTGGAGATAATTTCCATGCTGCTCCAAATATTGATCATTCCCAAGAATTTGTGAGGAAGGATCTCAAGGAATGGTTATGCTGGCTGAGGTAAAATATTTTGGCTTGAAATGTACATATATCTCCTTAGTGTTAGTCTTGTGTAAGATCGTCTCACATTAGATGGTCTCACACAAGACCTACTCTTTTACTTACTATCCTTGTTTAATGATGACCTGTTGTTTATGACTATCAAACAGTTGCATTTATGCATGTTAGCACCATTTCCATTAACTACAAGCAAATGTGCAATTGTCAGTATAAATGTCAAAATTCATCATGGAACAAAATCTTTTTGTTGCGTATATATTAAGGTACATGAAAATTGATCCCAACCTTGGCCACATCTTTATCTAGCAAATATGAAGGACCTTTTCTATTTTCAGTTAAATAGACTATGTTGAGGATGTTACCCCTCTCAAGTAGCTTTAGCTTTTAGTTTAGGTGTTGGATTTCAAACCCCCCATCCAGTATACTAGAAGAAAGAAAAAGCTTTGTGTTGAGGTTGAGCATATAATTCTATTTGGTATCAGCAAATGTCCTTGTTTTGACTTCCACAGGCTACCAATTAACAATATATTATTCATGTTCTGTTCCTGTTTTGGGTGGCTTTTGGGGCAGGGTATTGTTGAGGATGCTGATCAAATAAAATGCTAAATCTGTCTAGATTTAATCTCTTATGCCTTTTAGTTGTGAATCATATAATTGAATAGGTTACTTGAAAATGTGAACATCTTCTAATATATGGTTGATCAGGGAAGAAATTGGTTATGATGGATGGAGACTTGATTTTGTTCGGGGATTCTGGGGTGGCTATGTGAAGGATTATTTGGAAACAAGTGAGCCTTACTTTGCTGTTGGTGAGTATTGGGATTCCCTTAGTTATACTTACGGAGAGATGGATCACAATCAAGATGCTCATAGACAAAGAATTGTTGACTGGATTAATGCAACTAATGGAACCGCTGGTGCATTTGATGTCACAACAAAGGGAATTCTTCATGCTGTAAGCATTCAACCCAATAGCATTCTTTCAATTCAAGCTTATGACTATGTTGTGAACTTTGTAGATTTGAGCACAAAGTTCAAGAATATTTGAAATGCCATTCTTACTAAATTATAATCTGTTTATAATATCCTCTGTATAGGCAATTGAGAGATGTGAATACTGGAGATTATCAGACACGAAAGGTAAGCCTCCAGGAGTTGTTGGCTGGTGGCCATCTCGTGCTGTGACCTTTATAGAGAATCATGATACAGGTTCTACACAGGTGCATACCTCTTTTCTTCGACCTATGCCCTTCTAAATATGAGATTCAAGCCTTCAACAAACAATTCTTGTTACCCTTGCCTTCTATGGGTGTAGAAATCCACATCACCTCTTGTCATTTAGTTGATTTCATCTTTTATTTCCCCATTTTTATAGTAAAATTGTACCAAAGTAAATGTATCTTATTACTTATTACTTCAATCATCTCGTTTCCCCCTGAAGGGTCATTGGAGATTTCCAGGTGGAAAGGAAATGCAAGGATATGCTTACATCCTTACACACCCAGGAACCCCATCCGTTTTCTACGACCATGTTTTCTCTGGGTATCAATCTGAAATAGGATCTCTCCTCTCCCTCAGGAAGCGCAACAAGATCCACTGTCGGAGTACGGTAAGTGCACAATGTTAATTTTAGCACCACTTTTGTTTATAAAAGTTGTTCATCCAATGAAACAAACTCATATTATATTGTTAGACATCCAATTTTGTAAATGAATACGAGCTTCTATAAAATGTAGGCTAAGTTCTCTTATACTATTGTCCCGGAATCAAGCCATAAAAATTTTCTGTAGTTTTCTGATTTTGTATACGCTTATGTTATAAATGGGGAAAACATTGTATTGACTAACATATCTATACCTGTGTGGCCTGTGGGATTCTACTTCCACCACTTCATACTGATTGACTAATGTGAAAATAAACACCGAGATAACCTATATTTGATTATGAAATAAACGTGAAAACAGTATGAAGAAAGAAGTTCTCTCTGACAATATTTGCGCTGTTGTTGTGTAATTCAGGTCAAAATAACCAAGGCAGAAAGGGATGTTTATGCAGCAATGATTGATGAAAAGTTGGTGGTGAAAATTGGACCAGGCTATTACGAGCCCCCAAGTGGACCCCAGAACTGGTCTGTGGCTCTCGAGGGCAGTGATTACAAGGTCTGGGAAGCATCATAAGAGAAACCACAGTTGCTATTTAACATTTGAAGTATATAAGAACAAGTTACTCGAGAGTGTCTCTGTGACTAGGTAAACTCGTTTGCCTACTCATCGGGGGCAAATTGGGCTCGCAATCCATGTTCCTTTGGTAAGTTCAGTGCTTTTGTACTTGTACGCATGTTACTATTTATTGTAGTTGGTAGATCGGTCGGGGGACCGAATGCTAGAGGGAAGGAAGTTGTTTACAGCAAAGGAGAAATGGCAACAGGGGTAGGACTTCTGCTGCGGCTTTGCTAGTATTCAGGTTTGCTGGCCTCGTATATAATGTTAGTCTTCTTCATACTTGATGTATAGATAGAAAACATTGTGTTGCAATGGAGATAGCTTCCATGGTCCATAGTATTCACTATTCCAGTTAATCCCAGTTATTACAATTGTAACATTGGAAACTATATGTATTAGCAGCAGCATATATATACCGAGTATATATGTATCTATATATCAATGCCTTCCTATTGTTTGGAATCAACTTGCATCTATTACTAAGTGTAAAAGACTGTAAGTACATAAATTTACTACTGTAAGTGTATAAATTCACTATAGTTTGTGTCATTTTATGTACTTGTAGTATTATTTTTATGTACTAGCTTATGCAAGTCACGACAATAAGTACATAAAATCACTATCGTTTGTGTCATTTTAATGTACATGCAGGTATTATTTTTATGTACTAACTTATGCAGGTCACGGCATATGACCCGAATCATAATTTGTGAAAAGTTGATTGAAATGGAGGTTGAGTGCATGATTGATAATGCTCTTCATTTGGCAAAAACTTCTAAGCCCGAATTATAATTTGTGAAAAGTTGGTTGAAATGAAGGTTGAGTAAGCCCGAATTATAATTTGTGAAAAGTTGGTTGAAATGAAGGTTGAGTGCATGATTGATAATGCTTGCATTTGGCAAAAGCTTCCAAGCCCAAATTATAATTTGTGAAAAGTTGATTGAAATCGAAGTTGAGTGCATGATTGATAATGCTCTGCATTTGGCAAAAACTTCCAAGCCCTCACTCATGGATGCTGATTGATGACAAGGATATAAATTACAATTTTCCCTTTGAACCCGTAGACATAAAAAATAAAAATAAACAACAGCATTTTGGATCATGGTCATGGTCCACTGTATAACAATTGCATAAAGCTATTTTGGATCATGGTCCACCGTATAACAATTGCATAAAGCAATAACATTAAAGAGTATGATTGACAGCAGAAAACCAAAACGAAAAATTAATAGCAATAATCACCATGCTCATTTCTACATGCCCCGTGGTCAACAATAATACATACCACATTAATCTGAATATGAACATCCTCCTGTCTGTGGCTCAAACTACCCAGAGAAACAAAGTAAAAATATGATATGATATGATGATACATAATTCTCCAAAACCATCCGCCATGTGATACTATTCTTGATGACACAATCCAGGAATTATACACATCAATGAGTTGACACAATCAAAACACCTCAGAACAACAAAAGAATTACTCGGGGCTCCACAGACCATGGTATTTACGTAACCTATCTGCAACAAAACAAAACAAAAAATAAAAATAAAAAATTAATTAGCAATGTTCAAGCAGATAAAGAAATTTGCTTCTAGGTATAATCTACCCTGTAATGCTATTGAAATCCCGCTATCAGAGCAAAATGGTCGATAAAAATCCAGTTCTGAATAGTAATCGTGTCAATCCCTCAAAATTATTGCGTGGATATTTAGAAAAACTGAAGTATAGTAAAAGCAAAGCAACCTGAAAGAAATTGGATGGAAATATAGTGAAGCTTCCAGGCACTCATCTAATGTTTACTGACACAATATCCCCTCTCAATAAAGAGTTGAATAGACTAAAAGCAAGACCAAAGCAATCAATTTCTCCAATGCGGAAAACCATTAGTTTTCCAAAGCATATATTGAGAACACAATGGCATTTCATTTATACATTTCCCCTTATTATCAGCCACTTCATACATAAATGGAAAACCGAGCATCTGAAATATATCACCAGGAAAAGTAGCTATAAAGAATCAGTATACCAAAGAATAGAGATTGGAATTTACCTAATGGCATATTTATTTGGTAAGTAATATTATTACTGTGAACTGTGCCATTTTAATTTGCTCAATATCATATAACATCTAACCTAGGGATGGTAGGTTGAGTGTAGGTGTGGTTTTAAGATTGCACTTGCATCATACCTTACCAAATATATTGAAGTCTTGGAAATGAAAATCTTATAAATAAAATTGAAAATTATGTGCCGTAGTTTTGCTATTTCAATATAATTACTTGATTGAATTTTTAAAACATTAGAATTTATTAATTTATATGAATTTTTTTTATTGATTTTCGGAATCGGAATAGGAATCAAATACTTGGTAATGGTAATAATTAGGTTTTGGTGAAAGTATTTTGCATGTTTGGTAGTAGGGTAAAATTG
This sequence comes from Ipomoea triloba, assembly GCF_003576645.1. NCBI lineage: Eukaryota > Viridiplantae > Streptophyta > Magnoliopsida > Solanales > Convolvulaceae > Ipomoea > Ipomoea triloba. The sequence goes on along the minus strand of NC_044923.1, from coordinate 16,190,235 downwards.
GAATGATTACCAATATTGATGTTTGGTTGTGTATGACCCTATAATGAGAATAAATGTTTTAAAAAAACAAAATCAAAAAATCAAGACAATTGATACTAATATTTTTTTGAATACAACAACTAACCCTATTACATTGTAGTATCTGTTCATATATACTGTCTCAACCTGTTGAAACACAAAGAGTCAATATCACATCCACTGAGGCTCGATCTCATGACCTCCCATATGGGAGAGCCACTACATGCCATTTGAGCACAGGGTGTTTGGCTAATTGATACTAATATAATGACATCTAGCATCAATATGAAAAAAAAAATCAAAACAAAAATCTAATAGTATTAATCCAAACTTAAAAATTAGATTACCAATAAGATGGAATGATACCCCTCTTTAATAAGGGTATGAAATTTTTAATTGAAGGGGTAATCAAAACCCATAGTTGTGTTTTAAAAAGTTGTCAACCAAACACTAACTATGATTTTGATTTCCATTCCTAATGTGTAAACCCATGAACCAAACACACCCATAGTTCCATCATTAATGTATTATCTTTTCCGTATTATTAAAGTATTACGATAAAACTCGGGGAAATGCTAAGTGAACTCCAAAGGGTATCACTACCTCGTATTTCCTAAATTTATTAGAAGAAAAAGAAAAGAAAAACCGCGGTCCCTTTTTCTGGGTCAGTTAATGTGCTTCATGTCAACAGGAATACATAATGGAGTAAAAAGAGGAAGTGTAGCACAACTCTAAAACTCATACCTGTGATTTTTAAACAGCCATCATGTTCCTAAAAGTTTCAAGCTTCACAACTATTTCTCTGTATGTCCACGCTTTGCCTTACGACGTGAATGGTGTGAGCTACTTCTGTTGGATGGCTTGGCCTTCGTACTGAAATATGTTATTTGAAATAGCAAAACAAAACCTTTAGCCTAAATGGAATGACAAACGCAACAAATACAGAAACTTGTATTCATTTCTATTTCCTCTAGGTTTTCCATAACAATGAAAAAACTAACCGGAAAATGGCAGAGAAAACTTTAAATAGAATTATGATTGGCAAAGCCAGCATAGCAGAGGCCTACAACATAAAACCAAATGATTTGAAGTATATTAAATACAGTAGCTGTAGATACAAAATGATTGGCATTGAAGTCAACAAGCAAATATGAGAGCTAATCTATGACAGTCAGTAAACAGATACATACAGCAAACCAGATAAGCTCCTTTGTTGCAAGAGGCCTTGTAAGCTCATGTTTCTTCAGTGTTTCTTGGACAGTGCCTTGAAGCTTCACAAGACAAAGAATTAACAAAATATTGCACAAGCTCCCAACCAAAACCATAGCCGTATGCTAAATCTTATGTAGCATTTAACATATAAAAAGAAAAAAAATTTACGAAGTTCACATTTGGCATGCAAGGGAATCAAGGATTACTTATAAAAACAGACATTTCCCTCAAATTTTGTCGGTTAAATCAACTTAGTTGACATTGTGGTCAGCAGATAATGATTCTGAAGTTATTTGGGCTGATCAGACTTGTTTCATGGCTGTGGCAGTAGGGAACATGAAAGCCCTTGCGGCAGATATTAGTTGTGTAGGCCTAGGTTAAGAATGTGTTTCTCGATTATAGTTAAGATTGTTTCTTCTTGCTCACAATTCTTAAACCAATATAATAGATGTAGCAGAAAATATAGGAGAAGGAAATAATCGGGGAATCCCATCTAGAAATTTTTTAGAACAATCTGCAAAAGAAGGCTGATAAATAGTAACTAAAGCAGCAAATTGTGCATTTTGTTTCTTCTGCATATATATGTGATCTAAATATTCAGGATATCACACACAGGTATTTTGATACCTTAGGTTACATTAGGAGTAGCATGTCTTGTAAACTACCACTCTCCTCCATTTACTATTGAAATCCAAAAGAAAGGTGCTTTATATACCTGATGATGGTATGTACTTGCAGATTCTAGGAATTTTCCATAAGCATGAACTGCCTTCTTTGTATAAGGCTTTATGACCACACGTACTTTTTCTACATGAGGTCTTGTGGTAGTGGCTATCTGGTCAATGTATGGCTTGCTGAATTTCCTAATTTGCTGGCAGCATTGACATACATAAGAATAACATATACAGTTATACACAATTTATTTAGATTTGAGCAAAAATATATCACCTGAAAATAAGGATCTGCAATTTCCTGAACCTTGAGTACATGTGGGGTTACAGCATCCTTGGACGATGCATAAATTTCAAGAGTTTTTGTCTTTAGAGAGTGAAGATGTGGTTCAACATTGGTGGTAGCTATAAGCCATTGTTCTTTCACAGTAGGAACCCATTTCTTCATAAAGCAGGCAAAGACAGCAACAGCAAGTTTTAAAAAAAAAATCCATTCACCACAAAAAGGAGATTAAGAATTTAAGTAGAGAAAATATCATGAAGTGGATGCAAAATTAATTAGACATTAATGTCCTTTTTAGTAACTGGAGGATTTTTCAACTTTCTAGAAAATAGGAAATAGAAAGTGGAAGACAATTCTATTCAAAATCAACTATTTTCCAAATTAGAACATGGAAATTGGAATACACTATTTTCCAACATAACAAAACAACAAAAAATCCAAAAGCATTTGCTTTCACATTTTCAAAAATTTTCCAAACACAAGAACATACATTACTATAATCAACATTATTATTGGCTACAAACTTGCATCTCACCTATATATCTACTCCTACCATCATCCACTCGCCACCCCTACCTCTCTCTAATGCTACCACCTACCTAGCCCAACCATCATCACTGTCACCTCCATTTTAATTCACTTCTTTCACCCACCATTACCTGCCTACCAACCCAACTATGGCCTATCTATGTAACACACCCCCAGTTATATGCACCTCACCAAGCCACCACCATCTACCTACCCACCAAACACAACTACATTCATAACCATCACCAGCTACTTTACCCACCACTATCTATTTACCATAACCTACACCTATCTACCCTTCAACCCACCCCGACCCTTCAATATTATCACCATTTGATATAGGCATTTGTATTTTTATATGAATTTACTACAAATAACTTTCTATTATATAATTTGGAAAATCATTAAATTTTGAACATGTTTTCTAGCTTTCCAATGAAAATGAAAACTTGGAATTTGGAAAGCAAAAAATGGAAAATGGTAGTGAAAAACTGTAACTAAACAGGCCCTAAAATAATTATCAACTATTCTTTGCTCATTCCATTTGAATTCAAAATAGTTGATAGCCAAAGCACTGCCTTCCTCTACATGTCAAGAGTTTTAACATATTTTCTTGTTAGAAGTCAACTGAATGAAAAATCTTGTAAAACAGAAGTACATAGATATTAATTATGTAAGCCGGCTTACAGTTCTGATTTTTTCCATGTGCGGCGCAGCCCATGCTTCAGCCTGAGCCTTTTTCACAATGGCCTGAAAAGAGCCCAAGAAGGATGAACTGGTCACATTTACAAAGCTTCAAATCAACCATATCATATTTCCATCCTTTACAAGGACATCCAATGCAATATGAAGGTACCTTTTGAAGCAATACATCCATAGCAGGTTTTACATGTTCCTCCCAGTGCTTCTCCAAAATTTCCTACAAGTTGATAATTTAGTCAAAGATCCATACACAAATCAACATTAACCTTCTCAAAATGTACCTGGTAGTGTATCAAGTGAACTGCAAGCCAGGGTGGAAGCCATGCACCGTGCACCTAATCCAAGGATGAAGCATATTAGCACATATTAAAAGTTGCCTTTTAAAATTTAAGCCACAATAGCAAGGCCAACATAAATGTAGTAACGCTGTATATACAATCAAGAAGAGTTGACATTGACTTAATGTTTTAATGTAAATTTTGATTTACAATTTGTTTCATAATTCAAAGCTTTTACTAGTCCTATATATATCATTTCCTATTTAACCCAATGAAATTGAGTCATCAATTTTTACAAGGCAGGAGTGTAACACACAGATATACTTTCTTTTAAAATATCACATTTTTCTAACACACCATAATCAACTAGTCTTACCTCCATCAGCTCTTTAGTTTTTGTTGTGGCATCAAATCGTGCTCTCACCATTTCCTCCTATAAGATTTAGGAAACTACAATCAAAAACATTAATTAATCATGCAAACATTTACTAGTTTTGGGGTGTATAAGATAGCATACCTCAGCAACTTGAAGAGCCCGCTCAGTTTTTTGTATTTTTGCAGACTGCTCTTCAGTGATCTTCTGAAACTGCAGATTAACAAAACAAAAGAAGATCAGAACTGTATAAAGAAAAGATCTTAAAAACTTTGATAAATTATTAGCATAGTTCTCCATTTGATGTATAAAAAATTGTTATTATAGGTTCATAAGTTTATTACTAAAAGAAATCATGAATAAAATAACTCTTATCTGGAATTCACCATGAAGCAGATTGTAGAAGACTTCATTGAGCTATGATAAGCTTTCCTAGTAAATGCATTATGTTCCATTAATCTTTTCCCTTTGTAGGTTCTGCTTAACATTTCTTGGAAAAGAAAGTTATTTAGGTTCTTATGGTATACCAGATTACCAGGTTCTCATTTTACAAAAAAGCATGACCTCTACTTTTGCCTTCATTGCAATCTGCAATGAACTAATGCAGTAGGATATTATTATACTTTGTTTTATAAAGGGTTTATTGATTCCAAACCTTTTTGGCAGTATGTAATTATATTCTAGGTTTAGCTTAGGAAAGAGACTTGACAGCTGTGAAAGAAATCATAATATGATGGTCCATCAGACGGCTACTGGCAAAGAATATGATACGTATCAGACTCATGAATTATAGTGCTTAATAAAATTTAATGAAGAAGCAAACATATGTAACTGACCACCATCCAGTCATGATTAATGTCTAGTTATCTATGGAGCACACATAGAGATACAACTGTCATGTTAGTATCTGAAATAGAAATAACGATATGCCATTTCAGAAAAATAAGACACAACGCACTAGGGACACAAATTTGAAGTGTTGTTTATTGTTAGTATGTGACATGCGGCATAAATACCTTCAACAAAATAACAAATAAAAATGATAAAGTACCAATAATAAATACAACTGTACACTTTCATCTTGAAAAAGATATTTAAACAAAGGATTAGTATATGTATATGTATACTACATTATTTAGCAGGAGTATGTTCAAAAATTAAAAATAAAAATAAAGTAGAACACCAAAATGAAATACAAGGGTGCACTTTAACCTTGAAAATATTTTTTACACTTAGATTTTAACCCTGAACTTCATTTTAAAGTGGAGCAAAGTGATCAGGTTCAAAATGCAAGTGTGTCTTATATTTCTCTTCAAGAATACATTTTATATTTCACTATTAAACACACTTATTAATTGTCGGCATAATCCAGCACACAACAGCATTTGATGAGAAATGCAAAAACATAATGTCAAACTCAGCCCTGGACATTTCCAAAAGAGTATGTGAATACGTTTCTCAATATTATGCATTTCGTTTTATGCTTGATAAGCACATTTTCAGAAGAATTTTCAGGGGTTAAGTTTAGGAAATACAATATAAGTATCAATTGGCCATTGCTAGGTGTTAAAACAAAATAACTAAATGAAGAAAAAGCTGCTATTTCAAAATATGATGCACAAGAAATAAAATACAAAACATTCAAAAAATGTAACCATTACCATATAGTATGAAAAACTAAATGCAAATAAAAGCAGCTTACTTTCAATATTTTTGAATTCAATTCAGTCAATTCCTTCTCTGCTACAATTTTTTGGGCTTCAAGTTCTTTATTCTCCTCACTCTTCCACTCAATGTCCTTTCTAAGACTGTCAACCTGTTTTTCTAAAAGATCAGCTCGTGCCTGTGCTTTTCCAACCTGCTCACGAGCATCCAATGACCCCTTTTTCTATGATAATTAAAAAAGAAACAAAAATTTTAATGAAAACACATATGTAATAGAGGTAAATGTAGCAGAATATGCAAATACTAGAGAAGTGTTTGCAGTTATATATCGCTCACCTGTAAAGAAGAAAATTCAGTTTGCAATGAGGCAATTTTATCTGATTTCTCCTTTATGATATTCTCCTTCTCAGCAATCACCTGATCCTTTAAATACAATTCCCGAGCCTTCTCCTCAACTTGTGATTCTTCAAGTGGAATTCATATTAAAAATCTAAATGTTCAATTACCATCATTTTTTGTATGTCAAACATGAGAGGAAAGAGCAAGCATGTTGACATCTCTCTAGCATTTTTTTAATATGAATATCTACAAATCATATTCAAGTAATATGAACAAAAATCCAACACAAAGCACTTACTAGACTTAGCACCTAAAAAAATATAATGCAATACTTATGAATAACTTCTATACATAAATGCTTAAAGAAACACATATAAGATGCAGAAAGTATTAAGTATAATGTTATATCATCATCCTTCTAACTTAATTCCTTAAAATGTGTGGGTGACTTGAAGCAACAAAAGTATCGTATCCATGCAATGGTAGCACTGTTGCATCAATTGCATATTGCTTGGAAATAAATTGGTGGGAAACAGAAATCCAAAAATGGTTCTCTTAATTTAGTATCAAAAGACCCTCCAGAAAGTTTACTTGTTCTGCTTGGTGAAGACGCTAAATAGATTGGAACCCTAACACTAGGTTTGTTAAAAAATGCTTTCACCTTATATAGCCCAAAAAAAGGTCTGCAAAACCTTAACCATCCAGCTTTAAATGCTTGAATTTAGCATTCCTACTACTTAAAAATCCAATCTTTAAGTTAAATCAGAGCTCCATGCTTGGATTTGGAAAGTCAATTATCCATAATGAAATTCTTTAAAAATCTGAGCTACAGATACAATCCTTGGGTACACAGAACTTCCAATTAAACTTCCTTTGTCTACTTGTGTGTTCTGACTTCTGAGGCATTTTAAAATCATGTGGAAACTCTCTAAAGATACAAACTTTCATCACTAAGCTAAGCTAAAAAAATGTTAGTTGGAATAAAGCCCTCATTATACTAAAGGGGAAATTTGATAAGAAATTTTGTGTGAGTTGTAAGGATGAATAGTTTGAAATTTGAACTACTACAACTTTAAAATTTAAAATTAAAAACTTAGAACAAAGTTTGGGCAAATGAAATCATAATTCAGTTCAGGTAATAAAAAAATTAAATTTAAACTAATTAATTTAGCAATCCCTCCCGCTGCATGAGATACTAAGTGGAGTAATAAAACATCACAAAATTAAACAATAATTAGCGGATGAGAGATGGTGAACTAACCCAATGTATGAATCATAGTCTTGAGACTTTCCAATTCACCGGAAAAATCAGGATCGCCCGATCTGACTAACTCCACATCAGCATCGGCGTCAACGTCAGCTTTGATCGGAGTGCAGATTAGGGCAACTAGGATGACGAGTGCGAAAACCGGTCCCCGCCACTTCAACTCCATCGCTGCCGCCATGTCGAGCTCCAGCGATCTGAATTGATAAACACTTACACTTACACTACTGCTTCTTAATTGCTTTTCCCCAAATTTGTGAAGTGAGAAGCTGAGCACGCCAAGCTCGACGACGAGGACGAGGACCAAATATAAAATAAATATCAATTAAATAATAAATAAAGTTTATATATATATAATAAAATGTTTTCGAGTTATGTGGACTATGTCTATGGTGGCGAGATATAGAACAGGAACGAGGCCGCACGAGGGGAAGTTCAACGTCACGTGGCAGTGTGCGGTCGGAGAAGTCGAGGACTTCACTTCACGAGTAGCTGATGAAAAATCTGGGCAAAACCATTTGCATTCCACCACCAAGGCACCAACTCATCCAAATGCAAATAAAGAGATTTTTTTTTTACCAGTCCTATACCATATACTCATATACTAATTACCCAATAGGGTAGTCCAATATGGTAGTTTAAGTGATAAATGAGCTCTTTTCGTGATTCGATTTTCACAAGTAATGATTCCCCCTCCTCATTACTCATGCAATGCACAGATAAAATTTATTATCACTCAATTAATTGAATAATATATGACTCTGAAATTCTCTTGGAAAAATTGATATGTAATTATATTATTAGTAAAATAAATATGAAAAATGGGAAAATAATTTATTTGTAATCTTTTTTTTTTTTTTTGAAAAACAAACTATCGAGATATATTAATTACTTGAAAATAAGTGTTGAATACAATCCGGAAAGGTAGAAAACCAAGAACGAGGACCAAACTGAGAAACCGTCGCTCTAGCTAATTAAAGCATGAGCTAAACGATTCGCTGATCTAGGAACAAAATGGAAGGACACATCAACAAAAAGTTGTTTCAGAGTAAGACAGTCACGAAGGACACAACCCACATAAGAATGCACCGGTGCGGTTGATTTATAAGTTGCAAACTAAAGTGGATGTGAAGTGCCATTGACAGAGACTTTAGGCCGCCGGCCAACTCGCAAAAGCAAAAGGTGCTTGCTTTTAGGATACTTCAAGGTAATCAATTTGAATCTAGCTTAGCTTCCTTAATGGACTGGTCTTGCTTCTCTTCCTTAATGGAGTATTATATATATATATATATATATATATATATATATATATATATATATTTTAAGTACTATTGACTCTATTATAAGGTAGTATTTATTTTATATTTTCACTAACTGTTGCAGTTCAAAGAGTTTGATTCTATGACATCCTTCAAGGAGAGTTACGGAGATGCTAACTGAGCACAAGGTACTTGCGAGTATTTTATATGTTTATATTTACTAAAATTAAATTAACTTATATTTGATCTATACAAAATTAATATCAAGCATACATTGTGTGTGCACGTTTACAATAAATAAATAAATAAAAATAAATAAATAAATAAATAAATAAATATATATATATATATATATATATATATATATATATATATATATATATATATATATATACACACTACTGTGCGAACTGCCACCCAAGGAGGGAATGAGAACACATCACAGCCGTCCACGTGTTCAAATCAACGAATCAGATGCAATTTAAAAAAACAATACGGTGGCATTTTTGTAAATAATTGGAACTTTGGTGCAAGTAATTGTGTTATAAGTGCACCTAGTTTCACTTACAAGTGCACTTAGTTTCACTTACAAGTGCACCTATTTTCGCACCTATTTTTACTTACGAGTGCAAGTAATTTACCTTGTAAGTATTCATGCACCTATTTTCGCAACTACTTTCACTTACAAATGCAAGTAATTTACCTTGTTAATATTCGTGCACCTAGGTGCAACATAGGTACACCTAATTATAACATTAGGTGCACCTAGTTATAACATTAGATGCACTTAGTATTGATGCTTAGTGTAAAATTCACTTGCACTTGTAATATATTTTACTTGCATATGCAATACATTTTACTTGCACTTGTGCAAGTAATTTACTTTGTTAATATCCATGCACTTGGGTGCAATCTAGGTGCACCAAGTTATAACATTAGGTGCACTTAGTATTGATGCTCAGTGTACAATTTACTTGCACTTGTAATACATTTTACTTGCACGTGTGCACCTATTTTCACTTGCAAGTGCAAGTAATTTTCCTTGTTAACATTTATGCATCTGGGTGCATCTAGTTATAACATTACGTGCACCTAGTTATAACGTTAGGTGCAACTACATACTGGACACGTAGCGCGCTGCGATTCGTCCGCAGTTCTCTCCTGGGCGGCCCGTACGCACCTGAACGACATCCTCTCTCTCTCGCGCGCTCTCTCTCTATATATATATATATTAAAAACACAGAAAAGATAATCTTTGTACAACGATATTTTAGATGTTCGTTATAAGATTAAGGTGTTTGATTTGAATATTGAAATCAAATTTTAAATCAAAATCAAATACATAGTAATTAGAACAAGTTTCAATAAGTAATTTTTATTTAGTAGTGAGCAGGAATAGAAATCATAATATGTGTGCGCAAGTGAGACTTGAAAAAATGGAAGCAGATTTTTTCCAGTTAAAAAAAGTCTTTTCCTTCCTCATTTCCCATTTGAAGACATTAAACACAACTAAAACTTTATAATGGGATGGCTTTCTCCATTTCATCATGTTTTGACTTTTGAATCATAATCCAAGGCAAATGCCTCCTACAATTTTTGGATTTAAATTTGATAGTAGGATTTAAAATATTCATGAGACAAATGCCTCTAAAAGTTATTTTCGTACTTATTATTATTATTACTAGTTTTTCACGTATATTGCACGGATGAGATAATGTCCAATGTTTATTTATAAATAAGTACCTCAAAGTAAATCAAGGAAATATATATGAGATGTTCATGCATAGGTAATTGAATGTTGAATTTATTTATTTAAATCGGTAATTCAAAGTATATGAATGCAAGATAATATATGAGAGATTGATTATAATCGTCACTAAAATAAATGTTTGCAACTTTGTAATAATGCTAGTCTAAATACTCAGTCTAAATAAATACTATTTTTTGTTTGAATTTCTCTAAGGGTGTGTTTGGTTGGGGGGTTTAGGCATAAGGTATGGGTATGAAAGTGATTGTTAGTGTTTGGTTGATAGGTTTTGTGAATGCTACTATGGGTTTGGAATACCCCCATCAATGGCAAAACCCATACCCTTATTAAATAAGGGTTTCATCTCCCTTCATCATTTCTTTCGCAACTATTAATAATCATTCCCATTCCACCCAACTACCAAACATGCTAAATACTTTCACCAAAACCCATTACCCTTACCAAGTATTTGATACCCATTCCGATTCCGATTCCCATGTGCGAACCAAACGCACCCTAAGTTTTTTAATTTTCTTTTGGGTAGCATTGTCATTGTCTTTATCTCCCGTATTTGTCATTCTTTTATTGGTAGTGTGTCATGTGCAATTATAGAAAATAAAGACAATATAGCTAATTAAATTATATCTCTTTTTTTTTTTAATAAAGGCATTGTATGCATCTAATTTTTAATTAAAAAAATGCATATGTATTATTTTTTGTCGTAGCTACTAATTTATTTAATTTAATTAAGAGTAATAGAGTAGGTTACTTGCTTTTCATCCACAACAATGAAATTGATTTTTTTTTTAATTTTCATTTGCTGATGAGACAAGTTGTTTTGGGAGTTTGTCAATGACAATTGCTACAATTGCTGTCAATAGAAGATGTTCGAAATATATTGTTACAATATATATTGTTATAATGATATAGTAAAAATTTACTTACAAATTTCTTTAGAAGTTTTCATGTATTGATAAAATTATGAGCATGATATGTAAACTTGCTCAATTGGAGCTAGTGGGGTGTCAACATTTTTTAATTCTTTGGACATTGGTCCTACGGTTTAGAGTCCATGTGTAATTGTATTTCTGATCAACAACTTTGTAGTTAGGTCGCACAGGTCTGACAATGATGTAAGAACAATTTTGTCCAATAAAAAATAATAGTACAATATTTGTAAAGTAATGTACAATTGTATCATGATAGAAATACACACAAAAAAATATTAATATCATAATCACCTAAATCATTCTTAATAATGCAAAAGCATAATTATATTGAAATATTGAGTCTTGTTCTTAATAATCAAAAGACGATTAATAATAGAGGGTAAAGTAGGAAAATTAATAAAAATATTAAAATCAAAATAATCTGAACAATTACAATTGCACCAACATTTTTTTTAGTTCCCCTTAGGGTCTAACTTTATGACTTTTATTAGATTTGTAGATTATGAAAAATTCTCATTAAAATGAAATTAGTTTATATAACTTTATAAACACTTAGGTCCATTTACTAATTGGATAATTTCTCAAGTTTTCTAGAAAATAAAAAAAATTAGATAATATAAAACAAAAAAAAAAAGCATGTTTACCATAATATATACTAGCACAAAAGTGGATACATTAATAAATTTTAAAAACTTGTTTCTAAAATATATAAAAATATAATCATTTACCATATATCACTATAACCACATTTTTGCCATTATTTACTTATATATTTATTCATTACTATGATTACCTTCATCAATTCATTATCATCTTCTTTTGTTTATCACAATCTTCTATCTTTTATACTCGCATTTACATATATAAACATAACTTATTTGCTTACCCTTAAAACTAGACATTATTTACATCATCACAATTAAAACTTGAACTCTACACCAAGTTTTAGATTTTGATTGAACTCAATAGATTATTAATTCAGATATTTTTAGTTATGTTATATCATAATACAATTATACAAGTTAGTCTGGATATTAAATATTGAAATTTCACATACACTAGACTTCAAAGTAAAAATTATATGTATAAACACATACACATTTCATTCAAATGAATATATCCAAAAATATTTTAAATATTAGCTCAAAAAATTACATTATTTAAACTAAAATTTTGGTCAATATGTTATTGGTTTGGATATATTTTAGTTATGTTATATACATATATAAAGTGAATTGGTTCGAATATCAAATGTGAAAATCCTACATATATTAGATTTAAAAGTAAAATTTATATTTATTCCATTTAAACCAAACATATGCAAAAATATTTTAAATATAAGCTAAGGTCTAAAAATCACTCAAAATTAAATTTGTATTAATTTTGAAACGTTAGTCTAAGAAAATAAATTTAAAAAATAAATGTTATTAGTAAACAAGTTTTCTAAATAGAAAATCACTAATGAAAATAATTGAAAAATTAAAGAATAAAAAATAAAAAAAAAACAGTTTCTAAAATAAACTTCATCTAGCTTTTTTTTTTTTAGGCAAAAGTAAGTGCAACACATATGGTGCAGTAGGGTATCAACGTAGTTACTTTAAAATGCAATACTACAGTGCAGCGCATGCAAGGAGCGAGGACAGGAGCTTAAAGAAAAAGTTCTGTCAAACATCTTTTCTTTGTTGATATTGTTTATTATTTATTTATTTATTTTGGTAACGAGAAACTATGCCATTATGTAAAAGTATATTTATACAAATATATCTTAATTGCTAAGATTGTAATAGGTTGAAAAAAGTACTTCTTCAAAAGGTTAAAGCTTAGTATGTATCACAGACTTAATTAGAGTCAGGTGCAATGCATAACGCCTGTGCAGCATCTTGGGACCTTCCTACCCCGTAGACTAGCTTTATCCTTCATACATGTCAAATTAAACTGATTTTGCCCTGCGATGAATTATATTAAGAAAACGACAATAGCTCCCGAACAGTTGTGTCCTTCGAATCGCGGGCATCGGTCTCTTTCATAGTCAAATTTAAGATTAACAAACTCTCAAACTTAACTAACTTGGCATGCTTGACTCAGTCAAATATTAGCGTGAATAACTCTTAACGCTATTATTGCCCCTACCAATATGACAAGTTAACTAATTGACCCGTTCATTCATTAAGTCTAAAGCTTAGTATGTATCACGGGCTTAACTAGAGTCAGGCGTAGTGCATAACGCTTATGCAGCATCTTGGAGCCCTCCTACCTCGTAGACTAGCCTTACCCTTTATACATGTCAAATTAAACTGATTATGGATTAATTATCAGGGGAACGACGATAGCTAGCTCCTGAACCGTTGTTGTGTCCTTCGAATCGCCCGCGGCAAATTTAATACTAGCGACAAACTCCCAAACTTAATTAACCTGACATGCTTGACTCAATCAAATATTAGCGTGAACAAACTTTAATGCTATTATCACCCCTACCCATATAACAAGTTAGCTACTTGGCCCGTTTGTTCATTCATTGAGTCTAACACTGACACGCGTGACATTAGACTGTCTTCTTTTCCAAATTAAAGTCCGGAAGCTTCCCTTTTCCTTTTTCCCTAGCATGCCTTTTCTTCTATATAACCATTCACTTGCTCATCATCTCTCTTCCCCCTTTTCCCTTTCTGCAGCCAAAGCTAGCTACTTCTAAGCTAAGCAACTGCTGTAAAAATTATCATACAATAATAGCTAGGTTGAAAGAAATCGATGGAGAAGAAAGCAGGAATCCCCAAAAACATTAGGGAATTAGGTGTAAGAGACATGAAGAAAAGCCCTTCTGAGCAGGCCCTTGCGGAGCTTGCAGAGCTTTTTGGGGGGAAGAATGGAGGAGGCGATAAGGACATTTCTTCTTGGGATTGGGAAGAAGTATGTATATATTTCATTCATTACTCATTTATCACCGATCGATATATGTGATTGCCGTAGTTAATAACTCTTTTTTTGTTTTTTTTTTTTTTTGGATGGGTTCATAATTAATATAAAGTTCAGCACTATTATTTAGTATTTACAAGTGGGTAGTGATTATTAGAAAACTTTTTTAAAAAAGTCAGTGCTGCGCTAGCTAGCTGCAACTTGGCTAATTTGTAACAATTTACCAATCAACGTAACGTGTGCAGAGTGTCTAAGTGTCTTTTTTTTATATATACTGTATGTATACTTGTAAAATCACCTAACAAAAAGTAATTATTATAATTTTAGTCGGTCTATTTATTATTTGAATAAGAAATTAAGAGCATACTTGGTTAGAAGGATCGGAAAATATATAATTATTTTTATAGATTTCTTAACATTTGAGGGAAATGCTATTTTGAGTATTTTCTTTTATTTGGTTCATGAAATTTATTTTTCAAAAGGGAATAATTCCTTAAATTTGAGGAAAATATTTTTTTACATGTATTTTATTTTCAATAGAATTTTTTTTGCTCGCTTGGTAGAATAATTCCACCCTTATAGAACTTCCTTAATAATAATAATAATAATAATAATAATAATTATTATTATTATTATTATTATTATTATTATTATTATTATTGTGTGGAGATATATTGATCTTTATAATTATTATTCTTTACAATTTCAAATTCAATCAAACATTGAAATTAATATTTCAAGCAATTTTTTCTCTAATCAAACAATAAAATTAATTTTTCTAATAATCTTTTAAATAAAATTTTAATTCTATTTTTTCTCAAATATTTTTCAGAAACTAGGGTAATAAGTGTTTTGTATTTAATCAGTTTTTTTTTTATTTAAAAAATTTCAAATTCAAAATTTGTAAAGACAAGTACGAGGTAATAATTAACAAAAAAAAAGTAAGAGTGTAAGACAACAACGTTTATAGAATTTTGTGCAATGAATTCTCTTTCGTAGACAACAACGTTATTTATAGAATTTTGTGCAATTCTCTTTCGTTTTGTTTGAGTGGTGTCTCGATGGAAATCCACGTATACGTTATTTTTTTAATACTATTAACTCTGTTACAATGTAGTATTATTTATTTATACTTTCTCAATCTACTAAAACACATTGAGTGAATTAAATTATTTATTTATTGTGAAACGCGACCCAGGATGTAATGTATGGGCTTTCGAGTTTCAATCCCTTGAGTGATCATGCCAATTTCTGGTCTAAGAAAACAACTCCCAACTATGGACCAGGGGATGCACAGTCTTCAACATGTGGTACGTATTGCATCTTTACCCACCTCTGTTCAATAATCCTTAAGCCTAAATGTTAAATTTAATCAAAACCCAAATTTAATATCATTTGGATCAAGCGTTTATCACTCACGCCAAGAGTTATAGCTAGTAACAAGTGCATAACTTTATTTTCTTATAGACCATACTGTCATCACATTTTCAAGATACTAGGTGTTGAACTTGACCCATTATCGACCTACACTCAACAAATATCCTAGCCACTGAATGCTAAACTGGACCTTTACTGGCCCTACCGGCCTCTGCCCAATAATCCTTAAGCCTAAATGTTAAATTTAATCAAAACTTGACTTTAATATCATTTGGATCAAGCGTTTATCACTCACGCCAAGTGTTATAGCTAGTAGCGAGTGCGTAACTTTATTTTCTTATAGACCGTACTGCCATCACATTTTCAAGATACTGGGTGTTGAACTTGACCCATTATCAACCTACACCCAACAATATCCCAGCTAGGGGTGTCAAAGCGGGCCGGCCCGCCCCATTAGGCCCGGCCCGCTGCGGGCTTTTATTTTCGCGGGCTTATGCGGGCCGGCCCGCGAAGCCCGCGGGCTTGGAAGTATACAGCCCAAGCCCGCCCCGCGCGGGCTTGCAGGTTTGGCGGGCTGGCCCGCGGGCCTACTAATTAATATTAAAAAAATCTAAAATTAAATATTAAATAATATTTAAAATAAAATATATGATATTAGATTAATATAATATAACAAACTTCACACTGTTCACAGTCCACTAATTAAAAAACCACCAAAATCATTAAATTATAAAAACATAGAACACAATAACGCATCAAACAAGGGAAACAACATAAACAAAGTAAAAACATTCCTACATTTTATTACACATTAGGAATTTAGGGCAACAGTTACAGAACAGACAACATAATATATATCATCTATAATTAATAATTAATTATATATATTAATTTTTTTTAATAGCATGGCCCGCGGGCCGGCCCGCAACCCGCGCGGGCTGCGGGCTTCCGCGGGCAAAGCCCGTTAGGCCCGCTAATTGGCGGGCCTTTTTTTGGAGGCCCTAGCCCGCCCCACTACGGGGCGGGCTTCGGCCCTACTTGACAGCCCTAATCCCAGCCACCGAATGCTAAACTGGACCTTTACTGGCCCCACCCAACACTAACTCCTTCCATCCTAGCTAATATATACTTCACAATGCAAATTAAGTCTCACTTATGCTTTATGATGTTGATAAATTAAAATAAATTGAGATATTACGAAAAATACTAAATTAATCAACAAGGGAAATTGATCTACAATATAGCCTAATGAAATTAAGTTGATAATCATGTAATACATATATATTTTACATATTAACACACTTTGATTAATATATTTTCAGTTATATATTATTTTAATACTGAACATGCTCAATTCATGTCTATACATAAAATACATAGTTGGCTTTCGAAATTCAACTATTAAACCAAATGGAAGTGACAATCAAATGACTGGAGCCACCAGTGGATCCTCTCACGAACTATATGAAGATGATGACATGGAAGCAGAAGGAGGAGATGCATGCGAACAAAGCGGGGTCAATAATACTGATGTGAAACGCATAAAGAGGTACTCAATCTAAAATTTCACAAGCATGCAAGATTTATAGTGTGAAACTATGAGAGTTGATATTACTGGTTTTATGACTTCTGGGTAGTCAAAGGCAGGTCAATACTACCTGTTAGACTAGCGAGAATATAGAAAATACATAGGAAAAATATATGGAGAGAATATAAGTATTGTATTGCTCCCCGTTCCCCTCTCCCATATGAATGGATGGTTTATATATACATATTTTGGGACTTAGAGTCCTACAAAGAATAAGAATCCTGGACTACCTCATAGGAGTCCTGTTACATTATAACTAACAAACCCTCTTGTTAATATTATAAGTGCTAAGTCCAATCCTTATCGAACTCTTCGGTAGATTTGCGTTGGGTCTCCTTCTTGGGCTTTCTTGATCTAGTTGCACTCTTGGCCGGTCCATGTGGCCCAGGCCTAGTGTATTATCCGTCAGATATTTTTATATTATATGACGTATCGTTTACATTATTTACTAGACAAATATATATTTATTAGAAATACATATAGATAAAATATATATGTAATAAAAATAATAATTAAATTTTCCTAATATAAGCATAAAAAGTAAGTTAATAATTAGTCATTTTAGTATGTACTCCGTATAATATAAATGATGTGGTTTGTGTTATTTATTTATTAAATATTAAACCTAATTACACCCTAGTAAATAAATATCTAATTAACCATTAATTAAGAGGTGAAGTGTGCTACATTGTGTTCTCAACTCTCAGGATGGCTTCCAATAGGGAATCTGCTAGGCGTTCAAGAAGAAGAAAGCAAGAGCAGTTGGCAGAACTGGAAAACCAGGTATATATATATATATTAATTAATTAATATTAATTAGTGTTGCAAAAATCCCGTCCAGGGACTGATTAATCGGCGCCTAAGCACTGCCTAGGTCGCTTAGGTGCGGACCGCCTAGGCACTGACTAGACCGCCTAGTTGGTTGATTAGTTATTGTTCTTTGTTTTTTTAATGAGTTATTTCACTCAAAACGACATCATTTTGACCGAAATAATCCTAAAATTTTCAAACTCTAGATGTTTTTTAGGTTAATATTTAATATTTTAGTATTAACTATTAAAGCGTTAAATAGTAATAATTATTAGTCTTAAAAAATTTGAATAATAAATTAAAAAAAAAAAATTAAATAAAAAGTTACACGGGCACTTAGATGCCGATTAATCGCTGCCTAGGCGCTTGAACCGCCCGGGAAGCGCCTAACAATTTTTTTCAACCATGATATTAATAGATAGATTTTTAGTTCCCATCATAATTATCATTTTCAACGGCTACTATACATCAGTCTATCACGCTAAAAACGCCTTTTTTTTTTCTAGCTAGCTTCATATATGTATGTGTAGCTAGCTAGCATTATTGTTTTTTTAATTTTTTTTTTCCTGGCAGGTTGATCAACTACGAGGAGAAAATGCATCTTTGTTCAAGCAGCTTACAGATGCTGCTCAGCAATATAAAGACTCTTCAACAAATAATCGAGTGCTTAAATCAGATGTGGAAGCATTGCGAGCCAAGGTAATTAACTAATTAATACTACTACACACATATAGGGTCCCGTTCAGGTGTGAACCAGGTTTCCAATGCGAACTTACGAACTAAAAGAATGCACGGTAAGTACTACATAAATGCACAACAACTAGCTCCACGACTACCACACGAACGCACCAAACCTACTACATGAATGCACCAAAACTACTACATGAATGCAGCGAAATTACTACACGAATGCACATCGATTTGTTGTACATTCATGCATGTAGAAGTAGTACTTACGGTGTTTTGCATTCATGTAGAACTTATGGTGTATTCCTTCACACGGAAATGCGGGGTCTCACTTGTGCCCGACTGGATATATATATTGTATTGTGGTGCATTCACGTAGAACTTATGGTGCATTCTTTCAGAAGTTTACATGGAAATGCTGGTTCTCATTTGAATAGTATAATATAATATAAAGTACTTACAATTTATATATTTATGTAATAATGATGCATGTAAATGTAATGCATGTAATTAGGTGAAGCTAGCAGAAGATATGGTTACTCGAGGATCAGTGAATTCTAGTTTGAGCCATCTTATTCAAAACTGTCTCACCGCACCAGCAACACTAGGCAATAATAACGTATGCCGGTTGGATAATATGTGTTCTACAATCATAAGTGTCCCCGAAGGGCTTCAAAGGCTACCATTAATCCAGCAGGGGGGGCCAACTCCAACTATGAGACTCCAAAATAATGTTGATTCTTATACTGATAGTAACTTGAAAAATAACAATAATGGAGTTATGAGTGAAGTTGTGAGCTGCGTATCAGATATGTGGTCCCCGCTCGCTAGCTAGCTAGCTACGATCGATCACAACCTCAATCTATCTCAAATTAAACTTATTGAATAATTAAGTTTCTTAGCTTAATTGTAATATTAGTATTGGTATTGGTGTGTTACGTTAGTTTATAATAAACAAAGTTTGCTTAAGATGGTGTGGCCTGGCCTAGAAGATATTACTGTGTGATATATGTACCTACTTTTGCTACCTTATATATCTAGACTAGACTTATGTGCACTTGGTTTATTATATAATATAAATGTGATCAAGGGTGTCTGTGGAAACCAATAAAAATACTTATCGTTTTTTCAGAAAACATTTTCTTTTCTGATGTTTGGTTACATTCTAAAAAATTGTATTGGTGTGTTTGGTTTATTTTTTCATAAAATGAGCAGAATTGTATAATAATTAAACATTTTAATTGTTTTGTTTAAATTAAAAAAATTAAAATAATCATGAATTTAAATAAAAAATCAGAAGAAATGAAGTTAAAATTAAGTACAATATAATCATAATATATAGTTGAAATTCCAATATATTTGATCATATATGTATTTTTTTTGAATCAAATGGAAGGAGAAAACCCGCCGAAAGGAACTATATATTACACACTACCATTGGCGCTAAGATAGAACTCATAATGAATCGTCATCTAATATATATATGATATTTCAGGGTGGGAAACTATAATATCTCTAGAATATAAATAATCTTATAGTTTATGTCATCACATCTTTGTTGGAAAAATGGCAATAAATGGCATTTTAAGTGGCCATTTTGTGGTATAAATATATGTGGGTTCACTTCCGATTTTGGGTCGGGTCAAAGTGGATTCGGGTGCTTCGTTCTTAGACGAAGAGATCGATATATTATACGCTCAAAATGGATAATGGGTGAATGAGAAATTGGTTCTCAAAGTAGACCCATTGAGATGAAAAAATGTGGGAAAAGCTTTAAAGAAAAGCATTTGTCCCACATTGGTTTGGAAAGAGGATTTCACCCACTATATATACAAGAGGCTTTCCTAAGCATATTAACTTGTATAGCATAGATGTTCTCTCTCACGCGCAGGGGGTGTGCAAATCAAATTGAGTTCGAAAGGCTTGAACTCGTGTCCGTTATAACCGTCTTGTATTCCAGGCTAGAATTTTCTATTTCGTCCATTTTCTTGGGTATTTCGAGAATTGTTTTCCAACAATCTTTTAGTCGATCATGTCGCAAATTCGTAAGCTGAACTAACAAATTAAAGAAAGTCTCTGAGTTCTCCTTTCCCCATCCCAAGCCGTCTTGATCATCAATGTTAGTTTCTTGTTTAAGTCTTCCATGCATGTATTGACGGTACACCTAAATATCTTCAATTCCCAAATCATCAACTTTAGGTATTCCCAGTCTGGAACTAATTGCCTGCTGAATATATATTAGGGTGTACGTGTATTCTTCGACAAAAATAGGGAGCAGAAGAATTCCTTCAAGCATTTCTTGATTACTGAATTGAAGCTTCCCCAAGGAGGACAAGGTCATCCGCAAAAAAACAAGTGGCTTAGTATTAGGGCTCTTCCAGGTACCATTATCTATCGCCTGCTCGATCAAATGGCTAAGTCTTTCTACACAAATAACAAAGAGTAAGGGATCGGAGAAATTGGATCACCTTAATTGCCTAATTTCACGTACACTGAGGTTTAAACCATTCAGATGCTCTTCCATTGCATGCGACTGCTAATTTGGATGTACTTACGCATGCCATAATTGTTGGATATTTATATAGTAATGGAGATTAATGGTTCAGATGTCTACCATGAAAGTTCAAATAATATTTGGAGTTGTGGAGTAATAAATATTATTGAGTTTGGTAGAGGTGTTTTTGGGTTATTTGAGAGGTCTAGAGAGGTCCACGAGAGGTCACGAGAGATGTTCGAGAGGTCGTGCGAGAGGTCGATTCGCGGAATCTGTCTCGCAAGAGTAATGTCTCGAAGGAGCCAGGTCTCGTACGTCATGCACCTTCCTTTGAAGCAAAATCTTAATCATGGGAAATGGTTTGTGTTTTGCATCTTGGAAGCTAAGGATCAGTGCACGTGTATATTCATATATTATCTTGTTTGCATGGGTCTTGCATCTTAAGATATTAATATATGAATATATACTATGCATGGGTACACTTGTTTTAGTTTACTTCTCGAAGGCATGAACATACTTTGTGCAGCAACCTCTCGAATAGAATATGCTTTATGTCTCGAACCTTCTTTGAGCAGCTTATCTCTCGAATGGAATAAGCTAAGCTTTATGGCTTGACAAATGCAGTTGGCTTACATGTATTGAATTCATGTGTTACTGCATGCGTAAGTACTATATATTTATATTTTGGTTGCATGGTACTTTGCTTACAAAATATTAATATAAGTATGCTTAATTAATTATTTTACATTACTTACGTGATTTAGTTTATTTAAATCCCAAAATCAATTATATTTTCATATATATCTTTGGAAGTTGGTTTATTAACTGATGTGAACTTCCAAGTAACTGCTCCTAACAGTTAGAATTTATCTCTATAAATTCTGGGAGTGTTATCTGAAGACATATACAGATACAGAGAATATATCACATGGAAATATACATGCAATTGATTTGCATGAAACTTTGATATTTCACAGTCCTACAATTTTACAGGAAATTCTTAATCAAGCAACTTAAGAATTTCATTCATCTTCTTGTATCCCATAAGATTAAATCTGGAACCCTGTTGCTTTTCTAAGGGAGATTTAAAGCTTATAGGAAAGTGATTACACGTCTGAAGATACCAGATGATCCGGTTTTGTTCCCTTGTATTTCTGTATTATTTTGTATCTCTTTTGTTTTACAGATATCAGCAACAATTTTTCCAACAATAATATTCCTTATCCAATCTTGATTAAAACCTACCTACAATCTAAAATTCCATGAAATCCTATCATAGGCTTTTTCTAAGTCGATCTTTACTATCATCCAGCCTTCCTTACCATGCTTAGCTTGTGTCTCATCGAATTTAAATTAAAGTTTATTGATATACTATTATGTTGTCTGTGATTCGTCTTCCTAGAACAAAACTCGTTTGGTAGGGGCCAATCAGTTTTCGCATGGTAGACTTGAGCCTTGTTGTCATCGCTTTAGTTAGAATTTTGTATGAATTGAAGTATTACACAAACCAATTGGCCGGAACTGGTTGGCAGATTCTGGACTAGAAACTTTAGGAATTAATTAATGATAACACAATATCATTGTAGTCAGCATGGAGCTGACCAGTGTTGAAAAATTCCGAAGCAAATCTTATTGTTGCATCCTTAACCGTATTCCATGTTTTTTTATAAAAGCCAACATGATATCCATCTGGACCGGGACTTTGAATGGAGCCATATATGATGTATCAAAAATGAGTACAGTGGTGGTGAGTGTACGGGTGTGAAAATGTCATCCTCAGGAGATTGGGGGTTTTGGAACTTAATATGCAGTCATAAGCAACTAGGCACTAGCATAAGAAAATACACAAGAAGCTAAGCAAACAAGAAGTTTAAGGAAATATTAAGAATAACACATATACACAATGATAAACACAAAATAAAGAAATATGACTCAAGCTAGGGGGCATTACCATTTAGACGCTTCAACAACCTACGGGATAAGAGAGAACAAATAACCAAGAATTCAAACGGGAATGAACGTAGGTATCCTTGTCTAAAGCCACTTCCGTGAGCTATACAAGGATTAGAACAAGGAGTTGTCTCACTCTCGTGGTGTACCAATTCCAAATCCATCAATCACACAAAACATCTTAACCCCCAAATTTTCCCTATTTTCATAGAAGCATATTGAGTTTATGCAAGGGGTGGCTCGAATTCATCACTCGACTCTCATTGAGGCAAGGAATCCTCCAAATACATGCCAATGAATGTGTACATCAAACATTAGCAAGATATAAACACAAAACCTTCACAAACACATGAACCGTACCGTAGCTTAGGGTTTTTCCCTACTTGCAATAATCACAAATTAAGCATCAAGATAGATAATACAACCCTAACTTAAGTTCAAAAACTAACTACTCATGATTAAATAGCATAAAGAACACAAAAGCACAAGTAACTAACATAAATCTCAATTGCAAAAGAAAGAGATTAAAGGAAATAAAGCTTTTCTATCGAAATTGGATGGTGGAATCTTGAAATGTTGGAATCCAAGTTTCAAATCTAAGATTACAAGCTTCAAAACTAAGATTACAAGCTTCAAAAGTGTTAAAGAACATAAATCTAAGCATAATTTAACCTAAAAATATGAAAGGAGGTGAAGGAGAGTATCTAGGGTTCAACCATGGGTCAAAACCGTGTAAAAATGAGTGAAAACGGGCAATACGAACAGAGCGTGGTAGACACGACCGTGTCAAACATTGAGCAAAAATAGTATGCACTGCCTTGGTTGGCACGGCCAAGGACACGGTCGTGTCGGTGGCCGTGTACCTCCTGCAAGCAGAATTCTGTGCAGCTGCTTTGACTTCTAGGCTATTTTTCATCCCAAAACTATTTATTGGCCTTTGTGGTCTTCAACAATGTTGTAGACCTTCAAGTTGACTTTCCAATGGCATAAGAATCACTTCATTTAGATATTCCTAAGCCGAGATATGGTCCACATACTAAGACATCAACGTGTAGTGCAAGTTAGTCCTAATCCACCAACAAGTTGATTGGGGTCGGCCAAAAGGATATCTATTTGGGGAGTATGGTCAAGAGCGCATTTCTACTTCTTCACCCTGACTTCATCCTCTCCTTCCATAACTTTCTCCTTGCCCCTCTCTAGAGTGGTTCACGCAAGTGGAATATATGCTTATGAAGTCGAGTGTACGACAGTTGTCATGGGCAAAGCAGTGGGTAGACCCCCTCCAACCTTCTTAGTTTTTCCACCTAAGGTAACCTTGGGGTGGTTAGATGATCAGATAGTTGAATCAGTTAGCAATGAATGATTTAAGGGTGTGTTTGGAAACCTAGAAAATAATTTATAGAAATCATTTTCTAGGTTTCCAGTGTTTGGAAACAAGGAAAATTTAAAGTCAATGGAAAACAATGGGTTGGTCAATGAAAAATAGTTAACATTTTCAGGAAAATGACTACCCATTCTTTTAGGGGGAAGTCATTTTCCGTTTGCAGCAGTGGAGCAACCGATCACCTTCGCCGTCATCACCGTCGTCACCGCCACCACCACCTCCACCACCCACCACAACCAACAAACCACCACCACCCCACCACCAACCACCACCACAACCAACCACCACCACCCCCNCCACCCAAGGCCACTACCACCCACCCACCACCTACTTCCACCGCAACCACCCCCACCACCACTACCAACCCACCCAACACCCACCTCGACCGCCACCGCCACCACCCGCACCCGCACCCCCACTACCACTACCAACCCACCACCACCATTGTATATTTTAAATATTTAAAATTAAAAATAATTATGCTCATTTTCTAGAAAATGAACCAAACACACCATGACAGGTTTCTAGACTGCAACGAAACATTGGAAAGACTCATTTTCCAGAAGTCATTTTCCAAACACACTCTAAAAGAAAGACAAGTTTAAATAACGTCCAACTTGTCAGAATATACGGTGGCAGTCTACTTGGAATCGCGATGGTGACCCGCTTCTATTTCGGGATGTATTTTTTTCACTATCATATTATGGATCCTCAAGATTTGCAAGAGTGTACTCCTCATCTGATCGAAAAAATGGGTATTCATAAAATTTAGCCAATATCACCTCGGCATAAGAGTAAAGCTTTACCGTCAAGCACAGGTACATATGCCTTTGATACTGGGAGCTCCATACGTTAGACAAGGGAATGTGCTAATCATACCGGACATAAAGGAAGTGATTCTTCCACCCCTTGTTGTTATCCATGAGGTCGATGATGCTACATTGGAGCCCCTTGATTGGATTACTAA
This sequence comes from Ipomoea triloba, assembly GCF_003576645.1. Classification (NCBI taxonomy): domain Eukaryota; kingdom Viridiplantae; phylum Streptophyta; class Magnoliopsida; order Solanales; family Convolvulaceae; genus Ipomoea; species Ipomoea triloba. Next base: position 16,164,779 of record NC_044923.1, on the reverse strand, counting down.
GAAGCTGCCACCATATTGAGGAGCTAATTCTCAAATTGAGAAGCTCCACCATGCTGGGAATCTGATGCTGACTGTAAATCTATAGAAGACACGCTAAGATCCGGTGGGAATTTGGGGCAATCTGACCTTGCAATACCATGTAGTACCGTAGGAAGGCCGAAAGAAAAGGAGTAAAAGGAAAGGTAATGGGAGCCTTTAAGGAATCCAAGTAGATCCCGACCCAACTACCTATATGTCGCTCAATATAATGATGTTTCATAAGCTCCTTCGTGTGTCATACACAACTATATCCTTCAACAACATAGAAATACCCTCTAAATCGGCCATAGTAAAAAGAGACTCATAAGTCTTTATCGCACTCATATTTAGGAATTTATGCTGACCGTTGGCCAAATTAGGGTGATAAGCGCCAAAGGTAGCTATAGAAAGGGTCGGATTTAGGACTTAATTGCGTTGTTTTTATACCCATTTATGGTCAATTAGTGCGTAATAAGCTTTGATGTGTTCATTCTTGCAAAACTATACCTTTTGTTGTGTTTAAAAGCAATTTTCGTAGGGCTAAACAGGACCCGAGGCCAAAGAAAGAAGCAACGAAAAAACGAGGTGGACCGCACTTGTGGATCTTAGGCTACGTACGAGGGCATGTACGCTCGTACGCAGCGGAATTTTCACCAGCTTTCCTCCTCCACTTGTGGAACATCCAGTATGGTTCCACGCCTAGGGTCCACGCATAGAGCTCGCGTGGAGCGCACTCATTAAGGGCAAAAATGGGATTTGGCTTTGTGGTGACTATATAAATCAATCCCTAACATTTTAGAGGGATAGACACTTTTAGATCTGATTTTTCTTTCCTTCTTCCCTTAGGGGAATTTCCCCATTCCTTAGTTCAAAATCCTAGATAGGGAGTAGGTTAGATCTAGCTTGATAGGATGAATTGAAGTTGAAGGTGTAATAGAGTTCTCACAATAGATTGGTAATCTCTACTCTACTTTCAATTTCTTTAATTTCAATTGTAATTTCAATTAGATTTCATTGATGTTATGTTTTGTTTTGCTTTTGTGACTTTAATAATGATTGGCTAGTGTAGATTGGGGATTGGATGTTCCAATCTAGTTATTGTGCTTGATTTGATACAATTCTTCCATGTGATTCTAGAAATGTTGAATTAGGGTTCTTATGTCAAGTGTGGTTGATGTGTGGATTGATTGGTGCCATTGTGGCCACAATAGGTAGCCAAGTGAGGAGAAGTGTAGATTGCGCGATAGCGGATCTACGTGAGTCCTAATTGACCACTTCCCCGCCCTTGATCCGAAAGGATGAGGCTCGGGAGGAGTTATAGACCAAGTGTTCGATATAATGTCCCATCCGAATGAGGAATTGGGAGTCCGGATTGTAACGCCACCTGGTGATGGTGCCGTGGGCTCCCTTGATTGAGCCCGAGTCACATTGCCTAGAATGCCCGTAGTGTTGTCAAGCATGAGACCTAGATAGGACATCCATTCCCTTGTTTCTTTCATTGTTACTTTAGTATTGCTTCACTCTTGCTTATGATTCATTTGTTTTCTAGTGATTCTTGTAACTCTTGCCTCTTAACCTCCTAAATGCCAACACGCAATTCGATTCCAATTTGTCATCCTTGAGAACACGACTACTCGGGGAACTTATTCTCCGTTTTACCACCTTCATTTACTGACCTAAAACCACAACATCATGGGGCTTGAATGTGTGGAGATAGCCAAGGACCGACTGGACAGCTCGAGGAGCCTGTTGGGACATCCATCCCCTTCCAAGGAATGCCAGCTATCTGACCCACGGGAACCGGGAGACTTAAAGAGCCAATGGGACTAGTCGTTTATTGCCCGTAGGTGCTTGTGGTTAGACTAGTAATACCGTTTCGGTGACTCGTTCTTCAACGATTGCTCTTAGGGAGAAAGAAAATGAGGATCGAAAGAGAATGAGGACGGCCTACTTGAAGGTGTAGTAAAAGAGTCGACGTCCACCTCCAGATCATCATAATCCACGATCGACACGTTATGGATATCTGACCCTGACATCTCACTTCTCTCTTAGATGGGCAAATACAAAGGAGAGGGTCGTTTTATAAAGAGGATAAACATGCATAACGATGAGACGCTCAAAGCGGGAGGAAATAAATTTAATGAACATTATGGAGTCACTAGTAAAAACAATAAAACTTACCGTGTAGGATAGCTTTTGAAAACTATACAATCTTTTTGGCTAAAATTTCCTTCAATATGATCGGGAAGATCAGTAAATAGATAGAAAATAGTGGAACTCTCTAGCCCACGTGCAATGTATATTTATAAGGGAAAGAGGAAACGGTGGAATTTGAAGTGCCTAGCACAAGCCCCTAAGCCGGTCCGAAGGGTGACAACATGTCACTAGCGACATCGCAAGGTCTAGATGATGCCATTTTGTCACCCTCATAGCTAATCAATCTGAACCTTCTATTTAGCACGACGCCGATCTAGTGTGACCCTCATGATTGAATCACGTAGTTAACTATCGCCTTGTTCTCCTTTGTGACAGAGAACAATGTGAAAGGGGGAAAAATGATAAGGCTTAAACACCCTGACCAAGCTACATTAGATCGACCGACCAGGACTGGGTTGTGCCAAACACCGCGTTTAAGCTCTAGGTATTTCCCGATCACCTGATCACATATGACCGATAAGCTGGCTTTAGAGATTGATAAAATAAATATTTGCTATGTCAAACCACTATGCGCAATGCTCATTTGGAGAATGGTCAAATCAAGTCACATCGCCCTTTTCTTCATGTTAGAACACTTGGTATCACCCATCTAACTGACAAACCTGCATCCTCCATGTGTAGAACATGTCGGATCCCTAGCATGTGTCCCAACCCTTGCCTATATAAGGTGCATTTATTGCTTAAGTAAGGGACATTTACTCCACTCAACTACCCGAGATCTACTCGAAAAGCCCAACTCAACCCTCGGTCTATAGCAACCAATCCCAGCACCCAAATACGTAGTACAAGATAATTGGACTATAGAAACCCGACCCAACTCGCAAATCCATGAATAAATCATATCAAATGGGTTGCACATCCAACAAGGGCTAGCATTGACTCCCCAACAGTTCCAATAAACCTGCTGAGTAATACCATTGGACCAACTGGTCTGTTAAATGGATCTATTGAACTTGTTAATATGTCCCATGATCTTTCAACCAATGGGTATATCCAACGAGTTTGACACTCCCATTGAGTAGTACGTTGCATAATCGACAACAACTGGGAACAATTGAAATCGAAATGCGTTGCACAACCTACACCAAGGGTTGCACAACCCACAACATTGGGTTGGACAACCAGTACAACCGAATGCACAACCGTATTACCGAGAATGCACATATACATTGACATCCAAATATATGCAATATTATACTAAAATAAAGAGTCATTTCCATTTCGGGTCCTATTGTTATTGGGGCATTGCCAATTTTAGTCCACATCATTAATTTTTGCCACATTGCGGCCAGTCTTATTTAGTCCTTGACACTTTTAGTCCACCGTTAAAATTTTCGTCAAATAACCGTCCTAAACAGGGGTATTTTTTGTCTTTTCATGCTTTGGTCATCTCCTTGACCCTGTGCAGTGGTTTTCCTTACACATTTTCATCCAATGAAGAGGTCCAGCGAAAGCCATGTGAGCTACATTACAAAGTCATGCTTTTGCCAGACCTCTTCATTGGATGAAAATGTGTAAGGAAAACTACTGCAAAGGGTTGAGGAGATTATCAAAGCATGAAAAGACCAAAATACCCCTGTTTTGGACGGTTTTTTGACAAAAAATTTAACGGTGGACTAAAAGTGACAAGGACTAAATAAGACTGGTCGCAATGTGGCAAAAATTAATGAAATGGACTAAAATTGGCAATGCCCTAATAACAGTAGGACCAAAAATGGAAATGACTCTAAAATAAATAAGCAAAAAAAATGTTGATCACTCTCCATAGACGAACACTAGATCGACAATGACGAAATAACAACTCGAACTCGCAGCAGTAAGAAAAAAATCAAACAAGAAACAAAAAATCATACGAGAAAATAAGAAAAAAAGCCTCCAAATTTGCAATAGTTACAAAACAAAACAAAACAAAACAAAACAAATCAAACAAACAAACAAAAAAAGACACTACTATCTCCACTTAAATGTCAATTCGTGTCAATCCTAGGAAATCAAATCTCGGCCATCCAAATAAAGAAAAAAAAATGAACGTACAAGATTAGACCATAGTTTTCACATGGGTATTAGTTCTCATTTGATCGTAATTATACACACACACACACACATACACACACTCACTCACTCACTCACTCACTCACTCACTCACTCACATTTATATTCATTTATTGAGGACATTATAGTAATTTGACCCATATAATTTAAAATATAACCCTTAACCAAACAATGTCCCACAATCCAAACCAAAATATAAGGAAATCTTATATTCCAAAATCTTAATTACCTTTCACGAGGTAATCCTATTACCTAAAGTAATCTCACATTTCGTGAACCAAACGCCTCTATATTTTAGGTAATACTAAATAATTTATCCACATGGGTAGTATATCTTTACGATATATATATATATATAGGGTAGGGTTCCAGTGAGACCACTTGCTTAGGTAAGATCGTAAGATCACATATTGTGCATTCATGTAATACTTTTTAATGGTCTAGATTGATTGACACACACACACTTTGTTCGCACACATTTAATCACCGTTCACACATATTTCAACTTGGAATCTTAATCAATTTAGACAATTAAAAAAATTTGAGATCAAATCTTGTACATCAATCACCGTTCGCATACATTTAATCACCGTTTGCACACATTTAATCACCGTCCGCACACACTTAATCACCATTCGCACACATTTTATTACCGTTCTCACACACTTCAACTTAGCATCTTAAATCAATCTAGACCAGCCTTCCTGTGCGGTCGGTGCGGTATACACCACTAGTGTTAACAAGAGTTAATTCCAGCAATAGTCCTTCGACTATGTTGATTTTCCAAAATTAGTCCTCGACTTTTAATTTGGACAATTTAGGTCCCTTGACTTTCAAATTCTTTCCAATGTTGGTCTTTTTGACAAGCTTTGGTTAAGTTGAGGTCAAATGAAGGGGTAAAATTGTCCGTTCACATGTTTAGTGTATTATTACTAGTATTTTTCTTGTCCTATACGTTGTATATATGAATATAATCTCAGTCGAAGTCTCAATCGAAGCCATATAATTTCAGTCGAAATCTCTTCGACTGAGATTATATTCATATATATAGCGTATATGACAGGAGAAATACGAGTAATAATACACTATACAGGTAAACGGACAATTTTACCCCTTCATTTGACCTCAATTTAACCAAAATTTGACGAAAGGACCAACACTGGAAAAAATTTGAAAGTCAAGGGACCTAAATTGTCAAAATTAAAAGTCAATTTGAAAGTCAAGGGACCTAAATTGTCAAAATTAAAAGTCGATTTGAAAGTCAAGGGACCTAAATTGTCAAAATTAAAAGTCGGGGACTAATTTTGGAAAATCAACATAGTCGGAGGACCATTGCTGGAATTAACTCTGTTAACAAAATACACCACTAGTGTTAGGAAAATGCACAACACAAATATGCACTGTTAGGTACGATCACAAAAAAATACACCACTAGGTATGTAAATATACAGCACACAGTGTTCGAAAATGCACAATTAGGGGCAGTGGAGTTATGGGGGTGCTTTTGTGCATTTTCATTGTTGTGCATTTTCCAAACACTAGTGGTGTGTTTCGTTACCACCAGTGGTGTATACCGCACCGACCGCACGGAAATGTGTGGTCACATTTGAGCAGATATATAATAATAATAATAATAATAATAATAATAATAATAATAATAATAATAATAATAATAATAATAATAATAATAATAATAATAATAATAAGTGTGAAGGAAAGTTATACCCTTCATTTATGGCTATTTTTTCATTACGGTTTTTTAATACATTATGCTATAATAGTTGTACTATATAATATTTTGGACAAACATACATCTACCGTTGTACATTCTGTTATCTTTTCCACTATTGTTACTGATGATTTTCCGACCAATAGATGGTCGGCCAGCGGGCCAACACAACCGGTAAAACCAAGAACAAATACCAAAAACACTCTTGATTGCCTCTCCAACTCTTGTATTTCTCTTCTCAAAAAATGTTCCCCCCTTTTCAAATGATTGAAAGGCATTTTATACTAGGCACTTGGACCGTTACACACTTATTCCTACTTAAGAATACAAATTAATATCAATAAAGCGCATTTAATGTACTCAGTTACTGCCTTAATTGCGAACATCCGTTGGTCTTCAACGCTCTTGGACTCTGGGATTAATATCCTTTTGGTTGTGCTTGCCTCTTCATATGCCCGACCGGGAGCCTCGACCTTTCAGCCTTCCTTTCCATTACTCATCCGACCGTAAGCCTTATCTTTTCGATCTTCCTCATTCTATTGCGCAGAAACCTTCCACACTTCCTCAGTCCAATGTGACGACCACTGGCTCTTACACACTTATTTGGCTTTAAGGAATCACTCACACTTATTCCGTCTGAGTCGCCCACTCAGCCAGACTTATATCCTATCAGTTACCATGTATATGCATCCACCATATATTTTATTATCTTCTTCAATAATAATAATATATACACATTATATATTGGAGTTATATACTTATATGTTAGTTATTTCTTAAAATATAAATATCAAATTTATAAAAATATTTTACATTATTATTATTATTATTATTATCATTATTATTATTATTATTATTATTATTATTATTATTATTATTATTTACAATAATATAAATATCTAAAACCTAAATAAATCTAAGATTTTAATATAAAGTACTAATATTGGGCACTTATTATTTTTACGCATCGCGCATAGAAAATACTAGCTAGTATGTGTGTGTGTGAAAAGATAGAAAATTAGGACCCGTTTTATTCGTGGAAATATTTGAGGAGGATGGAATTAAAATTCCATGAAAAAATAATTAGTAGGAAGATTGATTTCATTGTTTGGTTGGTGAAAAAGAAATTACTGGTGAATATTGATTTCATTATTTGGTTGAATTTGAAATTGTAAGGATTAATGAGTGTAAAGACCTATATGCCTCTACACAATAATAATGATAATAAAAGTAATAATGAATCACAAGGACAAAATAATCATGCCAACTCATTTTTCTTCCCAATTGCAACTAAAAAAAAAATATCATGTCTTACCTCAAATTTTATTTTTCTCAAATGTGATGAATTCATTTTCCATTAGAAAATAAATTTCTCTTTTTTTTTTTCTTCAAAAAAATCTTTAATCTTTGAAAAAAAAATCCAACCAAACACCCCTTAAGGGTAAAAGATCGGCCACACCACATCGAGTTTTATTACAAGACTTGAGAAAAGAAGCAATATAGGAAATTTTCTTTTCACTTTTGTGGAGAAGTGGGCGCTATTGATTTGGAAGTTGCAAACTAAAGTGGATGTGAAGTGCCATTGACAGAGACTTTAGGCCGCCGGCCAACTCGCAAAAGCAAAAGGTGCTTGCTTTTAGGATACTTCAAGGTAATCAAATTGAATCTAGCCTAGCTTCCTTAATGGACTGGTCTTGCTTCTCTTCCTTAATGGAGTATCATGTTTTTTTTTATAGTACTATTGACTCTATTATAAGGTAGTATCTATTTTATAATTTATCTAACTGTTGCAGTCCAAAGATTTTGATCCTATGACATTCCCTCAAAAATAGTTACGGTGGTGCTAACTGAGCACAAGGTACTTAATGAGTATTCTATATGTTTATGTTTACTAAAGTTAAATTAACTTATATTTGATCTATATAAAATTAATATAAAGCATACATTGTGTGTGCACGTTTATAATATATATATATATATATATATATATATATATATATATATAGGTCCTTGATCAGGTGAGAACAATGACATAAATGATCTTATCCTATGATTTTCTGGTTTGATGAATGTATGGTGTTATGGGTGTTCGTGTTAGTAGGTTTGTCCGAGCTTAGGAAACACTTTTAAGTGTGGAAAGGTGCTTTTGTTAATCATTCTTACGACTCGGCTCCTTTTCCACCATTCCTCATGGCAACATCGAGGACGATGTTATCTTTTAAGTGTGGAAAGGATGCTACGTATATTGGGAGATCAATTGAGTTGTTAAGGTGTAAGGTTAGAGAGTGTGTTGTTGTCAGTACTATCTAGAAGGACTCTTAATCTTATGCCAAACAAATTTTTGAAATATGCTTTGGAAGCTACATATTGCACACATTTTGCACAAAAATTGAAAATTTTTGTATGATTGCATGCTTTTCATCTTTTATTTTGTTGGGACCTTAGTCAAGGATCTCTCGAAGTGGGAGTGTGTACCCCCTGAGTTTTAGAAAGATAAAATTAGCGAAGCCCGGAAATTGAATTTAATTTGGTAGGGCTTGGGGCAAAAGGTGAGCCGACAGTGAGCTTAAAGTGAAAAATCCCTTACCCCTAGAAAAAGGCATGGGGGTAGATTTGGCGAATTGAGAATAAAGGCTTCAAAATGGCCACTCCCAGAGATAAAACACGAGGTGAGACATCTTGCCCGGATACGGGGCAACCATTGCACCGTCTTCGAAAAAGTATGGAGATCCATGTGAAGTCGGTTGTCCCGAAGAGATCATGGAAGATGAGAAAATAGAGAGGAAGTGAGCCGCCCTGCTTGGACTTGGGCACCCATTGCACTGCCTTCGAAAAAGCATGGAGATGCATGTAAAGTTGGGTGACCCGAAAGAATAGCCAAGGGGGTGAGAAGAAAGAGTGATCGCCCAAGCCATGGCGATGAGCGGTCCGTGTCCCTACCCTCACTTATTTTTCGTACAGGGGCTTTGGCGTATGGTTGGACATTTGGCTAGGGTGTGCACATCGTTCCCACTAGTGGGATCGGCTTTTAGGCCCCTACAAAATGAAAGATGAATTTCCATTGTTTGCATGCTTGAAAAGTGTGAATGTTGTTATTTAAACCCATCTTTGCAGACCTTCACTTCCTCAGCATATTTCTAACATTTAGTTGACTTAAGCTTAATAGTCTTGGTAGATAGTGTAAGGAATTTCACTCGCTCTGTCCCAAAACACCTGCACACAAATCGATTGGTCAACCCATAGGAAAACTTAAATATTCTTGGCGCTTAAGTGATTAGGATTTAGATAGTATGCTTGCTTGAGGACAAGCAAGGTTTAAGTGTGAAAACTTTGATAAGCGCCAAGAACAGTCAAGTTTAGGGTCACTTATGGACAACATTATGTAGTTTTAACACCCATTTATGATCATCTTTTATGCATAAAGACTCTAAGTGAGACCAAATCGACAAATTCGACTCAAAGGTTGTGTTTTAAGTCATTTCCGCAGGATATAGCAGGGCCCGAGGCCAAAAAGGAGGCAACAAACGAAGAATCAACCGGGCAGGAGGCCACCACGAGGCCTACACGCGTGGTGATGGCGTGGACTATTTCCAGTATGCAACCACGCCCCCATCCATGCGCGGTGGCAGGCGTGGACAGTCCAGTTAGGGCAACCGCGGATTTCGACTTTCAGACAGCTATTTAAACCCCCTTTTCTCATTTTAGGGTGGGGGGAGGGGGGGCCCTCTCCAACTTTCCAGAATTGATTTTTTTTCTTTTCTTTTCTTTTCTTCCCCTTTGGGGGAAACCAATACATTCCCATTAGAGTAGATTAGCTTTTCTTAAATTTGGAGATGAAGATGGATGAAAAGATAGAAGAAGTAGATCATTTGTTTCCATAGGTATAATACTCTTTTCCTAGAAAGATTGTTGCTTTAATTTATGGTCTTGCTTAATATAGATTGTTTCTCTTTAATGTTCACAATGTTTGAGTAGAATAGCCTAGGGGTGTGTGTGCCCCATGCTAGATCCTTGATTGATGCTTGAATTTTGCCTTATGTTTATGAAGATGTTGGAGTAGGATTGTGGTCTTGTGTGGGTGATGTTCTTCATACTTTGCTCCTATTTCGGCCAGAATAGTAGTGAACTGGGTGGAAGTAAGTGTGTGCGCGATAGCGGCCTCTCACGAGTCCAACTCATCTACATCTCCGCCCTTAGTCCGAAAGGACAAGGTCCGGGAGGAGTGGTAGGCAAGGTGTTCGATAAAATGCCTCAACCGAATGAGGATTGAGAGTCTGAGTGTGACGCCACTCGGTATAAATACCGTGACTCCCTAATTCAATCCCGAAACTCATTCAATACGGTATAAATTCCCGTATGACAATCAATCGCCTGGTTTAGCTGTGGTACACACCCCTTTGTTCCTTTAGATTGTTTAGTTTAATTTTTGTTTTTACAAACCCCCAACCTATCAACCAAATTACCCTTAGTAATCCTTGTTACTCTTGTCTATTACCATCCTAAATGTCCACACTAATTCGCTCCAATTTGTCATCCTTGAGAGACACGACACTCGGGGACTTTTCCTCGTTTTACCACTTATCCACCTCACCGCAAACTATTACTTGCGACACCTAAATCATTCTCAATAATGCAAAAGCATAATTATATTGAAATATTGAGTTTTGTTCTAAATAATCAAAAGACGATTAATAATAGAGGGTAAAGTAGGAAAATTAATAAAACTATTAAAATCAAAATAATTATTTGAACCATTCATTTCAACAAACAATTGCACCAACATTTTTTTAGTTCCCTTTAGGGTCTAACTTTATTGACTCTTATTAAATTTGTAGATTATGAAAAAGTCACATTAAAATGAAATTAGTTTATATAACTTTATAGACACTTCCATTTACTAACTGGATAATTTCTCAAGTTTAATTTTCTAGAAAATTGAAAAATTAGAGAATATAAAACAAAAAGCATGTTTACCAGAATATATACTAGCACAAAAGTGGATACATTAAATTTTAAAAACTTGTTTCTAAAAGAAAAATATAATCATCTACCATATATATATCACTATAACCACATTTTTGCCATTATCTAATATATTTATTCATTATTGTGATTACCTTCATTATCATCTTCTTTTGTTTATCACAATCTTCTATCTTTTATACTCGCATTTACATATATAAACATAACTTATTTGCTTACCCTTAAAGTTAAACACTATTCACATCATCACAATTAAAACTTAAACTCTATACCAAATTTTAGATTTTGATTGAACTCAATAGATTATTGGTTCATATATTTTTAGTTATGTTATATCATAATACAATTATACATGTTAGTCCGGATATCGGGTATTGAAACTTCACATACACTAGAGTTCAAAGAAAATATTATATATATGTACTCACACACACACACACATACATTCAAATGATATATCCAAAAATATTTTAAATATTAGCTCAAAAAATCATATTATTTAAACTAAATTTTTGGTCAACTTAATATGTTATTGGTTTGGATATATTTTTAGTTATGTTATATACGGATATAAAGTGAATTGGTTCGAATATCAAATGTGAATATCTTACATATATTAGATTTAAAAGTAAAATTAATATTTATTCCATTTAAACCAAACATATGCAAAAATATTTTAAATATAAGCTAAGGTCTAAAAATCACTCAAAATGAAATTTGTATTAATTTTGTAACGTTAGTCTAAGAAAATAAATTTTAAAAATAAATGTTATTAGTAAAGAAGTTTTCTAAATAGAAAATCGCTAATGGAAATTGAAAAATAAAAAATAAAAAATAAAAAATAAAAAATAAAAAAACAGTTTCTAAAATAAACTTCATCTAGCTTTTTTTTTTTTAGGCAAAAGTAAGTGCAACACATATGGTGCAGTAGGGTATCAACGTAGTTACTTTAAAATGCAATACTAGAGTGCAGCGCATGCAACGAGCGAGGACAGTAGCTTAAAGAAAAAGTTCTGTCCAACATCTTTCTTTGTTGATATTGTTTATTATTTATTTAATTTATTTTGGTAACGAGAAAACTATGTCATTATGTAAAAGTATATATATACAAATAAATCTTAATTGTTAAGATTGTAATAGATTGGAAAAAGTACTCCTTAAAAAAGGTTAAAGCTTAGTATGTATCACGGGCCTAACTAGAGTCAGGCGCAGTGTATAACGCCTATATATGCAGCATCCTGAGGCCCTCCTATCTCGCAGACCAGTCTTACCCTTCATATATACATGTCAAAATAAACTAGTTATGAACTATTAGGGGAACGACGATAACTCCCGAACAATTGTGTCATTCGAATCGCGTCCGCATCTGTCTCTTTCATAGTCAAATTTAAGACTAGAGACAAACTCCCAAACTTAATTAACCCGACATGCCTGACTCAGTCACATATTAGCGTGAACAACCTTTAATGTTGTTATCGCCCCTATCCATATGACAATTAAGTTAGTTGGTCCGTTCATTCATTGAGTCCCTACTCATATGACAAATTAGTTAGTTGGCTCGTTCATTCATTGAATCTAACACGGTCACGCGTGACATTAGTCTGTCTTCTTTTCCAAAGTCCGGAAGATTCCCTTTTGCTTTTCCCTAGCTTGCCTTTTCTTCTATATAACCATTCACTTGCTCATCATCTCTTTCCCCCCTTTTCCCTTTCTGCAACCAAAGCTAAGCTACTTCTAAGCTAAGGAACTGCTGTAAAAACTATAATACAATAATAGGTAGCTTAGGTTGAAAGAGATCGGTGGAGAAGAAAGCAGGAGTCCCAAAAAAACATTAGGGAATTAGGTGTAAGAGACATGAAGAAAAGTCCTTCTGAGCAGGCTCTTGCGGAGCTTTTTGGGGGGAAGAATAATGGAGGCGATAAGGACATTATTTCTTCTGGTGATCTTGATCAGCATCCCTCCCTCTTTCTCATAAATCAAGTATGTATTTTACTGACTTTATTACATTGTAGTATCTGTTCATTTATACTTTCTCAACTTGTTGATAAATAAATGTTAGAAAAATAATTTGATTTGGTTTCAGATTTGAACTCGTGCCTTCCTACCAAGATGTTGATTGCCGTAGTTAATAACTCTGTTTTTTTTTTTTTTTTTGGGTTCCTAATTAATCTAGAGTTCAGCACTATTATTTAGTATTTACATCAAAGAAAACTTTTTTAAAGTATTTACAAAAGTATTTACAAGTGGGTAGTGATTATCAGAAAACTTTTTTAAAGTACATTAAAAAGTCAGTGCTGCGCTAGCTGCAACTTGGCTAATTTGTACTCTATCTGTCCCATTTTACCTGTTCTATTTACTATTCATTGGTCAACTCAACTCTTTCTTCATTTCTTATTTTCTTTAGTAATTTTTTATTATTTTTAAATTTAATTTTTTGTGTTTAATAGTATTTTTAATGTTGTATCTAAATATATAAAATTTATATATTAATGTTAAACTTAATATTATGAAAAATTGAATTAAAAATAATTTCAGTAAAGCCTCGTTAAACGAATCAGACAAACAAAATGGGACGGAGGTAGTAACAATTTACCAACAACGTAACGTGTGCAGAGTGTCAAGTGTCTTTTATATATATATATATATATATATATATATACACACTGTATGCATACTTGTAAAATCACTTAACCAAAAATAATTATTATAATTTTAGTCGGTACGGTCTATTTATTATTTAAATGAGAAATTAAGAGCATATTTGGTTGGATAGATCGGAAAATATTTTTTAAAGATTTCTTAACATTTGAGGGAAATGTTATTTTCTCTTATTTGATTCATGAAATTTATTTTTCAAAAGGGAATAAAATTCCTTAAATTTGAGGAAAAAATTTTCTTCACTGTATTTTATTTTCAATAGATTTTTTTTTTGCTCACTTACCATGGTAGAAGAATTCTTCCCTTATAGAACTTCCTTAATAATAATAATAATAATAATAATTATTATTATTATTATTATTGTGTAGAGATATATTGATCTTTATAATTACTATTCTTTACAATTTCAAACCTAACCAAGCATTGAAATCAATATTTTGAGCAATTTTTTTTCCAATAAAACAATAAAATCAATTTTTCTAATAATTTTTCAAAAATAAAATTTCAATTCTATTTTTCTCAAATATTTTTCACGGGTAATAAGTGTTTTTTCTAATTTAATCAGTTTCTTTGATTTAAAAATTTTCAAATTCAAAATTTGTAAAGACAAGTAATAATTAAAAAAAAAAAAAGAAGTATCGTAAGAGTGTAAGACAACAACATTTATAGAATTTTGTGCAATGAATTCTCTTTCGTAGACAACAACGTTATTTATAGAATTTTGTGCAATTCTCTTTCGTTTTGTTTGAGTGGTGTCTTGCTGGAAATCCACGTATACATCAATTAAGTTATTTTTTTAATACTATTGACTCTGTTACAATGTAATATGTATTCATACATACTTTCTCAATCTATTAAAGCACAAAGAGTCAATTTATTTATTTATTATGATATGCGACAGGATATAATGCATGGGCTTTCGAGTTTCAATCCCTTGAGTGATCATGCCAATTTCTGGTCTAAGAAAACAACTCCCAGCCATGGACCTGGGGATGCACAGTCTTCAACGTGTGGTACATATTGCATCTTTACCGGCCTCTGCACAATAATCCTTAAGCACAAATGTTAAATTTAATCAAAATCTGACTTTAATATCATTTGGATTAAGCGTTTATCACTTACGCCAAAAGTTATAGCTAGTAGTGAATGCACAACTTAATTTTTTTATAGACTGTACCGTCACCACATTTTCGAGATGCTGGGTGTTGGACTTGGCCCATTACCGATCTACACCCAACAATATCCCAGCCACCGAGCCACCTAGTGCTAAACTTGACCTTTACTGGCCCTGCCCAACACTTACTCCTTCCATCCTAGCTAATATATACTTCACAAATTAAAGTCTCACTTATGCTTTATATATGTAGATAAATTAAAATAAATTTGAGATATTACGAAAAATACTAAATTAATCAACAAGGGAAATCGATCTACAATATAGCCTAATGAAATTAGGTTAAGTTGAGTTGATAATTATGTAATAAAAACATAATTGACAATTTAGATATTTTACGTACACTCAAACTTGCAAACTTATTATTAATCTGTTCAGAAACCACTTTCAGATGTCAATTTTTACAGTTTTTAACATATAGCAGGTCAAGGACATTTTTTTTTTCATTAATAATACTTCATATTTTTTATATGATGATATTCTAACCTCGATTTTTATAATTGGTCACGTATGTGTGAAAATTATTAATATTTTAAATACCAAATCAAAACACTGAAACCTTTAATGGCAAATTATTGCATGGACCATGGTCCATGCAATAATGATTGACCTTTAATTTGGTCGGTTTGCTTGGTTACATTTTTTAATTGGGTTTGATTTGCAATAAAAACTGCCCAATAGAATAGATAAAATGAGACCGTGAACACACTTATTAGTCATTTACAACCATTTAAGATTCAAATTATGGAAAAAAAAAAACAAAAACAAAAATAGTAATGTTATTTGTATACTTTTTTAAACAAATTATGCCTTTTTTTTTTGAAAACTATTAACTTGACTTTGTTTAGTTACTTTATGATAAAATTGTTTAATTTGTTAATATAAGAAAGTGTCATACTAAATTTCACTAGGATCAGTGTTGCAAAAATCCTGCCTAGACGCCGATTAATCCCCGCTTAGATGCTAGGCGCCGGTCGACCGCCTAGCGTATCATCTTAAATGGTGGTCTAGGCGACTGGCCGGCTAGGCAACCGCCTAACCACCGCCTAGGCCGCTTAGGCGCTTACTGCCTAGGCCTCCTAGGTCGCCTAATTGGCCAATTAACTATTGTTCTTTTTTAATGGGCAATTTCACTCAAAATAACATCGTTTTGAGCGAAATAATCCTAAATTGTACAAACTCTAGATATTTTTTTGGTTAATATTTAATATTTTAGTATTAACTATTAAAGTATTATATAATTTATAAATTATTAGTCTTTAAAAAATAAAAAATACTTACATTTAAAAAAATAAAAAATACACTGGCGCTTTGGCGCTCCCCAAGCGCCTGAGGAGCGTCTAACAATATTTTCAACCATGATTGGGATAATAAAAAATGTAACATAAATAGCGAGTTTCCTCTATCAACACACTTTGATCAATATTTTCAATTATATATTATTTTAATACTGAACATGCTCAATTCATGTCTATACATACATAAAATGCATAGTTGGGTTTCGAAATTCAAGTATTAAACCAAATGGAAGTGACAATCAAATGACTGGAGCCACTAGTGGATCCTCTCACGAACTATATGAGGATGATGACATGGAAGCAGAAGGAGGAGATGCATGCGAGCAAAGTGGGGTCAATAATACTGATGTGAAACGCAAAAACAGGTATTCAATTTATGAACAAATACTACAACGTAATAGGGTCAATTGTATTTAAAAAAAAAAAAAGTACTCAATTTAAAATTTCATAAGCATGCAAGATTTATTGTGTGAAACTATGAGAGTTGATATTTTTATATTATATGACGTATCGTTATTTACCTAGACAAATATATATTTATTAGAAATACATATAGATAAAATATATATGTAATAAAAATAATAATTAAATCTTCCTAATATAAGCATAAAAACTAATTAAGTTAATAATTAGTATGTACTCCGTATAATATAAATGATGTGGTTTGTGTTATTTATTTATTAAATATTAAACCTAATTAAACCCTAGTAAATAAATATCTAATTAACCATTAATTAAGAGGTGAAGTGTGCTACATTGTGTTCACAACTCTCAGGATGGCTTCCAATAGGGAATCTGCTAGGCGTTCAAGAAAAAGAAAGCAAGAGCAGTTGCAAGAACTGGAAAACCAGGTATATATTAATTAATTAATATTAATCAGTGTTGCAAAAATCTCGTTTAGGGACCGATTAATCGGCGTCTAGACGCTAGGCATCGGCCGACCACCTAGCGTATCACCATAATTGGTGGTCTAGGCGGTCAACCGACTAGGCGGCTGTCTAAGCACCGCCTAGCCTGCTTAGGCGCTGATCGCTTAGGCCGCCTAGTCGGTCGATTAGCTATTTTTTTTTTTAATGTGATATTTAACTCAAAACGACATCATTTTGAGTGGAATAACTCTAACATTTTCAAACTCTAGATATTTTTTTGTTTAATATTTAATATTTTAGTATTAATTGCTTTTTTAATTTTTTTTTTCCTGGCAGGTTGATCAACTACGAGGAGAAAATGCATCTTTGTTCAAGCAACTTACAGATGCTGCTCAGCAATATAAAGACTCTTCAACAAATAATCGAGTGCTTAAATCAGATGTGGAAGCATTGCGAGCCAAGGTAATTAACTAATTAATAGTACTACACACATAGGGTCCGTTTAGGTGTGAACTAGGTTTTCAATGCGAACTTACGAACTAAACGAATGCACGGTAAGTACTACATAAATGCACAACAACCAGCTCCACGAACGCACCACACTTACTGCACGAACGCACCAAACCTACTACATGAATGCACCAAAACTACTACATGAATGCAACGAAATTACTACATACACGAATGCACATCGATTTTTGTACATTCATGCATGTAGAAGTAGTACTTACGGTGTTGTGCATTCATGTAGAACTTATGGTGTATTCCTTCACACGGAAATGCGGGGTCTCACTTGTGCCCGACTATATATATTGTGTTGTGCATTCACGTAGAACTTATGGTGCATTCTTTCAGAAGTTTACATGGAAATGCTGGTTCTCATTTGAATAGTATAATATAATATAAAGTACTTACAATTTATATATTTATGTAATAATGATGCATGTAAATGTAATGCATGTAATTAGGTGAAGCTAGCAGAAGATATGGTTACTCGAGGATCAGTGAATTCTAGTTTGAGCCATCTTATTCAAAACTGTCTCACCGCACCAGCAACACTAGGCAATAATAACGTATGCCGGTTGGATAATATGTGTTCTACAATCATAAGTGTCCCCGAAGGGCTTCAAAGGCTACCATTAATCCAGCAGGGGGGGCCAACTCCAACTATGAGACTCCAAAATAATGTTGATTCTTATACTGATAGTAACTTGAAAAATAACAATAATGGAGTTATGAGTGAAGTTGTGAGCTGCGTATCAGATATGTGGTCCCCGCTCGCTAGCTACGATCAGAAATAACCTCAATCTATCTCAAACTTATTGAATAATTAAGTTTCTTAGCTTAATTGTACTATTAGTATTGGTATTGGTGTGCTTATAATAAACAAAGTTTGCTTAATATGGTCTGGCCTAGAAGCTATTACTGTATGATATATATATGTATGTAGTTTCATCTGAGTTAGCTGTACCTACTTTTGCTACCTTATATATCTAGACTAGACTAGATATGTGCACTTGGTTTATTATGTTGCAATATAATATAGATGTGATTAAGGGTGTCTTTGGAAACCAGTGAAATTACTTATGGAAAATGAGTTATTTTTTGGAAAATATTTTATTTTCTAGTGTTTGGTTGTATTCCAAAAAATTATATTGGTGTGTTTAGTTCATTTTTCAGAAAATGAGCACAATTGTATAATTAAACATTTTACTTGTTTTGTTTAAATTAAAAAAATTAGAATAATCATGAATTTAAATTTAAAAAATCAGAAGAAATGAAGTTAAAATGTACAATATAATACTATGTAATATATAGTTGGACTTCCAATATATTTGATCATATATGTATTTTTTTAAAAATCAAATGGAAGGGAAAAACCCGAAAAGAACTATTACACACTACCATTGACGCCAAGACGGAACTCCTAATGAATCGTCATCTAATATATAGGCTAAAGTGTCATCTAGTCTCATAAACTATATCCAATTATTCATGACGCATCCTGAACTTTCATATTGTATAAATCGAGTCACAAACCAAAAAAAATAAATTCACTTAGAACTTTTAGCAGGTTTCCTGTCTTCCTGCTGACATGGCGCATGTTTTCAACTGATGTGGCATTTCTTTTAACCTTATGTTGTCCATGCATGTAAGCATTTACATATTAAAAAAAAAACAACAGGAAAAAAAATTATAATCTAAAATAACTTAACAACAAAATAAAAATAAAAATTTACAAAAAAAGGTTAAAAGATTACTAAGATTAAAAAAAATTTAAAAACATAAATTAAAAGCTAAACAATGATTCTGACAAAAACTAGTCTTTGCAGAAGTAATATTTTGAAAAGAACTGTCTGCTACATCGGTGCTTTTCACTTTGGATTAGTTTTTCTTCTGACAATAACCCACATATATCTTCTGGTGGGGATGCTCTAAGAGAAATGCCACATCAGATATCATGTCAGCAGGAAGATAGGAAATCTTCTAAAAGTTTTAGGCGAAATTTTTTTGTTGGTTTGTGGCTCGATATATACGATATGAAAGTTCATGGTGAATCAAATATTGTTCATGGTGTTAGATAACACTTTAGCCTAATATATATGATATTTCAGGGTGGGAAACTATAATATCTCAGAGAATATAAATCTCATAGTTCATGTCATCACATCTTTGAGTCGATCATGTCGCAAATTCTAAGCTGAACTAACAGAGAAAGTCTCTGAGTTCTCCTTTCCCCATCCCAAGCCATCTTGATCATCAATTCTAGAACAGAGTACTACTGCTGCAAGCTTATCTAATATTTTTACATGCCTCCTTAGCCCTTTCTTCAGGATAGGGGTAGCCCTAAGAATACCCTTCCAAACATTAGACATACTGGATTTAGGCCTCCAAGTAGCAACATCAGAGCTTCCATTTGTATATTTATCTTTAAATACTCTCACCCACAAGCTATCCTCATCATTAAGAAGCCTCCATCCAAGTTTGGATATATAGAAAAGCATGGTTCATAGGTTTGAGACTACGGATCCCCAGACCTCCATTCACTTTATTTTGCATTACTGTCTGTCACAAGATAGAATTATAGAAGGGAGAACACTAATACTTCTCGCCTTTATTAACGAATACAAATGAGCCTTATATGATCCAATACAGACACACACGCAAACATATATATATATATGTTTGCGTGTGTGTGTGTGTAGATACATACATAAAAATGGAAACACATGAGAGAACTAGGAACTAATCACAACAGTCCATCTAGAAAGACGAAATGGATCATATCTAATTTTAAAAAAATTACAGTGACATTTTTGTAAATAACTTGAACTTTGTAGTGCAAATAACATGTTTTAAAAGTGCAACATGTGCAAGTGCCCAAGTAAAATGTGTAAGTAAAATCACTCAAACATGCAACCATTTACACTTGAGAGTGTAAGTAATTTTTCCTTTCACATTGGTACACTTAATGATAACGTTTGGTACAACTAATGATAACATTAGGTGCACTTAATATTGTGGCTCAATACACATTATATTGTTACACATTTAATACATTTTACTTTCACTTTATAATTTCACACATTTAACAAAAATCATAAGGTAATACCAAAACTTAACTTTCATAACTAATCAATCAACCGATGAATATAACTTTCGTTGAATGTGTACGTGGCATTAAATATACGAGAGAGATACTTTCACCATTTCTTGAATTATTTAAAACTTTATTATTAGTTCCTTCTTGCAGCGTTGGCCACATCGATCGATCAAATCAATCCATGAAGGCACATGTGCATCTTATTGAAAAATAATCCTACAACAAGAAAACAAACACCAATGTCAAATGATTGAGGTAAAGGTACAAGTTCACATATCATAATAATAATTCTTAGCTTCAACAAAAAAGAAAAAAATAGAGATTCCCCACTAATACCTAAAATCCAGACATTGTGAAAAGACTAAATAATAATGCTGAAACTAAAAACTGGGGAGTGTTGACTAAAGCTACATGGGATCCCTATCCACTTAGTACACTCCAATAATGACTAGTACTGCAAATTGTGACATCCCAACTTCCAAATTAATGCCACCACAGCCTAATAAACCTTTAAATGCTTTCACATAGACGTTTGTGTTTTGGTAGAAAAAGGATCCTTGGGCTCGTTTGGTTCGCGGAAAATATTTGAAGGGAAGTGGAAGTGAAATTCCGTGGAAAAGTAGTTACCAGGAAAATAAATTATGTTGTTTGGTTGGTGGAAAAGAAATTGCTGGGAAGATAAATTCTGTTGTTTGGTTGGATTTAAAATGGTAAGGAATAATGTGTATAAAGACCTATATGTCCCTACAAATTAATAAAAGTAATAATAATTAGAAAATAACACAAAGGGTAAATTTGTCCAATCATACCAATTTTTCTTCCCATCCTCCATGGAAAACAAAATCCTTGGTCCAACCAAGGATTTTGTTTTCCTCAAATTTGAGGAATTCATTTTCCATTGGAAAATGAATTCCATGAACCAAACATCACAAAACAATATTTTCCTCCACTTTAAAGAAAACAACTTCCATGGAAAAAATTTTCCACCCAACCAAACATACCCTTAGTGACTGCTGCATGTCTGCTACTGCAACCCCCACCCCTTCAGTAACTATAATTCCACTTCACGAGCACCAACTATAACTCACTATCTCACCTAATTACATCACCAAAACTAATTTCGAGTGGTGTAAAAAGTGTTAAACCAAATAGAAAAAATAAAATAAAATAACTTAGAAGGTAAACCCAAAGCTAAATTAATTTTCACATTTGCTACAATTAATGATAATGATATGTGTATTTATTATTGTTGCTCGGTGCATTTTTTTTTTTTTTTAGTTTTTCTAAAGTAAACAAACGCTCCTTGAGACTACGACAGCCTTTGTCTAGCAACCCCCACAACATTTGCTCGAAGGAGGTCCCTCATCGACTCAGGGGGATCCATGAAATACATTATCCCCAATACCCCTTCCTACCCAAGATTGGCAAGCCTATCCGCACAATTGATACCTTCCCTTAAAGTGTGGGAGATCATGGTGATCCCACAAAAAGCCATCAGTCTCCTGCAATCCGCCACCAAAGTAGAGTAAACATAATCCAAATCTAGATCCTTCAAAACAGCTTACAAAAACTACAATTGAGTCCAGCTCCACCGTGATAGAATCTCAACTATTGTCTTTGACGAACTTTAGGCCCTCTATCAACCTCTAAAGGTTAACTGAGAAGCTATTTGCATGCCCAATTTAGTTGAACTTGCTGGATATTCTTGCTACACATTTCAAATAGGGCCAAAAAATGTAAAGGAGGCATTGCAAGACAACCAGTGGATCAAACCAATGCAAGATGAGCTTATTCAGTTTGGACGAAATCATGTCTATGATCTGGTACATAAGCCAGAAGGATTTAACATTATTGGTACCAAATGGATCTTTAAGAACAAAACTGATGAATCTGGAAATATTGTTAGAAACAAAGCTAGATTGGTGGCGCAAGGATACACATAGGTTGAAGGAATACACTATGATGAAACATTTTATCCAGTCGCAAGGCTAGAATCTATTCGTATCTTGCTGGCTATAGCTTGCATAATGGACTTTACTATATTCCAGATGGATGCCAAAATAGCATTTTTTAAATGGATATCTACCTGAGGACATCTACGTACCTCAGCATAAGGGATTTGAGGATCCTAAGTATCCATATCATATTTACAAACTGAGGAAAGCGTTGTATGGACTCAAACAAACCCCAAGGGCATGGTATGAAAGACTGACAGAGCATCTGTTGTAACACAAATACAAGCGAGGTGGAGTTGATAAATCCTTGTTTGTTAAGACAGTTGGAGAAAACATCACCGTTGATAAAATATATGTTGACGACATTGTATTTGGGTTCACTATAGACAAACACTAATGAACTTGTGGAAGTAATGAAGAAGGAGTTTGAGATGTCTATGGTTGGTTCACTGACATACTTTCTATGCTTACAAGTCAATCAAAGCATAGATGCGTTTTTCATATCACAAAAGAAGTATGCAAAGAATCTAATATTTGAGTTGGAGTTGTGCAAATCTCCTAGAACCCCTGTATCAACTTCCTCAAAAATCTAAAAGGATGATTCTGGTCAACTAGTTGATCCGATATTGTACAGAAGTCTGATTGGGAGTCTTCTATACTTAACAAACAGTCGGCCAACCAAAATGTATAGTGTTGGGATGTGTGCATGGTACCAATATATTCCTAAAGAATCGCACATGACTGCAACTAAGAGAATTCTGAAATATGTGAAATGAACAAAGACATATGGCCTATGGTATTCAAAGGAGAGCGAAGTGTGTTTGGTTGGGTACTTTGATGCTGATTAGGCTAGAAAAATTGATGATAGAAAGAGTATATATAGTGGATGCTTTTTTATTGGAAGGAATCTTGTGTCATGGCTAAGCAAGAAACAAAACTCCATCTCACTAAGTACCACTAAGGCCGAGTAGATTGCAGCTAGTGGATGTTGCACTCAACTCCTATAGATGAAAAAGATGTTGTTGGACTAGAGAATTAATCAAGAATCAATGACATTGTATTATGAAAACATAAGTGCCATAAATATCTCAAAGAAACCAGTGCAACATTCAAGAACCAAACACAGGCATCAAACATCACTTTATAATGGAGTTGGTTGAGGATAAGGAGATTGACTTGGAGTATATTCCAACAGAAAAACAACTGGTAGACCTTCTAGTGTCTTGGGAAACTCCAATCCTCACTATATGTTACATAAGTCTCAGCCATCTTACTCTTTTCTACATGTCTTTGGTTGTCTATGTTCTTCTCACTTAAGACCATATAATCGTCATAAAATAAGTTATAGGTCTTCCCCATGTGTCTTTTTAGGTTATCAAGAGTTTTTTGGGGTATAAGTGCATGGACTTATACACTAATAAGATCTATATTTGCAAGCATGTACGGTTTGATGAGACAATTTTCCCTTTTCTGCTAAAACTATTTTGCAGGCACCCTCAGTTCCACAGTCTTGTCTTTGGGCTGTGTCTACATTGCAGTATTATTTTGTTCCACTTACCACAGTGATGCCTATCTCTACTTCTACTGTGTAATTAATCTACTCTATCAGCTCCTACGGTTCCACCATCATGGGTTTATACCTCAAAACCCATGACACGAGCGGGTGCCATAGTCATCAGGAACATGACTCGTGCTGCTCTTGTAGTTTTGGCTGCTCATGGTTATCATATTGAGCCCACTTGCTATACATAGGATTTTAAGTATCCCAAATGGCTTGTGGCTATAGACTAGGAATTCAATGTTCTTCCTCATAATTAGACACGGTGCTTGGTTCTTTTTCGTCCTTGCATGAATGTAATTGGCTGCAAGTGGGTTTTTCACACAAAAAGGAAAACTGATGGTTCAATTGAGCGTCATAAGGCTCATTTAGTAGCAAAGGGGTTCAATCGGGTTTCTGGTCAAGACTTCTTCAATTTTAGTCTAGTGGTTAAACCCATAACTTTCAGGTTACTTCTTTCCTTAGCTTTATCTTCTAGCTGGGTCATTCATCAATTAGATGTGCATAATGATTTTCTAAATTGTAACTTGGCTAAGACTATTTATATGCGTCAACCCCTAGGATATACTAATGAGCAGTTTCCTAATCATGTTTGCTTGTTAAAACGTTCTTTGCATGGTCTCAAACATGCCCCTAGAGCTTGGTTTCAAGGTTTACATGACTTCTTGTTGTCAGTGGGTTTCAAGGTGTCAAAGAAGTGGATTTTGCTTATGTTTATCTGCTAGTGTATGTTGATGGTATTCTTATTATGAGTAGTGATCAGAATCTGGTGAATATGTTATTATCTAAATTATCTGCAGCCTTTAGGATTAGGGATCTTAGTGAATTTGGTTTTTTTCTTGGTATTGAAATGGTTAAGCATGATGGTAGATTGTTGCACTCTCAACAAATATATATGACTGATATACTAAAATGTGTTGGTATGTCAGACTGTAAATCTCTTGCCACTCCTATCCATGTTTGGAAATCTATACCTCCTTGCACTGATTTATATGATGATCCTACTCAGTATAGGAGCTTAGGTAGGGCGCTACAATATCTAACTATTATGTGTCCTGACTTATCTTTTACTGTGAATCAGCTCTGTCAACACATGCATGCTCCCATGGCGCCACATTGGGCCTAACCGCCCAACTGAAGCATGTACTGAGGTATGTCAAGGGTACTATTACTTACGGTTTTCGTATAAGGACGTCTGTGACAAATGATCTACATGCCTTCTCTAATTCTGATGGGGCTGGATGCCCTAAAGATCGTAAGTCGGCTAGTGGTTATGTTATTTTTCTTGGGTCCAATATTGTATTGTGGGTTCGTAAGAAACAAAGGACTATGGCTAGATATTCTATGAGGCTGAATATAAAGCTCTAGTAGATGTTTGTGCTGATATAATCTAGATTCTCTCTTTTTTATGAAAGATTGGTGTTGCTAATATTTCTCTACCTAAGCTATGGTGTGATAATCTTGGTGCTACATATATGTGTGCAAATCCCATATTTCATGCTCGCACTAAACATATGGAGATTGATTATCATTTTGTTAGAGACAGAGTTACTACTGGTGATATACAAGTTAACTTTATTTTTACCAAAGATCAACTTGCAGATATATTTACTAAAGCTCTTCTTGGACCCATATTTTCCTTTCTTAGAGACAAGCTATAAGTTACTAGTTTACCTTGTGCTTGAGGGGGAGTATTAGGACTCTATGTTTTCTAGTTATATTTTGGGAAAGTTGTACTCCACGTCAACCGAGGCGCAACTTTTAGGAAACAAGAAGAAATCAGGGCGCAAAAAAACCTGTGTCGTGTTATAATAACACTGCCTTAAAAGCGTTTAATTTCCGGTGACGGTCTGGGACGCTCTCGACTGGCTACACAGATTATATATTATATGCTCAGACAAAAGAAGGCAAGGAAGAGAATGAAACTCAGTTCTGTGTTTTAGTTGAACAAAATGAAGAGCTATTTATAGCACAAAGCTCAACAAATCATTTCATATAAACCACACAATTTTGCACAATATTAGGGAAATGAGAGTTGAATAATCCCAAGCCTGGATATGCCCTAAAAGTAAGGCATGTTGACCAGACTTCTTATGAATGGACTTCCAACAATCCCCCACACATTCAAATGAAGGCTTGAACAAACGAGAGATGTCTAAGCACTACACCAAAGTTAACCTTAATGGTAGTGAATTAGCTCTTGAACTAACACATAGTGACATCAAGTAATTTTCTTCCCAAAAAGTTATATGAGTCTTGAACTTTTTGGTTAGATAAATTTTGAACTCTAATGCACACATCAACTTTTAAAAAATTCTCTGTCATGATTGTTTGAATATACACTTTTCAAATCCGTCAAGTCTATCTCAATATAGTCCTTTAACTCTGTCAAGTCTATCTCAACCTAGACCACCCAATACAGGCTATAGAGTATGACTATTTTTTACTAGTCAGTTGTAAGCCTTTCCATGATTTCATTTTGACCACATTAGTGGTATCCATCATGAATTCCTTACCGCATAGGTTTTAACTCATCCCCTTGATGCTTCAAGGATGACTTTCCGGTTTAAACCTTTTGCGAGAAGATCTGGTATATTTCTCTCGGACTTCACATGTTCCGTTATGATCACCACGTTAAGACTTAACTGCCGTATAGACTCATATCTAACTCTTATGTGTCTATTCTTTCCATTTTAGACACTATTTTTTGCAACACAAATGACAGTTTGTGAATCATAATGCATAGGTACTGAAGTTGTGGGACTCCCCCACAACTGCACATATTGCTTAACCACTCAGCTTCTTGGCTTGCTTGCTAGACCAAGTGCTAAAAATTTTGTTTCCATAGTTGATTTAGCTATGCAAGGTTGGTTTGGTGGATTTTCACGAAGTGGCTACACCACACATTGTGAACACATATCCACTTATCACTGAACCTCAAATGCTCATGAGTGCTCTAGAAAGATAGCCCACTATCTTTCATAAAAGTTGGTTAACCATTTTCACTCAAGTAGGTGATTTCGTTAAGTCTATCACAATATAGACTATACCCAAATTAGGGTATGAAATCATTAAGAGCATTTTATGCTCGCCCTCTCAATTATTAAACAGTGAATTCATTAAGTCCATCTCAATAGGACTACCCATCTCATTGGGTTATAAATTCATTAAGAGCTGTAGCTCATCCTCACCAGTACACACATCATAGGAATAACCAATTAGTGTACTACTTTGTGACTCTTTCCATGGCTTCGTTTGACCACAAAAGTGGGATCCACCACGAATTCATCACCTCTTGGGTTTAATTCATCCCATCAATAATTCAGCGACTAACCTCATAATTAGTCTTTTCTTTTAAAGTAAGTTGATACTCTCGATCAAACTTACATACACTTTGACATGCACGTTATTTACTCACAAGTAATTCCTTTGAGATTTTCATGCTTAACATGAAACTATTTTCATCATTCTAGGTACCACAAACAGTCTTCTAAACAAGAAATGTGCGGAGATAATTACCCCCACAATGCAACACTTACACATACTTTTTCAAAATATTTATTTTCTTACCTAGAGCATACTGTGTCATGCAGACTTTATAGCTACTATGCTCTTGGTTAATACATACTTAATAGTGGAATATATTTCAACCAAATAGGTTGTCTTAAGCCACTAAGGTTTTCCTTTATATAGGACTCTTCGCAGATCTTCAAAAGGATTCAATTAAGAATTTAAATAATATGTATAAATACTCATTGTCAGCACGGCAAAGAGATAATATTTATTGCGCGTTGCTTCAGATTCTACATCACAATCATAAGTTTCACATACTATCTCGAGAAAATTAGATCTCACACTCAAAGATCCAAACTAGCATGTATTAGAGAAAAGTTTTTCTACATAAATTTCAATAGATGAAATTTAGCATCTATAACTTTACCATTCAAAGTTAATTTCAACATCACAATTTCCCTTCATTACATAGCTCATATATAGCCTTGATGTAATGCAAATTAATACAAATTTCATATTTATTCTCAAAAGAAATTCCTACTTATTTATAAAAGGGCAATTTAAATCAACGCAATTATTGCACTACTCAAGCAATATTCATCGCAAGGCTTTGATTGTTTAACAACATATTAAAGTCAACTTGATTTCAGGTGAGGATCAAGTAGCGCTTCAACTAGCATGCATGATCAATCCCCTACTTCTTAGATACTCCCAAGTCGAGTGGTGAAACAATTTACTTAAAAATCACTTTTCTAGACAGAGTATTCAAGAACGATGACTTTTTCATGCTATCAACACACTAATAAGTACTAACATGTATTCAGAGATTTAGACAACTCAACGAACATTTAGTACTAATAATATCTCATTTTATGCGAGCTCTCAGAAACTAGAGCAACTACGAGTTATTCAAAAATAACTACAAGCTGAGATGGATGCTAAGCTACAAGCTGAAAGAGCTGAGATGGAGGCTAAACTACAAGCTGAAAGGGCTGAGATAGAGGCTAAAGTACAAGCTCAAATGCATACTCAAATGCAAGCTCAAATTGCAAGTTTGATGGATGAGTTGCGTCGCAATGGAATAATATCCACTTCTATGGCACAACCTCAAAATACTCAAGCTGGACATTCTGTTAACTCAAATGATGAAAACTTAGGAGAGGATTAGATTATGTTTATTAATATACTTGGTACTTTCTAACAATATAACTTTACTTTTGTTATTGCTTATGAGTATGAATGCTTTAATATAATATATTTTGCAATTATATTATTGATGTATTATATTATAGGTTTATTGCATGTATGCGATATTAATTAGTGGATAAATTTATTATATTATAGGTTTAATACAGGTATGTGAAATTAATTAGCGGGTAATTCTTTTTAAAAAAAATATTAAAATTTAGCGACGGATAAATATTGTAGTAAATTCGTAGCTAAATGTCAAATAAAATAAAGAATACTAACGAAATAGCGACGGAAAAATTCGTAGTTATATTTAACGACAGATTATTCTGTCACTAAATTGTAGCTAAGTGACATCAAATTCAAATAATAAAAACAAATTAGCGACGGTTATTTCCGTCACTACATGTAGCGACGGAACATAGCAATGGACTCGTTCGTCGCTAAGTCTAACGACGAAAAAATCCGTAGCTATTCCGTAGCAAAGTTCGTCACCAAATCGTCGTGGTAAGAGTTTAGCGACGGACATATTGTGTGTCTAGCGACGGAAATATCCGTCGCTAGACATAACGACGAAATTTCCGTCGTAATTTCCTCGCCAATTTCTGCGACCAACTCGTCGTCTGGAAAACGATAGCGACAGACGATTTCAAGTAGCGACGGAAACATCCGTCGCTAAATCTTAGCGATGGACAAAAATTGCGTCGCTAAAATCTAGCGACGCTCATTTTAGCGACGGACGATATCCGTCGCTAACCAGTTTAGCGACGGAAATTGTCCGTCGCTATTTTCGCGTTTTTTTGTAGTGGATGTATGGGGCAGCACAATGAAGAAGAACTGATATGGAGATGTAGAAGTGAAGTATTTGCTTTGTTCAAGAGAGGGGTACACAGTGACCAAGGTACAAAGGTCATCAACCGCAGGGGAGGGCAACGGAGCAAAATAAACACACGCCGACGTGTGTCAAACAGGGTTGGGTGTATCGCTCGATGTGCCCTGAAACGACAAAAAGACGGACTGTACGTAATTAATGTGTTTACTGAAAGTCATAAACACTGTTTATGTGCCCAAGAGGCAAGATCGTTCCTCAAGATAAACTGGAACTTGGAAATCGGGCATCAAGCATTCATAGCAGCATGTGAAAAGGCTAACATAGGGACTTCAAAAGCATTTGATCTGTACAGTGTACTAAGCAGTGGTTTAGATAACATTGGTGCTATATGTGTTGACTTTAGGAATTGCAGAAGAGATGTTCAGGCGCAGTTACACGAGGCCGATGCACAATCAATAATAGAGAAATACACACAGAAAAAAGCTTTGTTTGCTACTTACATGTTCGATTACAACGTTTATGACGAGCAGCAGCTGTGTAGAGTGTTTTGGTGTGACCCTATAGCCAAGCAAAACTACCTTAAGTTTGGAGAGATGGTTTCGTTCGATGCAACGTACCGCACAAACAGGTTCATTCTTTTTATAATGTTTGTAATAGTTTATGTGGCTAATGTGTGACACTTAATTTGAAGTTGTGTGGTGACAATGCGTAAAATGAATGCTAATTAAAAAATCATATAAAGATTACTTTAATTACAGAATGGACAAATCTAGCAAACGAATAATATGTACATATATTATTGAGTAAATAATGTGTGAATATCTCGTTGTCACTGTGTGCCCAACTATCTAATTATCAACTATGCTTTGAGTGCAGGTACATGATGGTGTTTGTACCTTTTACAGGGATTGACAATCATAAAAAGTGTGTCATGTTTGGAGCTAGGCTCATCTCAAGAGAAGATAGACCATTATATGCCTAGTTACTAAACGCATTTAGGCGTTGTATGGGGAAAACACCGACATGTATAATAACATATCAAGACCCTGCGATGAGAGAGGTAGTACCCCAGGTGTTTCCCGAGAGTAGACATCGTTTCTGCATGTGGCACATCATGACAAAAGTGGGAGAAAAGGCAGGGGTGACCTTAGCAAAAGATGAGGCATTTCAAAAGAAATTAAATGTTGTTGTGTGGAATGAAACGTTGGGATGAGAAGACTTTGAGAGGAGTTGGCACGCAATAATGGTAGAGTACGAATTAGAAGATAATAGGTGGTTCACACAACTATTTGACGCTAGAAAACACTGGATAGAGGCGTATTTTGAAGGACTATTTATGGTTGGCCTAATGCGAACAACATCAAGATCAGAGGCAGAAAATGGAGTGTTTGGATCCTGCATCAATGAGAATGGAACGTTGTTAGAGTTTTTCACCTAGTTTGATAGTGTTATAGAAATGCAACGACACAAACAAGCATAGTTAATTGCAGAAACTGAAACCCCCACCCCAAGAACGAAGACCCCTCTATTGATTAAGAAGCATGCATCGTCCATATACACAATTGAAATCTTCTATGATGTGCAGGTAGAGATTTACGAACGGTGTTTTTCGTGCAAAATTACATGGAGGGAAGAAGATGAAGATATCACAGTCTACACAATCAAGGAGGGACAAGCGAAGAGTTTTAAAGTAAGCTATTCAAGAGAAAGGGGGGAAATACAGTGTTCGTGTGGCAAATTCAAGAGGGTGGGAATATTGTGCAGGCATTTTTTTTGTTGTATTAAAGGACGATGATGCATAAATGATTCCACCAAAGTACGTAGTACAGAGATGGACTAAGAATGGTATGCAAAGGAGACAGAGGCTCACATGGAATACAATGATGAGAATAAATTAGTTGGCAAGGTATGGAATGACTTCAACAACTACATGGCACTATCAAAGGGGAACATTAAAGATTTGCAGGAGATACTAAATTTTATGCAGTACAAGAAATGTGAAATGATGAAGAGCAAGGGGATGATAGAGGCGAAAAGGAAAAACAGTGATTTAGTTGAGACGTTTTATGGCACACAAACATCCACTACGATAACAATAAATCCACCACCAATATCATAAAACAAAGGTAGTGGGAATCGTTTAAAGAGTGTTCGCGAAAAACCCGCAGAGATGAAAAAGATAGACGGTCGCAAGAGTAATGGTTGCGGACAAAAACCAGCCTGGCATGACTTTCGCAACTGTCACATGAATCCGAAGAACCAGAAGAAGGAAAATGAGTGATAAGCACCAAATATGGCTAGAATTAAGGGTCTAAGTTGGGATTATTTAGGAGCGTTTGGCATTCTTTTGTGAATTGTTTATATCATTTTCATGATCTAATGTGTAACTTTATTGCAAAGCTCTATTTTGGTTTGTTTAGATGATTTTACAGGTCCCGGGGGTACAATGGCCAAATATAAGGACTTGACAAGCAAACAGAGCGTGAAGAAGGATTTATAGCCAGAAAACCGTCGCGTACGAGCTTGCGTACGGGCGTACGCACCCTCGTACGCGACCCAGCATCAGTGCCTATTTAAGAGGCTTTTTCGGAAATTTAAAGCAGTAGCTTAGTTTTTAGGTTAGATTTTCCATTTCCAGAGCTTAGTCTTTAGGTTTACATTTCGTCCATAGTTATCTTTGATTCAATTTGTGAAGAACCAATTTACATTCAAGCATTCTATTGGATTCTACTTTGGTTTTTATTAGGTAATTCCTATTTCTATCATTGATCTTGTTTCAATCCTATTGCTATTTCAATTCCAATTTATGATTTTAGATCTTGTTGATTTCATTTGCTTAATATGATTAGGTATACTTTTATTAGGGATTGAGTAGTGGAATTGCATGATGTTAAGTGTTGATTTCTAATTCCTAGATTGGAGAATGGATTGTGTGGATTGGATCTATTGTTCTTGCTCATAATTAATGATCTGTGTGTGTTCTTTGAGATTTATCACCTCTTTGAATGTTCTAAGGCTTTGATCTATGCATGATAGTGCTAGAATTAAATGCAAGCTCCAATCAATTGTGACTTCCTATGTAGATTCTTAAGAGGATTAGTAGGTAGGTGATGTAGGTTATGTGTTTGTGAAAAGCCTCTATGCCTCTTGGTTGCTTAAAGGCACTCCAATGCTAGAGAGTTCCTAGTACCCAAAGGGGGAACGGTAGTAGCACATCACCTGCGAATAACCAAACACACAAGCCACATATCCTATATCGTAGAGACACGATGATGCATCATGGTTGCACATGACTCATTCCCTATGATTTATTTATTTGGTTTCCTACTTGCTTTCTTTTGTTCAAATCCTCCATCCAAATGCTCCTTGTTACCATAGTGGATTCTTGCAACTCTTAGTGACCAACTCCCTTAAATGCCAATCACTTGACTCGGTTCCAAATTGTCATCCTTAAGACCGACACTCGGGGAACGTCTTCTCCATTTTACCCTTCTTATTCCATCATTCCACCACCACTAAAACTACTCCTTCAATGAGAATGATAAGGCGTGTGGGTGAGTAAGTGGAAAAAGAAATACGTTTAATGTGTTTGAAATAAATCTCATTTTACATGTGACATACAATTCCGTAAATGATATTTTGGTTGTTTATATGAGTACACATTAGAGATCAGTAAGGTAAATTAGATTTATTAATGAGGTTGCAGTAAGGGATTTGAGTGAATGAGTTATTATGTGTTAATATGCAGATATGCACACAATTATAATGTATTTGGCACATTAGGCATAACTAACAGGCACATATTTCAAGGTGAAAAAAAGTGAGCTGTAGCAATTGTGAATGCTAACAAGTATAACCTCCGTGGCAAACGGTGAGAAAGTTCAAGGCACACACACGAGTCTTGCGAGACAGAAACAAAGCCAATTGAGTTATTAGTGTAGTACAGATGGGTTGATAAGCGAATACACACACAAGTAAACCCATTGTGGCAAAGAAGACGTAACTAATTGGCAAACGTAGATCAACATTAAACATTGTCTTAGGGAACTATTTAAAGCAAAACAGTAATATCGTGAAGCGAACGCTAAGGATAAACATCGTTAGAGTAGGCGAGATAAAGTCCAAAAATGCCTTGTCTAACAAAACGAAAATATAAACTAATTAACAACAACCAACAAACTAACTCACTTCATCCGAGTATCCCCCAAAGATGAAAGAAATTGAATGGCATGTGCAACGTTGCTGGTGTGGTGAGAGTTTATATTTGTCGTGCATATCTCACGAATGTACTGCAAGCGAAAGCGATCCAATGCAACTTGGTCACCCTTAACGAGACCACAATCCCATTCAGCTACAACCTGTCTAGCATAACTCTCCATGTGGCGCATAAGGTAAACTCCACAATCAATCGTGTTGTTAGCGTCACGCCATTTCATATTCATCCTCTTTGATACAAAATGAAGGCACCACTTAGACTTTGCAACTTGAGTAAGGGAGAGGAAATACCGAGACAATAACAGTAGCTGGAAAAGAAATTATTCAAAAGTTGTACAACGTGGGAGTGTAACAATTCTTGAAAGGGAAATAAAAAGGCACAAACGGCAACATACCAAATTATCGGTATGTGACCATACTTGTTTGAAGTAGACGGAAATTTTGTGGAATTATCTATAATCTCTTACCGCCAACAGACAAAATCCACACACAGAAGATAGAAATGGCTACTGTGAAGCATGGGGAAAAACAATTGGAACAGTGCAGACATATGTCATTTCCGAAATACCCAAATATTAAAAACTAGTGCACAAAATTGATAGCTAATTGGCACACGATTATATAGGTTTAAAGTGAAGTAAATAACCCTACATCATTGTAGAGTAAAAAAGAGCACAAGGATAAAAAATATACCAAATATACCAGACGAACATCTTTCCAGTGTGTATAAGGGGAAAGTGCAAGATCAGCTTCCAAAGCCTTGGAAAACCGTTCCACTAGTTGTGTATCTGGTGATTCAGACATAAACTGGACATGATCAATCTACAAGCATAGGAAGTCACAAAAATGAATACAACCAAGAACAACAAACCGTCGAATGGAAAGCAATTACACCAAAGCCACATAAACTTACAACGGTGAATGGAGACACAAATACTCTAGATGGGGCATCTGGAGGCTTAGAGTGTTCTCGGCTATTTAAAATACAAGACCACGCTTCAATCACACCAACCGTCACTAGTTCACCCGGGGCTAATGAACATAAATCATCGCGCCGTGTGATACACCCATTATATGAAAATAATTCTTCATTCCTTGACCAATTAAAAAAAAAAGAAGACAAAATTAAGAAAAGCGATGAGAAGAAACACAAAGTCTAGCGCATATTGATGATTAAAATAGAAGGATATGAACTCACTTATCAACGATGTCACATTCAAGAACACACTTAGATAACTGGACATCATCTACGAAACCAGAAGGTGGCAATGGGACACTAGGTCCGATACCCACATCGCGAATCGAATCAGGAGTAGGGCGAACGGGCCTATTAGCCTTTAGTGGAGCAACACAAAGAGGCGTACCATCAACACGACTCACACCCTGTTAAAAGCATTATAAATTACATTTGAACACAAGAAGGTGAAAAGGCAATATAATGAAATAAATGTAATGACGTTGTAATGAAGATAGAAAAACCTCTACATGTGTTACAAAAGAACCATCATGAACAGCATCTGCAATGGTTGCATGACGCGAACACACATCCACCTCCCCAACAATTGGCTGCACTTATAATAACAAATAATAACAACAGCTGGGCACACAATTAAACTGAAGCAGGCACGCAATGTATAGCACAAAGTGATAATAGCAATAATAGCAACAACGACCACACACTTGTGTGAATACATCAAAAAACAGAAAAAAAACCAATAAAAACAAAGCATTGAAGCGATAAAATCATAAGACTAAATATGCACACAAATATACACAAACAGGCACACAACCACAACACGTTATGCTGAAAGGAATAACCGTATTACATACCATCTCGTCTTCATTGCACGCACAATCCCCATTTCCCACACCAGTACCTTCAAGACCTAACCCACTCACACGCTTCGCAACAATGACATTATTAACTTCCTACAGAAAACGGAGTATAGAAACAATAACCAAACTAGTACGGATAGACAATTCTTAAGAAACCGAAATAAATGTTAACAACTCATACCGGCACAGTGTCAGACCCACCACAAGGCTGATCTGCAGCAACATGCACACGAGAATCACCAAGATCCTACATAAAGTCACACACAAACATAAACACAGTATTGAAGATGTATATAGGAAACAACATGCACGCAATTTGAAAGAAAACATCACACTTTATATATTAATACAGATATGGTATTACCTGATTAATCCCACGAGCAATCTCAGACACACAATCCCACACACCGTCCCCAAAATCCTAGGTAAGCCCAAGGCTAAAAGAGGGGACATTGTTGAGGTTAGGCCTCTCAGTGATAGCACGCTCAACCTCAGCCAAGGCACGAATGTTGTCAGGATTTCCCCAAAACTCATCATCATATTGAGTAAATGTTGGCTGGGAACAAGGCTGAGCAGTAGACTGAGGAACGGACACTTGGGGCTTCACCCCAATAAGAACTTGAGCAGCACCTAGCACCTGCCAAAAATTAACATCAATGCCCGATCCTGCATTTGCCTCATTTACCCGCTGGACAAGTGTAAGTATACTCCTAGCAATCTCGCCCGTCGTATTAGCCAACCGTTGAATAAGTGACTGCATGCAGAAAACATGCAACCATAGTAGAATGAGTATATGTATCACACAGAACATTGAGGCATGACACACATAATCGTGTATGATAAAAAAACAAATGAAGATGTCTCGAAAAGGGTAAACATAACGGCTTGGCACACAAACCAGCCCTAGAAAAGTACAATTTTTGCTTTTTTTTTTAGGTTTCTTCCAATGAACTATTGCCTAGAAATCCCTCTTGAGACCAAAAATTCATCTTTCTCACTCAACTCCATTTTTTTTTGAATCTCTAGAACCAAAACTAACACTCCCTCCTGATTCTTTGAATAATATACATGCATTCTTGTAATATGGGTAATTATTTAATTACTAACAAAATAAAAAAAAATACTAACTTGGAATCGAAACTTCCGATGCCGGACCGGAGCCACGACGCCGTCGATGACCATCACCGCCTTCCGCCATTGATCCACGCTCAGATTTCAACCCGCACACTACGGAATACATGCAACGCCACCGCCAACTGTCCCGTCGTCGCCGCACCAGTGAAGCCTACCGTCCTTCGACCTTCGCAATCGTTGCCCATCGAACTAGAAACACTGGGAAACTGACACAACCAGTGAAGCCTACCGTCCTTCATCCTCCCGCAACTAACGCCTGAATAAACGAAGACCCGGGTGAAGAGACGAACTAGAAACGCCGAACGTCGCTCACGAAATTACCCCTCCCCCGCTCGTCGTCAGTCGCCAACGTCCCTCACAACTGCGCCCGTCGCTGGTAACCAACAGTGGAGTGAAGAAAATTGAAAGTCGAAACTGAAGCGTTGAGCAATTGAAGAGCTACCGTCGAAAACACCACAGAAAAATCCCTAGGACAGAGCAGAAAGAATCCCAACAGTCAGGTAAATAAAAAGAAACTGATTAATTAATACCAAAATTAAAAAGAGTTTGAAATCTACCATAATTAAAATATTGGAATAAAAGGACCCAAATACCCCCAGGCTTCTAAAACCAGCGCCCAAATCAATAAATAACTCAAAAAATAACATCAATCTTACCATCCAAAATCCTAATCTAACGATCACTATTTGACCTCATAGACCTCTATAATATACTAGTTCTCACCTGAATAGATTTCTCTCTCTATATATATATATATATATATATAAGTATATGCCTAATCAGATGTGAACAGCCTCCCACGTGCGGCTGTGTGGCCTGATTTGCACCATTGGATTCCATGATCTAAGGTTTCATATTAATCCAAACAATAAAGACGCTTGATCTTTAGTTACGCGAACTAGAAGGATAATGTTGACAATTTACTATAATTTTAAAACCAGATCAGACGACGACTGAGACTTGAAGTCGACGAGCACTGAGCAACGAACACCAGACGAGCGTAGAAGGACTCCATCACCAGCAACGAACGCTCCGTCCCGAACAAAACGCAAAGGTCGATTCCAATAGAGGAACGAGAATGGAGTAATTCGCAATAGTATATGCATTATTAATATTAATCTGGTTCATATTTGAGATAATATTGGTGTAATTCGCAATAGTATGTGTCTTTGGTGTGTGGTGGTTAAGTGGTCTGTTTTAATTCGAGAAATTGTGCATTTTATAACGTATAATGGTGTGTTTTAATACGTTTGTTGGTGCATTTGAATTGACTAGGTGTATTTGGGTATGGTGGGTATTGATATCTACTATTTTGTACAATAATTAACCCTTTATTTTAGTAGTTTTGGTGCTTATTTTCTTTATCCTAATGAAATTGAGAATTGTTTGTGTGTTATATTATCCCAAGAGTTGAATTATTCACAAGGAGCAGCAAAGGAAGAGTTTTGGAACATTTTGGACAAGTTTTGGAAGAAAAGGAAATTACTCAGGAAGAATAGGAAACAAGAATATGAATTGGAAAAGAATTGGAAGTTGCCTCATGAGCCCAAGGCCCATCTATCTCCTATATATTCTAGAGGTTCCCTTACAGAGTTCTGAACCCTAGCCTTTAGTTTATATTTCCCCAGCATAGTTTAGACTAGTTTTACATTAGATTATTTTATTTCAAGCTTGGAATCTTGGATTGAAGTGGGATATGTTATTTATCAGTTAAGTTTCTCTTCCCTTTTATTTCTTATGATGTTTATGGTTATTTATTCTTGCTTTGCTGTGTTTACTCCCATCATGCGGGAGTAATTCGTTTATGGGTTTGGATTAGGGATCCATTGTTAATCTTGATGTTCGATTTATGATTTATTGCATAAAGGGATTGAATCTTTTACCTAGGGTTTATGTTGATTTGGGGATTTCTTTGCACTAGTTATTGGTTTGTGGCCAAAATTAATTGCTAGTCTAGGAGAGGAATTCATTACAACGAAAGTTGGATGGAGACCTCGAGCCTTACCAATTTCAACCTAATTTTCCTGCTATGAAAGTAGAGGTAATTTTGGGGGGCTTACAATGCTTAGGTGTTTAAGGTTATAATTGATGCATCACGACAGTGGGGCAATTTTAGCCTAATTCTCTTATTGATTATGAAAGTAGCTGAGTAGAATTCTTTTTTGCATTGCCCATATATCCCTTGGTTAATTATTCTTTCCCTAATCCTGAGTTGGTCGGAACATCAAGATTACAATCCCCCTAATCTGGCCCATACCTTTATCATATAGTTTTCACCTTAATCAATTGCTTTCTTTTATTCCACATGATTCAGTCTTTGTTACTTGGATTCTATAAATTCATATACTCTAGTGTCTAGTAATTCACACAGTTTCGTGCCATAACACCAATCCTCAGCGGAACGACATTACACCATTTTTACACTCATCATTTGTGCTCATCAGGGATGTTTTAATTTGTCCAGTGGTGCATTTTATAACGTAGAATGATGTGTTTTAATTTGTCTAGTGGTGCATTTTATAACGTAGAATGGTGTATTTTAATACACATGGTGGTGAATTTTAAGATAGTAGTTGCATTTGGTGTGTGGTGGTTAAGTGGTGTGTTTTAATATGAGAACTAGTGCATTTTAAAACGTAGAATGATGTGTTTTAATAAACATGGTGGTGAATTTTACGAGAGTAGTTGCATTTGGTGTATGGTGGTTAAATGGTGTGTTTTAATCTAAGAATTGATGCATTTTACAACATAGAATGGTGTGTTTTAATAAGTTTGTTGGTGCATTTGAATTGACTAGGTGTATTTCGGTATGGTGGAGAATAGTTTATTTTA
Source organism: Ipomoea triloba (assembly GCF_003576645.1). Lineage (NCBI taxonomy): Eukaryota > Viridiplantae > Streptophyta > Magnoliopsida > Solanales > Convolvulaceae > Ipomoea > Ipomoea triloba. The sequence goes on along the minus strand of NC_044923.1, from coordinate 16,125,114 downwards.
ATTTGTCTAGTGGTGCATTTTAATACAATTGTTGGTGAGTTTTACGCGAGTAATTGCATTTGGTGTGTGGTGGTTAAGTGGTGTGTTTTAATCTAAGAATTTGTGCATTTTAGTACGTAGAATGGTGTGTTTTAATACGTTTGTTGGTGCATTTTGTACCTTAACATTACATTCCCCGCTTACAATTACCATAAAGCCCCCACTTACCTTACACGAATTAAACTTCCTAAATCTTAATACATAACATCCACTGTCAGATCACCTCAATCCAGCGGTATATGTTGAGCCACACGACCGCACGTACTGTGCAGGCCGCATAGGAATAAAATTCTCTCACTCTCTCTTTCTCTCTCTCTATCTCTCTCTGTACATACATACATACATACATACATATATATATATATATATATACATATATATATACATATATATATACATATATATAGTACATACATATATATATATATATATATATATATACATACATACATACATACATATATATATATATGGTTCCGGATTTGATGATGAGGATCTATCATTAGGTGAAGACCCTGTGGATTAATTTATATCATCCATTTGGAGTGATCTAACGGCTGTACTTAATCACCGTTAATAATCTAGACCATTAAAAAATGAGTCATTTCCATTTTTGGTCCTATTGTTATTGAGGCATTGTCAATTTTAGTCCACTTCATTAATTTTTGCCACATTGCAGCCAGTCTTATTTAGTCATTGCCACTTTTAGTCCACCGTTAAAATTTTCATCAAAAAACCGTCCAAAACAAGGGCATTTTGATCTTTCATGCTTTGATCATCTTCTTTACCCTTTGTAGTGGTTTTCCTTACATATTTTCATCCAATGAAGAGGTTCGGTAAAAGCCATTGCTTTGTAATGTGCCTCACATAGCTTTCGTCAGACCTCTTCAATGGATGAAAATGTGTAAGGAAACCCACTGTAAAGGGTCAAGGAGATGACCAAAGCATGAAAAGACAAAAATACCCCTATTATGGACGGCAATTTGACGAAAATTTTAACGGTGGACTAAAAGTGGCAAGGACTAAATAACACTGGTCGCAATGTGGCAAAAATTAATGAAGTGGACTAAAATTGGCAATGCCCCAATAACAGTAGGAACAAAAATAGAAATGACTCATTAAAAAATATTACATGGATGCACTAGATTTGATCTCATGATCCATGATCTTACCTAAACAAGCGATCTCATTGGAACCCTATATATATATATATATATATATATATATATATATATATATATATATATATATATATATATATATAATGGCGTTAAGGTGCGTACGAGCCGCACAGGAGAGAACTGCGGACGAATCACAGCGCGCCACGTGTCCAGGATGCAGTTGCACCTAACTTTATAACTAGGTGCACGTAATGTTATAATTAGATGCACCTAGCTGCACCCAGGTGCATAAATGGTAACAAGGTAATTACTTGTACTTGTAAGTAAAAATAGGTGCACACGTGCAAGTAAAATGTATTACAGGTGCAAGTAAATTGTACACTGAGCATCAATACTAAGTGCACCTAATGTTATAACTAGGTGCACCTAGGTTGCACCCAGGTGCATGAATGTTAACAAGGTAAATTACTTGCACTTGTAAGTGAAAATAGGTGCACAAGTGCAAGTAAAATGTATTGCAGATGCAAGTAAAATGTTTTACAGGTGCAAGTGAATTGTACATTGAGCATCAATACTAAGTGCACCTAATGTTATAATTAGGTGCACCTAAGTTGCACCCACGTGCATGAATATTAACAAAGTAAATTACTTACACTTGTAAGTGAAAATAGGTACGAAAATAGGTGCACTTGTAAGTGAAACTAGGAGCACTTATATCACAATTACTTGCACCAAATTTTGAGTTATTTACGAAAATGACACCGCGTCGTTTTTTTAAAATTACATCTGATTCGTTGATCTGGAAACGTGGGCGGCTGTGATGCTATATATATATATATATATATATATATATATATAAAGAGAGAGAGAGAGAGAGAGAGAGAGAGTAAATTCCACCAAAGGTCCCTTGTCTTTGGTGGCAATTCCAAATTTAGTCTCAGACTATCGTTTTTTCCATTTAACATCCCAGACTATTATTTTTTTGACACTTTTAGTCCTTGTCATGACTTCTCCTATTTTGGTAAGGGTATTTTTGTCTTTTTATATTTTTCTTTTGTTATTTTTTCGGTTTCAATCGATTTAATTGGTTTAGGACTTTTGATAATCTTTGATTTTTAGTAATCCTATTTTTCAATCGATTTTTAGTAAAATTCTAAACCATTTAAATCGGTTGAAACCAAAAAAAAATAACAAAAGAAAAATATGAAGAAACACAAATGCCCTTACTAAAAATAGAAAAAGTCATGAGAAGGACTAAAAGTGTCCAAAAAACAATTGTCTGAGATGTTAAATGACAAAAATGATAGTCTGAGACTAAATTTGGAATTGCCACCAAAGACAAGGGACCTCTTGTGGAATTAACTCATATATATAATTGAGATTTTTGTTTTTATTTTGTTTGTCTAGTGAGCTTTTATATATTTCAAAAATAGAAAATTTTACTCTTTTATTATATGACTAGTTTTATACGCACATAGCGCGAATGGGTTAATGCCCAATGTTTATATTTAAATAAATATTTGAAAGTATATCAATGAAAGATTATATAGGAGAAGTTTATGCATGAGTAATTGAATATCAAATTTTTTTATTTAAATATCTAACTCAAAGTATATGAATCCAAGATAATATAGAAAATTCATTATAATTATTACTAAAATAAATGTTTGCAAACCTTGTAAAATCGATAGTCTAAATATTTGGTCTAAAAATAATAGTCTAAATAAATATTACTTTTAATTTGAATTTTTCTAAGTGTTCTTAATTCTCTTTTGAGTAACATTGTCATTGTCTTCATCTTTACTATTTGTTCTCTTCCTTTTTGTTGGTAGTGTGTTATTCGCAATTCGGTTATTGTTGGTAGCATAGATGACAACGCCATGCAATGAGATTATGATATAGGAGCTATGGACTTTCCTTTAGGTGTTCTGCTTGAGGTTCATTTGGTTCAACCATTAATGTTGAATGAGTTATTGTGGATAAAGAAATCCCTAGTTTAAGAAAAAAGATTAAATAAATTAATAAAAATTTGAAAATTTAAAATATTATGTATTCCAAAGATATTAAAAGGTAGTTTCTAGCTTCAATTTGCTGGGTAATGGGTTATTTGAGTACTTTCATTGTCAACAAATTAAATCCCCCAAGTAGTTAATGTGATTGGTTTCAAACTATTCTTTTTCATTTTTTTCATGGTATTAAAGAAATACATATGTATCATTTTTTGGTGTAACTACTAATTTATTTAATTCAATAAGAGTAAATTAAATAGAGTGATTCCGCTTCAATTTGTTGGGTTATTATTTGAGTACTCTCTTTGTCAACCAATCCCCAAGTAGTTAATATAATTTGATTCAAATTATTTTTAAAAAAATTTCATAGTATTAATAAAATACTTGGTAAATAAATATATAACATTATTTTGTACTATAACTTTAATATTTAATTACAAGATATTGTAAAAATAAGATAATGGACAATGTAATGAATATCAATTGATAAATTTGAATGTAAAGAATCTTTGCATGAGAGAAAATAAAGACAATATAACTAATGAAATTATTTCTCTTATTTAATTTAATTTTTTGATAATGAATAATTTTTTCAAATAAAGGTATTGTAGACACATAATTCTAAATTAAAGAAATACATATTTATCATTTTTTGTTGTAGCTACTAATTTATTTAATTTAATAAGAATAAAATAGAGTGAGAAACTTAATTATGTCAAATTTGATTGAGATGAGGTTCGAACCTAAGACCTTTCTTATATAAATTAATGGATAAGTTAAAAGTTAACGGAATATTAACGGAGAAGAGAATATTTAACGGAAAACTTAACGGATAATCATAAAAGTAAAGTTAAATTAGGTAATCTCTATTCATAATATTAATCTGAATTATCTTAACCATCTATTTGATTAAATAATTCATCTGAACTATCCATTTGATTAAATAATTTGACCGCCATTTTTTCTACCCATTTTAGGCCTAACTCTCTTTGGCTCTTATTAGTATAATAGATTATTAGGATCCACGGATTTAAAAACTGCGAATTTAATTTCACAGCTATTCAATTTATCTCAATTTTAGCCCCTTCGGCCAAATTGTCCACGAAAAGTAACCAGAAAATTGTAATGGCTAAAATGATGAGCACAATTTAGTCCTAATTGGAGAAGAAAGAGAAGACAAGAAGCAAAAGACTAAATTGCCCTTATCATTTTACTCATTAAAATTTTCCGATTACTTTTATTGAATAGTTATGTTGTGGAGTAAAATTGACAACTTTTAAATTCGTAAATCCTAGATTTTATCTATCCCTATTATTATTGAAAATCAAATTCAACAAACATATTAATAACCTCGCGGGAGGCCTTGCTCCCTCTTGCAGGTTATGCCCGCAGGCCACCCCGCAAAACTATCAAAGAGTGGAACACAATCCAACTCTTGCCATTTTCTTCCGGCCACCTGCAACCTCAAAACTTCAATTTCCCAGGCCTTGGCATGACCTCAACACATCAACAATGGCATTATTCCATACAAACATCAACAATACATCAATATACTCATCAAATAAATCACATATCATCAACAAAGCTCATCACTAGAGCACCCCTACAAATATTCACATTTCACAAACATATTCATCAAAATAATAGGTTTTAGGTGTCCATGGGTTATACCTCAAGCTCTTAATCCACTAGCTTGAATCCCTCATCTTTCCTTTATTCTTGACCTCTATTTTCTCCTCCTAACCATCCCAAGTTGCATTCACGGGCATGTACATACATTCAATAAGAATATAAGAATAGAGGAAGAATAATATATGTTTCAAACCTTTTGTTTCCTAATTTGCAGCCAGTATACAGGTTGTCTGCTCGAGTTTGATTTTCTTACAGATTTATACTCTTCCTCATTGTTGGTTTTATGACTTTTGGGTAATCAAAGGCAGGCCAACACTACCTATTAGAATAGCGAGAATGTATGAAATATGTAGGAAAATATAGTAAGAGAATATAGGTATTGTATTGCTCAGGATTGCCTCCCCCCTTTTCTCTATGTGTGGAGGGTCTATTTATACATATTTTGGGCCTAGAGCCTTACAAGGAATAAGAATCCTGGACCGCCTCATATTGGGAGTCCCTGTTACATTATAACTAATAAGCCCTAATCTTGCTNTTACATTATAACTAATAAGCCCTAATCTTGCTAATATTATAAGTGCTAAGTCCAATCCTTATCGAACTCTTCTGTAGCTTTGTGTTGAGGGTCTTTCTTGGACTTTCTTGATCCAATTGCTTTCTTGGGCCGGTCCATGTAGTCCAGGCTTAGTGTATTATCCATCATCTAGTCCCCCACTTTCTTGAGACTTTGTGGATACGAAGTCTCTAGAAAGTATACTTGCTTTCTTGGGCCGGTCCATGTAACACAGGTCCAGTGTATTATCTATCACTCAGTATCTCTGTTATTTGTGCGGTTAGAGTATATTTAATCTGAGTGTTATGGAACATGAGTTCTTTAAAATGGTTGCTGGGTGATTTATATCAATTGGTATATAGTGAACCCCATAGTCACATAGCTATTTGAGTTTGAATGAACAGTATTTACACAATGGTAGCATTTGGTATGCAATTCATATAAAATAATGTAATGAACTTTAAACTGGTTAACATTTTTGGTGGTAGCAATGAACATTTGTCACAAACATGATGGTCATTTTCTGCAAGGCTTACCATGTTAAGTGGAATTGTTTTGTACTGGACTGCTTTAGGAGATACAAAATTTTGGGCTGCAGTTTATGGACCCAAGGCTAGGACAAAGAAGAACGAAAATCCTGAAAAAGCTTGCATTGAGGTCATCTGGAAGCACAAAACGGGGCAGATTGGTGAGCATACTGAAATTTAACTGCTTTCTAACAATTCATTGTCATTCTTATTGAGTAATTAAAGAGTTCTTTTTCAATTAATACATTTTCTTTTTATTGAAATCCATATTACCAGGACAATCTTAACTGTCTTCAGCTATATTAGAATTTATATCATTCTAAGTAGGTCTCCTTTGCACAAAAAACTTAATTGTCTAATATTTGTTTTGCTTTGTGTTGGGTGTTTGCTTTCATTAAACAGATGGAACTCAATTTCTTCTATTTCTTCATTTCCCTATCTTTCAAAACTTTTTTATTTAATATTGTTTATGGCAGGTGAAATGTTATAATTTAAAATATCCAATTCATCTAAAATTATATTGCAAACCTGGAAGCACATTAATATATATTTAGAATATAGATGTATAGATTTTCTATGCTTGCATTGTAAACTAGAGTTCACGTTGATTTATATAATACAAATGTAGAATTCTTGTCCTTTCTTTCACCTTTGGATTAAAAGTGTTCACCCCTCATTTTATTCTTTATGCAGCTCATGTATCAAAAACAAACTCAACGTATCGAGTTGATTAGGATGCTGCAAAAAATGCTTTGGTGTATAATACTTGCGAGACGAAGGCTAAAAGAAGATATGCTGATTACATTGTTAGTTAGTGTGGATTGTTGTTTGTGAAGACTATTATATTGTTAGTTTAGACTTGAATTGACTAATATTACTTATTAAATTTGGATTGATAATGTATTATTACTCGAATTTAATGTAGATTGATAATGTTTTAGAATTTTATATTTTAGAATTAATAAAGTTTTAGTATATCATTGTAGTAATAAATTTTGCAATGGAATTACGACAAAATATAAATTTTGTGACGAAATATTTGTTCATGGAAATAATAATTTTAAATAAATTTGAAAATAGCAATATGGAATATTTGTGGCAAAAATCGCGACGGAAAATAATTTTGCCGTTTTTTTTACGACGGAATATTCGTCTCCAAAATGGTGCTAGAATTAGCGACGGAATTATTTCCGTTGTCAAATTGCGACGGAAAAATTCCGTCGCAATATTTCGCGACGGAAAAATTCCGTTGCGATTCCGTCGCCATATTTCGCGATGGAATTTTTCCGTCGCAACCGAAGATACGACGAGCCGATAGACGACGGAACGAATTCCGTCGCCATTCCGTCGCAAAACCTGTTTCGCGACGGAATTTGGCCATTTCGCGACGGAATTTTTCCGTCCCGAATAGCGATTTTTCTTGTAGTGATCGGAATACTAAATAATAGGAAAAAGAGAGGATTAATGGAAGCCTTACAATGTTTTGGAGTTTCTTGGTATTTTTTCTGTAGAGATGAAGAGAGGCAAAATAGAGGGATTGAAGGTTGGGGAGTGAATATGAGAGTATTTATAGGTGCAAAACCCTTGGCAAATCTGATACACGGCTATGATGGGCATTTTTCCCCTTTTGAAATGTTTAAATTTTCATGGATGATCTTTGGTTAAAAAAGATATAAGGTTGGAGAAAAATATGATAAGATTGATATAGAAATATCACATCTTGATTTTGAAATCAAGTTTGGATAAAAATCAAACCTATCAGGTTCACAGGTTCGTTTCAAATAGACTTTTGGAATAAAATTTTGGTAAATAAATTTACCATTTAAATGAGGCTTTTAAAACCATAAATAATTATGTAAATATTTTGTAATGATCATTTGAAATAAAGAGTTTAAAATATTTAATTTGTAAGCTCATTAGGCAAATAATTGTAGGAGTAAAAAATTTTACATAGTTTTATTTTGAAACTTGATAAAATAGGAGTTTTGGTAGAAAAGTATTTTGGGGTGTCACAATCAACAACTACTAAACTAGACAAGGACCGCAGTTCAAAATCTGTATATGCCAAAAATTATCGCTCCATGATTAGCAGTTTACTCTATCATACCACAAGCAGACCAGATATCATCTACAGTGTGGGACTCTGTGCAAGATTCTAAGCAAATCCAAAAGAGACGCACTTTAATGCATTTAAAAGAATCATCAAATATGTAAAGGGTACCACAAACCATGGATTATGCTATGCTCGTGAAACGTGATATGAACTTCTACCTCCGTCCCATTTTGGATGTTTGATTCGTTTAACGAGACTTGACTGAAGTTATTTTTAATACAATTTTTCATAATATTACGTTTAGCATTAATATATATAATTTATGTATTTAGAAACTACATTAAAAGTACTATTAAACACAAAAAATTAAATTTAAAAATAATAAAAAATTACAAAAGAAAATAAGCAATGAAGAAGGAGTTGGTTTGACCAATGAATAGTAAATAGGACAAGTAAAATGGGACAGAGGGAGTATTAGGATACAGTGATCCAGATTAGGCTGGAAATCTAGAAGACATAAAAAAGCACATCAGGAGGATGTTTCTTCATTGGGAAAAATCTTGTCTCTTGGTTTAGCAAGAAGTAGAACTCTATATCATTATCTACCATTGAAGTCGAGTATATTGCAACTGGAAGCTGTTGCACACAGCTACTATGGATGAAACAAATGTTGAACGACTATGGGTTCTAGTGCAGCATTATGGACGTGGAAACTTCACTCTGATAACACCAGTGCGATTAACATTGCAAAGAACCCAGTTCAACATTCTTGAACAAAGCATATAGAGATCAGACATCACTTTATTCGATAATTGGTGGAAAGTGGAGAGATAAAATTGCATTACAATTCAACCGATAAGCAATTGTCTGATATATTCACAAAGCCTCTAGATATCACCATGTTTAATCTTCTTAAAGTTTTTTTTGAAAGAGAAATCACAAATGCATTAATAATCAACCAAATGAGAAATACAGGTCGGTGGAGTAGACAACCACGACCCAAAGACAGACGAAGAACCAGTTGCCCGTGCTAACACATGAGCTAAATGATTCACTGACCTCCTAACATGGTGAACAGACACGTTCCCAATATCATTAGCAATACAACGACATTGCTTAACTATTAAACCCACATATGAAAAGTCTGGTAAACTAGAATTAAAACTAGAGCAAAAATTTAAACTGTCAGACTCTAAAATTAAATTATTAAAATCATTAGACTTGAGCCACGACAACGCTTCCTTGACCGCCATAGCTTCAGGCAAGTATGGGTCACGACCACAACCAAGACGAGCACTATAAGCTGCGATAAATTTCCCTGCGTGATCCCTTACAATCGCGCCCAACCCAGCGCCATCCTCAAAGACAGCAGCATCGACGTTGCATTTGAAGTTATGAATCGAAGGAGGAGCCCAACTAGTAACTCTCGAATTATCATCCACAACAGTAGTGTCCTGGAGTAAGTTGAATACTATAAATCACGTAAATAAATGGCCTGACGAAGCACAACACCAACACAAAAAGTCTTACCCTTCTAGATAATATCATTTCTCACATTCCAAAGCAACCACAAGTTGGCCACAACATGCACTGTTTCCTTCACACTTGGTCTGCGCAAAGCCTTATTAATGAACATCACCAAATTATCAGTAACAGCAATATTAGAACCATGCCAAACCTGAGCAGCCATTGGGCAAGAACCGAATAGGTGATCCATAGATTCCATGTGAAATGAACAAAAAGGACATCCCCCACCTGCCCACACATGATGAGTTTGTAGTATTTCACGAACTGGCAAGATATTTCGCATACAATGCCATAAAAAGTTCTTCACCTTTGGAGGGACTGGCAATTTCCAAAGCTTTTTCCAATCAGTGAAATGCAGCCGCGGATCTGCATGGATAGAGGCTGATGTTAGTAGTCTATAACCATGGCGGACTGTATATATGCCTCGAATATCACCTTTCCAGCACCATATATCCCGAGCATTAGATGATACTGGTGTGGCTAGGATTCTAGGAACATCAGAAGGTACAAACAAGTCTCTCACCACATCCTCATCCCAAGTACCAGCTTCGGTAAATAAACCACTCACCTTTGCATGAGCTAAACTATCAATACATGGAGTATTTAAACCTGGATTTACAGGATCCATAAGCCACGGCCAACCCCAAATCAACGAATCTGTTCCATCTCCAATACGTCTCATAACTCCCTCTCTCAACAAAGATTGCCCTGCCAATATGCTCCTCCAAATGTAACTTGGATTTGAGCCAAGTTGTGTTTCTAGAAAACTGGAAGAGGGGAAATACCTGGCACTTAATAATTTACACACCAATGAATCTAGGTTAGACAAAAGGCTCCATCCTTGCTTTGCCAGTAGGGCAACGTTGAAGTCATGCAACTTTTTATATCCCAGCCCACCGTAATCCTTCAGAAGGCACAATCGATCCTAGCTTAACCAATGAATTCCCCGATTATCCGATCCACCACTTTCCCACCAAAAACGGTTCATCATTTTCTCAATGCGATCACAAGTGGTCTTAGGGAGCAGGTAGACTGACATGGTAAAGATGGGGAGGGACTGAGCAACACATTTTAACAAAACATCTTTCCCAACTCTGGATATAAATTTATAACACCATGAATCCAACCTTTCCTTTAGTTTCTGTTCCAGAAATCTAAAGGTGACAGACTTATTGCGCCCCAAGAACGATGGTAAGCCTAGGTACTTGCCCAGATTGTCAGAAATTCGAACATTCAACAAGGTGGCTACTGAATCCCTCATTTCGGTTGGAGTACTAGGACTGAACATGATGTTGGATTTATCATAGTGGATGGTTTGACCTGAAGCACCACAGTATAAATCCAGAACATCTTTCACTAACTGGCTTTCCCTTTGACTAGATTTGAAGAAAAGAAGGGTATCGTCTGCAAACAAGAGATGCAAAATCGAGGGTGCACCCCGTGCAACCTTAATACTGTGAATATCCCCTCTAGATTCTGCTTGCTGAAGTAAAACTGAGAGACCTTCCGCGCAGATAATGAATAAGTACGGCGATAGGGGATCACCTTGTCGGATGCCCCTTGTTGGGATAACAGTACCCACTGAGTCACCATTTACCGTAATGTTATACCGGATCGTGGTAACACACATCAATACTATCTGTATCCAGTTTTGATGAAAACCCATAGCTGCTAACATACCCTCCAAAAAGTGCCACTCCATCTTATCGTAAGCTTTGGCTATATCGAGTTTCATTGCAGCCCAACCAACCAACCCTTGTCTTGATCTTTTAAGGTAATACCGAATTTCCCCAGCCACAATAATATTATCCGATAAGAGTTTATCCTTCACGAAAGCACTCTAACTCTATTAAGCCTTCTAAAATTGAAAAATCAATGATTATTGTGAAACAAGAACCTATTGAAAATGAAATTGATGACTTTGTTAATCTTGTTAAACCTGCATGTGTTATGCCTAATAATTCTTCTAATTCTGTTGATGTTTCTCTTGACTTACCTGATCCCCTTACATTACTGAAACAAAATTCTCCTGAACCTCAGAGTTTGACCTCACAGCAACTCCATACCATTTTAAATCATTTCCTAGAAACAGGCAACTTGTAAAGAATGATAAACATTACCATTCCAAAAGAACCAGAAAAAGAAGTCACCTCACCATCTACACAAACTGAAACAATACCAACAGAAACCATAGTTGAAATGTATGATTTTCCACCAACCATTCCTGAGTATGACAATCAAGAAAGCTTTCATATAAGAGATCTACCCCCTATTAGTGAGCATGTTGAACAGGAACCCACCTTGTTTGAGATAATGGTTGCTAAACCAAAAAGGAAGGGAAGAGCAAACTGATAGATGAAGAAATGCAAAGCAATCATGTCTAGAAAATTTAGGTGTTTCCAAACAGCCCCTAGAGAATAAGAACAAGATTCCAATAGTTGTCAATTCTCACTAAGACACCAACTTCTGATGAATCCCCAGTTTCAACCAAGAAGTAAAAAAGAAAGATCCCTCATGAAAAACCTTCCTCTGAACTTACTTCTGCACATTCTAAACGGCATAAGAAGTGCAAACAACCAACTCCCACTCATCATGACTCTACAAATGACATCCCTAAAGAGATTCAACCAACCACTCCTTACCAGCCACAATTCCTAACTCCTGATGGGGAAGCAAAATGGGAATTAGTGAGCAAAAGATAAATTCTGGGAGAAAGAATCATAGATATTGAAAATATCAAAGCAAAAGCCTAGCTGATATCAATGTTTGAAATGACAAATCTTTTGAGAAGTGTTACAAAAATATGACCATATCCAACCAATTCTAATCAAAGAATTCTACGCCAACCTTACAGCAGATATTAACAAAGTTGATTCACCGCTGTTTGGCAAAATCTGGATACGCCATAAGTGGTATTACTTCACTGCTCGTAGGATCAATATGTTCTTGGGAATTCCAGATGATGTTCAAGAATGATACATTTGCCTTAATTTGATGACAAAAAGGCTAACTAGTGATACTTACAATTACTGGTATACTGAAACAAATTTCCTATCTACAAAGTATCTGACTTCAAAATTTGCTATCATGCATAAATTGACACTCACCAACTAGCTAGCTGGAGAACACAGAGGTGAGTTGAACATTGATATGACATCTCTGATTTATAAAATCGGCTCAGAAGCCCCTGTTGCTCTTGGACAAGTCATTTTCAACCAAATCATTAGTTTTCTAGAGCCAAAGGACCCCAAGGTAAATCTACCTTATCCGAGCTTAATATTTGGAATATTATCTGCACAAGGCTTAAAAGCCTATCCTTATGGGTGTTTAAGAAACCCAATTTAAGGCAAGTTGACTCAAGGTTACTACAAATCCCACATGTCCAATATAGTTGTTCAAGATCTAGTTCAAATGGTCTTACCATACAAAAATGTATTTGTAACAAATTGAGTCTGTACTATTGAAAGGGCTTAGTTCAGAAGATGAAGTTGAAGACCAGGCAAAGGAGATTAGTTCAAGATGAAGTTCGAGGCAGTTATTTAGTTGGAGAAATATCCAGAAAGACCTCTTATTATAAATATTCTACATCAACATTCAGATCGTTATGATGATTTCTGATACATTACTCCTTTATCCTTTAAGTATATGATCTAAAAGAATTAATCTGAGTAGTTTGGTGATCCTAATCAAGTTGATTTCATCATTGATGATTATGGCCCGTCTACCACATTTGGAAACTCGGGAGAACACCGTTGAGGGGGAGCCTCAACTTGTGAAGATTGGGAAATCTTGCATCGACTCTTCAAAAACTTCAACACTATATGAAGGTTGTGGTTCAGCTGTGGATGTATGAAGTATTCGCCTCATAACAAATTGTTTGGTAAATTTAGTTAGTTATCGAATGAAAAGTTGGGCTAGCCATATTGTGGTGCCCCCAGATGTAGGAATGGTTATTCCGAATTGGGTTATCAAACTCACTGAGTCTTGTGCATGATTTACCTTTCGCTTAATGGTTGTGTTTGCATGCTTCAAAAATCCACCATGCACCATGTTCTGAACTAGTTCATCGTTTGTATACTAAAAGGATGTCACGCAACTTTACAGTTTGATATCCAGTCTTTTATTAAGTATTGAGTTACTAATAACTAAAAAACTTCAATTTATTTACTATGTTTGCTAGAATGACGTTGAAAATAAAACTGACGTTAAAAGTGTTTAAAAAATCAACGTTAAAAGTGTTATTTGTAGTAGTGACCTAGTTTTTTATGATAACTAAATAAATAAATGAAAAATATCATTATTGATTTCTAAGTTGCATTGTGCAAATCTGACCTCCCCCCCCCCCCTCCCTTTCTC
>NC_044923.1:16103412-16110053 GCF_003576645.1 Ipomoea triloba | reverse complement strand
CCTCCCCCCCCCCCCCCCCCCCCTTTTTTCTCGTAGTGATATTTTGTCTTTCACACAAATTTCATTAGCTCTAAATGAAAAATATTGAAAATCCTCATCTTGCAAAGTTAGTTCGATCGTTTAAGCATCAAAATTTTCTCGGCATATCTTCTTACTTGACTTACGCCTTGACTTACGTCATTTTTAGCACAACAGACCACGAATTTTGTTCAATGCAAGTTCGATATATCACCATGTGTCATATTTGAGCACTTTTAAGGCGTTTGGTTAGAGAGAAATACAATTTCATTCCCACATTTATGCAAATTCCTTTCGATTATAGTGTGTATTCTTCTTCTACTCTCAACATAAAACGTCAATCAGTAAGCCAACCCCAATCAAATATGCTTTCTCAAAATAAATATATAAGTGTTAAAATACAAAAGGGTATTTTTGGTATTATAGTATAAAAGTTATTTCCAAATACTTGGGAATAGCTAATATCGGATGGGTCCGCTAGGAATGATTATTCCTCTTGTAAAGGTAATAGCTCATTTTCGAGAATACTATTCCCAAGAATAAAATGTCAAAACAAACAATGGAATAGGTCTATTTCGCGGAATAGTATTTCAATCCCGACCTATTCTATGAACCAAACATGACGTAAGAGTACAACTGAAAGGTCAAAAGTGTTATTTTTCAAAATAAATTACTCAATTATTTAATTATTAGGGAGTATTTAATTTTTAACTAAAAACAAAGAAATTTAGGAAATGAACAAAAAAAAACAAAGAAAAGAAATAATTTTTAAAAAAAGTATACGTGACTGTGGCCCATTAACAGCTGGTGAATGGCTTATCTATCCCATACATTTTAGCCAGCATTTAGTGGTTGCTCTCAGGACCACCTAATGCTTGCCACATAACTTTCTACACGTGAGTCTCTATGTATTTATTATTATTTCATTTATTAATGTTATTATTACCCCTTTTTTTCTTTTTATATTCAGGACAAATATTTTATGATATATTCAGTAGTAATAATATTAAGCTTTTAAATAATATATTTAATTAACCAATTATTAAATCCTTTATAAAGATGGTTCTCGTAACATCTTTCACTCCATTAACAAGATTCCCTACCAATGCAATGTAAGAGTAACCTGTCAAAGTGTTGGGGACTTTTTGTACACAGTAAGTAAAAGTCTACTATATGTGTTCAGCTGAGTTACCATGATTTACATCCTTTCGAATGCTCTGTCGGATTGAGACGTGAAGGGTCCTTAGGATTGGTGATTCAACTTTTTTAGAAGAAAGATTCCCTATCTTCTTAATTAATACTCAAAATCTTTTCACTTGCCATTATACATCACTTATTATGTTGCACTGAAATTCTCAATCGTTAGTGTTTTCAAAACGTTTTCTTTCATAAATTTATGAAAATTTTGTAAAAAGTTCAAAAGCCATTTACTCTAATTTAAAAATTTTTAAAAATACATTGTAACAGAGTCAGTAGTACTCAAAAAAATTAAAAATACTTTTTTTTTTCTAAAAAGAATCTAGTAAACAATTAATATTTATACAAAAATGTTTACAAACACATTCTTAGGGTATGTTTGATTTGCACATTGGAATTAGAATTGGAATAAGAATCAAATACTTGATAATAGTAATGGATATTTTTGTAAACAATTCATATTTATACTTTTTGGGATGTGTTTTACGTTTCCTATTTCCTCATTTCCGTGCAACCTAGTCCGTCACCTATTCTATTTTCGTTCGTTAAAAAGATTCAATTAACTATTAGTTGCGAATCTAGTTGAGGTTTGACATGATTTTTTATGACCAGATTCTATTTTTGATAATTATAAATTGAAAATGTAATCTCAGGATTAGAATAAAAGACGGCGTCTATAAGTTATTTGGGCTTTGAAAACCTAGATATTACAACGTATATAATGCACATTGCACAGGATTAATGTATTGTGGCATAATCATATATTACTATTATATATATGTAGAAATAATAGGCAAAACATTAATTGATTAACATTACAAATGTAACTTGGAAAAGGGTAAATTGGATGAGTTTATGAGGAGGACAAATAGGTCAAACCAGTGGTTAATCTTTTTTGTAAACGCGCCTGGGTCGACCCGAATTGAGAAAAACGGGGCATGGGTGGGTTGGAGTTTAAGTTTAATCAATCAGCAACCGCCCAAGTCATATCGTTTTCGAAGATCCAATGGCAGACCTCGATTTGGCCCGGACCCGACCCGAGTGCGATGAAGGCTCCGTGGGTGGGGCTCCAGGCGGAGGTGTCCACATGACAGATGGCGACGCCGTGGTTGATTTTGGATTCGGATTTCGGGTCCAAAATATCCGCTTCGTAGACCCGGACTTTGGGGACCGAGTGGCAGTAATACACTAGGTACGGGAACAGGCTTTGGTGACAAGACACCGACTTGGTGACTTTCCCACCGTTGATTCCTTTGACCGATCCGATCTTGATATTCTTCTTTGACCCTTCAGTGTTCTCCGTGGTCCGAACGACGACGTTTCGGCCCAGGACGCTAGTGGCAAAGTCGATCATGTCCTCCACGGAGGTCACGCACCGCTTCGTCTCGCCGCGGCTCGGCGCGCGTTCACACTCGCTCAGCGCGTCGGCTAGCATCTTAGCCATGGTGGAGTCCTCGGCGGCGTGGAACATCTGCTTCAGCGCGCCGATCTTGGAAGTGGAGAAGGGGAGCTTGGAGGCGATCACGCGGGGCAAAAACGACCTTTTAGGCATCCTATCCTTAATGTCCGGCATTGGCATAATGGTCCCACTCTTCAACATCTTCTCACGGAAGAACTTTCCCGGCTCCACCCACCGGTTTATTACCTTTTTCCCATCAATTTAAAACTTTAGTTTTCAAAAATAAAAATAAAAATCAATATAAAACTTTATATTAGCCACTATTTAAAATATTTAGTCTAGTCAATTTGCATTACATAATTAAGGTCTTAATATAAAATTTTAAAAAATTACACTTTTACCCTCTAATTATACTCATAATACAGATTTAATCTCTTAATTATATGTCTGACTATTTTAACCCCTAAATTATGCATTTTAGTCTTTGAAGGACTAATTGGTAATTGAAATAGTCTTCAATAAACTAAAATCGTCACTTAATGCATAATTAAGGTCTTAATACAAAATTTTTAAAAATTATACTTTTGCCCTCTAATTATACTAATAATACAGATTTAATCTCTTAATTATATGCCTAACTATTTTAACTCTTAAATTATACTACATTTTAGTTCTCGAAGGACTAATTGGTAATTGAAATAGTCTTCAATAAACTAAAATGCATAACTTAGAAGTTAAAATGATCACATATATAACTCAGACTTGTATCACGGGTATAATTAAATAACCAAAAATGTAATTTTTTTTAATAAAATATATATTATTAAGGCAAAATTCAACACCACCCACCGGTTAATTACCTTTTTGCCCTTGGCCTTTGCGTCCGCCGCGAGCGAGGCCGCCACGGCCGAGCTCTCGTTCATGTAGCCGGAGAAGGAGACTCCCGTTTTAGCGTAGTCCTTGAAGGTGTTATTGACGCCGTAGCCGGCGAAGGTGGTTTTGTCGTTCCCACTGTACCCGGTGAATTTATCGGTCCCTTCGTTGAAAGATTTGCCGTAATTTTGGAAATTAGCGGTGGCGGCGGTGGAGCTCTTGCCGTAGGACTGGAAAGAATCGTCTCCCACATTGGATTGGTCCCTGTAGCCCTTGAACGTCTCGACGGCGGCGTTGCCGCCGGCGCCGTAAGTCTTGAAGGTGTTCTCCGGGACATTGCCGTTGAAGCCGTAGGAGGAAAAGGTGTCATTGGCGCCGTTAGCCGTCTGGCCGTAGTTGGAGAAAGTGGAGCCCACCACATTGGAGTTGGTTCCGTAGCTGGAGAACCCATTAACGGCGCCGTTTCCGTTTTTTCCGTAGCTGGTAAACCCTTGGTCGCCGGCGTTGGCATTGTCGGAATACGAGGAAAATCCCTGTTCCCGGCCGTTGGCAGCGTCGGAATAGGAACCGAATCGCATATTCGGGACATTGACGTTAGGGCCATAGTTCGAGAACTTTCCCTTCCCGCCCGTGGAGCTCGTGCCGTAAGTGTTGAAGCTCTCGTCAATCACGTTGCCGTCAGGGGCATAATTGGAAAATCTATCGTCGTGTCCCACCGAGTCGCGGCTGTATCGGCGGAACGAGTCGACCGGGATGTTCTCGTTATCCGTGTAATTCTTGAACGAGTCGACCCCTCCGGCCCGGTCGGTGCCGTAATTGGTGAAATTCTTGAAAGAATACGACGCGAAATTGACGTTCCCGGCGTGCTTCTCGAGGCTGGGGGATAAATCCGGGAAGCAGAGGAGATTCGCCGACGAGCAAAACCCCGGGAGCTGCGTCGACAGCGATTCGCCGCCGTCCGCCGCCATCTTCGAATACCCGGCGTACTGGGCGGCGTTCAACGGCGACGCCTTGTTGAGGAGAAACCACGGCTTCGCCAAGTCATTCGAAATCTGCTTCTTCCAGTAACGAATCAGGTAAGCTTTGGGCGTAAAAGGATTCGACAACTCGCCGGAATCCTCGCCGCCCCTAACCCCAATCACCTACATACATTCAATTCACCCAAATCAGAAAACACAAAATTATTTTAAAAAAAAAAAAATCAAAATCAAGAACATTGGGAAATTAAAGCGGACTTACATTGAAAGATGAAGCGGAGAAGAAGAAGAAGAGGAGGAAGAGAGAGAGAGGATGCATTTTAGTGTTAGTTGAGAGTGAGGATGCGCAGCTTTGGTTTGGAAGCACAAATTTTATAGTGAGAGTTTTGAGGGCAAAGAGAGAGCAAACAGTTGAGATGTGGACAGGAAAGGTGGTGAGGGCCAGTCGCCACTGGGGTATATATGTATTGTATGTTAATATGTTTTTTTTCTTGAGAATAATATGTTAATATGTTATACTCACTTATATGTATTCCTATTCTATTAATATACTTCAAACTCTACAATTGTATGAGAGAATAGGGCTTTTTGGTGTATTTCAATTCAATTTTGTAATATCATTCATGATTGTCTTTGTTAAAGTGTTGAAATAGAGATGTTTGAGTGTAAATATTGAAATGTAGTCTTGTTATTTTTAGTTTGAGACGGAACACATTTAATCCGTACACACAAAGGATACCATGAGCATAAAATTTTAAAGCATATTCATATTGTCGGTTTTAATTTTTAACTGAAAAAGTATTTTTTAAAAATTATTTTTTGATAATATTTTCATTTTTTAGTATTTGGTTAAAGGTCAAAAAATAGTCTTTTTTTTGTTCGCTGAAATAAAAAAATTATATATATATATATTTCTATTTAGTTCATTTTTTAGTATTAGTTCATTTTCTAAAAAAATGATCAGAAATATATTACAAAGTTATTTATTATAAAGTATTAATTGTTTTAATGGTTGTACATTGTTGTCTTTGTTAAATGTTTTGAGATAAAGATGTTTGAGTGTAAATATTAAAATGTAGTGTTATTACTTTTAATTTGAGACAGAACACATTTTTTTCGTACACGCAAAAGACATAATGAGTATAAAATATTAAAATATATTTTTAGTGGCAGATTAAATTTTTAATTGAGACAATGAAATTCATTTTTCAATGAAAGAAAGATATTTAGGACAAAGGAATATTGTTCAAAAATATCATTTGTTAGGTTTTTGGCTCTAAGGCTCTCGTGTTTAGAGCAAGTCTACAAGTTGCTTATCAAATTACAATGGTGTTTCAGCTCTTAAATGACCGACTCTCTTTATGGTCTCTTGGCAACCTATTTATACTCAGGTTGTGCATTGTCCCTTTCGTAAGGCCAATGAGGATCGTGTATTATTGGGTGGCAACATCCTCCTACTCCACCTTCTTTGTATATTATCCTTGAATTGTGTGCTAAGACTCGTCCTTAAGGCGCATTGTTGCTTCTCCATTGAATCACATATTCGCGTGTTCACACTTATCCTTTAATGCCCAACCAAACTTCTGTCACTGGTCCAAGACCTCAGCGTAAAGGGTTGGACCTCCACTAAATGGGCTTTGGTCGCGCTAGAATTCTAGAGGACTGAAGAGAGTATGAATTGTACCTATATACCCAACATTATGAAATTGAGTTTGTAATCTATGTATAATTATCGAATTTATGTTTTTGAAGATGATTGTCAAGCCTTGAAATATAGATGTTTTAAAGTTTTAACCTTACTTTTTTTTTTCTCTCTCAAATTTTCATTTTATATCCTTCTATCTTATTTTCTAAATATACAAATAAATATATTCTCTTTTTTTTTCTCTCTAATTTTCTATTTCTCAAATAAAATCTCTAATTAATTAATTAATACACACCGTTTCTTTCTTTCTTTCTTTTCTCTCCTTTTCTTGTTGGAATTTAGCCATTCAGGTTTGTGTATGGTTAGCACTGCTTTTGCTTTTTCTAAAATCTTTTTGGTTAAGTATGTTTGGTTTTCCGTGTTTTCTTAATTAGAATATTATTTTAGTGTCGTGGGAACATATTACTTTTACAAGATTTAGTAATTCTTTTAGAAGTTTCTTTGACCCCTCCCCCCCCCCCCCCCCCCCCCC
>NC_044923.1:16087775-16099294 GCF_003576645.1 Ipomoea triloba | reverse complement strand
CCCCCCCCCCCCCCCCCCCCCAATTTATAATTTTATCCTCAGTATCAACTCCTTTCACACTAGTGTTTCAGCCTAATACTATTAACCAATTCAATTTATAAAAATTATTATGCAAAATTCACTATGCCATAAACACTTCAAATTACTTAAAATCCAAAGAATTGAAATGAATTTTAATAAATTAAATGTGAATTAATATGCACAAAGTTATAACAAATAGCAAATACATAACTTATACTTTCTTTCCAAAAGGTTGAATCCCCAACCCCAATGGCCCCCGACACTCCAGCCCGATAGAACATTTGGGAAGATGTAAATCATGATAATTCAACTGAACACAGAGATTAAACATTTGCTTATTGTACACAGGGAGCCCCTCACTTTGAGTGATTGCTTCCAAACTGCCGCTATGAGACTCGACCCCTGATCTGTAATTTCTTCCCAAACTTCATCACACACAGACGTAACTTTATACTTGTGTCAACACATGTCAGCCTCAACCGACCTACTTTAATATCAATTATCAGAATCAAGCGTTTATTACAACTACATTGAATGCTATAGCTAATAGCGAAAACATAATTTTATTTTCTTATATTTACATAACAGTCAACATTACGTTTCAATTGCAAGATGCTGAACTTGACCTTCCAAGCCTCCGCCCAACAATCATTACAAACTTAATTTCAAATAGGATAAATCAAGTGTGGCGATTATCTTCATACATGCACTCCCCTTTTGCTTTCTTTTGTTCACTTCTTTTGCAATAGTTACCATAATAGTACATTAATGGGTAATGTAATCTCATTCCTTTTCTATGGCTGTTTGCTTGGTGAGGAAGCTTAATTAGCTTTTCTAAAGGGATATATTCTAAAAAATGGAACCCTATGTGGGCAAACCATGCTATATATGCATGACACTAATCAACTACGTACGTGTAAATGGAAATTTTGTTGAAAATAATGAAGAGAGAAATGTGTTTTCACTTTCAATCTCACCATCCTAGGCACAAGTTTAGGGGTTTGATTGTTGGTTGTACATTAAAATTAGTGGCAGAATAAGAGGCTTTTAAAAGACAACCTAAAGCTGTTAACTTTAATGTCTTTAGAGATTCTGTTTTTTTTTTTCTTCTTCTTTTTTTTTAAATAATATTTAGTGTTTTTCAATCTTTAATTTCGATTGAATTTTGCTTAGAAGAATTTTTTTAGACGACTATTATTTATTCATAAGGTATTATATTTATTCATTAATTAGAGTTGCATATTATAAGATTTATTAAGTGGATTTGCATATTTCAATGAAATAATCTCATTTTTCAGTTTTTAACGTATTGGACATTTTTCAATTGTGTGTTGCACATGTTCGTAACTAGTATAATGATATATAAAAGAAAATGCTAGTGGTATACATAATAATTATTATTACATAGTAAAAGTCTGTTATTTAAAACGTTTAATTTTCGTACAAATGTATGGTTTCAAACTCAATTTCCATGGCATAGCTCAATAACAAATTTTTCTATTAAATTTCAAGCTAGTATTCACATTTACCTTGAGGAATGGAGGATTTACTCAATTGTGCACAATGTTGCACATTCAGTGCTTCAATCATATAATGCCAGCCTTAAATTTGCTCAAATTGATAAACAATGGCCAAATTTCATAAAGGAGAAATTCAATTGCCAAAAATTTTTCCCACCTTATATTATTAGTGTATTTTAGAGAGTACTACAATTGAAACATGTGCTTCATCTCAATTAAAAGTCTAAGTTAGTAGTTAGGTTGCACATTTATGTTTTTATATTAAATGTTCAACACGTCTCCTTGCATGTGCTTTTGACAGGCGCTAAGCAACACGTGGACGATTGTATCTTTTTATTTGTCGGTTACTTCTGACAAGTTTCAAGCAACACGTGAGTCATAATTTTTTTTTCTAGGTGGCGCATAGATTCGAACTCATGACATCTTGCATGAGATTGACTTTGATACCATATTGAAGCATGTATTATATTTCAACTAAAAGTTAAGTTAATAATTGGATTTATTGGACGTGGGTTAAGTTGGCCGAGTTCAGTTCCATCTCGATTCGAGACGTCGCGTTGTGACTTACCATAAAGCTAGGAATGTGGTTAAATGGTTATTGTTCACTTATTTATCACCAATTGATTTTAAGTAGAATATGACAATTAGAGAGTTAAAAAAAACTCTGTAATTAAGCCTGTTTGACTTACAACCATCCGATGATGGGTAATCGCCAATACGGCGATAAGTAAGCATAATGCATCGCTGAGTTAGATCATGATTGTACAATGGGAAGGAAGTGGTTAAACCAAACAACATATAGTGGTTGATTCATGTGTGTGCGGGCCTGCGGGGGGTGTGGGGGGTTTAGTTGCCCGGCCAATGGACAAGTTAAAAGGGGCTGTTTGGC
Source organism: Ipomoea triloba (assembly GCF_003576645.1). Taxonomy (NCBI): domain Eukaryota; kingdom Viridiplantae; phylum Streptophyta; class Magnoliopsida; order Solanales; family Convolvulaceae; genus Ipomoea; species Ipomoea triloba. The sequence continues at coordinate 16,096,864 of NC_044923.1, read as the reverse complement.
TTGTGGGTTAATGGAAGCCATGAATTTTGTGGTAGTGAGAGACAGATAAGAGAGGAAGCCGCGTATAGAATTCACAAGTAGTGGATTCAAGTGGTTGGTCCTCCGTCGTCTTCTGCCCTTCCCCCCCTCCCTCCCTTAACGCGTTTTAGCCCTCATTTTCTTTTGTTCTCTTACTGCTATTGTCCCAAAGCTTACCTAGCTACCTATTTCTGCACTTTTCTTTTCTTTCTTTAAATAAATTATTTCTTTCGGTCAATCACTCACTACTAGAAATTCTCCCCATTGGCTTATATGTGTAAGTTTCCATAAATATTACTGCCAATTTTGTCTTTATTTTATGTTCTTTTGTTTAATATGTTGCTGGTTACAATTTAATACTCAATTTAATCTTCGATTATTATAGAAATTTTTCTTGATTTATTTATAAATAATTTTTTGTACTTATTTAATTGGATCTTATCTAATTGAGTCATTTGTTTGGGTAACTTGTCACATATAGTGGTTTTACTTAATTTGATTTTTTTTTTGAATACTATTGACCATGTTACATGTAGTATGCAGTACTGATGCCCAACAAAGTCAACATTGCCCTACCCCCCACTTAGGCTCGAACCCATGACCTCCCACTTGGGAGAAACACTTCATGCCGCTTGACCACAAGGCCTTTGGCAACTTAATTTAATTTAATCATTGATTGTAGTGATTTTATCCCATTTAGTCCTCAAATATAACAATTTTTCTCGATTTAGTCATTGATTTTAACTGCCAACAGAGGTAGATGACTCAATTACGAAAAACCATCAGAGTTCAGAATCCAATTAAGAACAAAAAAATTTATTTAGGAGTAAATCGAGGAAAAATCACTATAATCAAGGACTAAATTAAGTATTAACTTGATTCTAACACGAACACAAATTTGAACTCTGAGTAAGTTTTTGCTACAAATCGAGTCTGATCCATTAATTCTTTGAGGGATCATGGAGTATATTGTATATCCCCATCTGTTATAGACTTATAGGGCAAAATGCCTAATTGATATTCACTACAAATTATAAGAGTAATAACGGACTAAAATACAAAAAATGATACTCTTGACCTAGAGAAATGCACCGTGACGTACAAGAGGCTGGGATTTCACCATCCGGAGAGATAGAAAAGTATGCGCGGCATTGCACGGCTTAGCTCAATAATTCAATAGGCAATATTTGAGGCAAGAAATCAAAATTTTAAACTTGGCAATGATAGTGTGTGACTTTTATCAAACTAGGCAAATTCCTTTTGCACATCAACAACATGGCCCTATCTGTTGAGCTGCACTGAGTTATCCTGATTTACATTTTCTGTTGGGTCGGGTGTAGGGGGCCTAGGGATGGCAATAGGTTGAGGGTGGGTTAGGAGGGCTACATCTATCACCCGACCCACCTTATATTTTCTCCACCCACTCTCACATGCCTACACACAACCTGAATCGGGTGAGCTTTTTCAAAACCCCCCCCCCCCCCCCCCCCCCCACTACTATACGGTCTACGAGTACCCACCACTCATCATCTTATTATTTTTTTAAAAAAAGTAATATTTAAATTACTTACACACAGTAAAATAATGAAATTCATTATTTATACTAAAACATAAAATAATAAAAATATTTAAATAATAAATATAATAATTAAATTGTTAAAAATAAACTTAGTAGTTTAGATATAAAAATAGTACAAAGTTACACGAAGTCATAAAAACTTTCATAAATAACTACAAAAATACTGTGGTTGGTCAAGTGGGGTTCTAGATTGATTTTATACATAGAATCAGAATCCAACCCGACCCACATCGGATTTACTTTTTCAAAACCCACTCTTTACTCACCATCCACTATCACTTAAAAACATTCGACCTATACAAAGTGGATTTAGGTTAATATTAACGGGACAGATTAAAATTGTCATCCAAACGAACCTGAGAATTCAACCATCTGGGGCTAGAAAAGTTATGCGCGTCCTCATAACAATGGAAATCGTTTCACAACATTTATTACCATGGCGTAATTAATTTAATTAATTAAATAGCGGTTTAGTGAATCGAAATTCGTGATATAATTTGCCAGCATCTGTCTTTCTTCCAAACAGTAAGTTTGCAATGTGAGTAAAGAGAGGACTGATTGATAACATTGAGCTTAGCTTGTTCATATTGCCACGGACAAACTCCCGTGACGATGCTAAAATCTCTAATATATTCTCAGCTTTCAACTTTTCTTTAGTTTGCTTCATTTTCATTTTTTGTTTCACTTTACTTTTTCTTTTTCTTTATTTTTCCTTTCCTATTTTTATTTCTATTTTTTTGTGGCCTATTATCTAAATCGACCAAGAATAGATAAATATTACGCGGAGTATATATAGTTTATTGACTTTATTCTATAACTTGTGCAATTTTCTAGTAGCAAAAGCCAAACTAGCTCATCAAGTGCTACCACTTTCTGTTTTCTTTTCCACGTCATTATGTATATAAAAGAATAGAAACATATAAATCTACATGTACAACTTAGTTGATCACGGGGATAAAGTTTGGAATATCAAAAATTGAGTCTCACCATTGCAATGTTAGAGCAATCTCTCAATGTGAGGGGACTCCTTGTGCGCAATAAGCAAATGTCAAACATGCTCTATCGGGTCGGGACGTGGGGCCCTTGGAATTGGGGATTCAACTTTTAGGAAGAAAGAATAGAATCATATCACACTAGTTAGCCATTTTGGAAAATGAGAATAAATTTTCTTCGTCTATTTTAAAAAAATAAATGAATGAAGATTTAGTCTTATAAAAAAATAAATGAATGAAGATTTACCCAAAATAATGGGTTTTGAGCTTTTTTTTTTTTTCTAATAAATATTTAGGGAAAATGAAACTTTTTCCCCCTATGTTAAGTGCTTATAGCACTTTTCTTCCCTGTGTTATTAAAGTGGCAGTTTTTCCCCCTGAAATGTTAAATTGACATTGTTACCCTTAAAAATAATTATTTCATTTAGTTTTCTTCTCCAACAAATTATTACTTATAGGTATGGATGATCTTTTCTTCTCCAACAAATTATTACTTATAGGTATGGATGATCACGATTTCTCCAACAAATTATTACTTATAGGTATGGATGATCACGATTCGGTTCGAACCTAACCAAACACTGTAGCAATCATACCGAAATAGTATGGACGGTTTTGGTTACGATTCATAACCGAAAAAATAAAATTAAATAATTGTTGAACTGTGAACCGGAACTTAACCACAGTCAAATATAGTAAAAATGATCAAACACTTATTTTGATAAATCGGTACGGTTCGGTTCCAATTTCGATTTTGAACCGCCAATCAAAACTTATTTATTTATTTATTTTTATAATTTTATTTCTAATTTAAAATAGTCTAAATTCAACAATTATTTTATTTTATTTTTTCGGTTCTGAATCGTAACCGTAACCGTCTATACTATTTAAGTTCAATTGCTACAGTGTTCGATTAGGTTCGTATCAAACTGTGATCTTCCATACATATTAGTAATAATTGGTTGGAGAATAAAAATAAATGAAATGGTTATTTTTAAGGGCAAAAATGTCAATTTAATATTACAAGGGATAAAACTATCACTTTTAAAATAACTGAGGGGGAAAAACTGCCACTTTAATAACACAGTGGGAAAAAGTGCTATAAGCACATAACATAGGGGAAAAAGTGCCATTTTCCCAAATATTTATGATTCTTTGTAAGGGGGTTTTGAGCTTCTTGATCTAAAAAAAAATTGGGTAAAATGTCACAAGGAAAATTATTTATTCTGAGGAGTCAAACTTTGAAACATTATGATTACGAGAATTGCCCCATAATCATATTCCTATAATTATAGTTTTTTGAAAATCCCTATAATTATAGTTTAATTATACGTTTCACAAAGATTGTGAATTATAATAATAATAATAATAATAATAATATTATTATTATTATTATTATTATTATTATTATTATTGTTGTTGTTGTTGTTGTTGTTGTTGTTATTTTCATTGTTTTATCTAGAGTTTTGGATCTGGTGATGGCTTTGCTGAGTTAGAGATCACTATAAAATGGGACCCTTTGCATTTTATTTTTATTTTTTGGTTTTTATATTTTTAGTGGAAATACTATTCTTTTTTTTTTTTTTTTGAAACGTGGAAATACTATTTTATTACCATATATAAAGACATGATTACATTTAGACAAATTAGACTCAACAACTCAAATATGATAACAAATTATATATCCTAAGAAATCATCAATAAGTGTATGGATATATAAATATTCAAAATACTGTTTAAACATTTATTATTGTTGTTATTATTTTTAAAAATACCACCAATCAAATAGTATCTAAGTTGGACACTCCAAATTTTGTTTACTTTTGGACCGTACACATAAATTATTTTTAATTTTGTCCATCAACAAGTAATAAATATTTTATTAGTTCAGATTGTTATTTCAAGGCTATTTAATTTGGAGTATAAAGTTATAAATGTTATTGAATATATTTCATGCTTTTATTAAAAAAAAAAAAGCCAACATAATATAATTAAATTAAATGCTGAAAATTTATTTCATGAATCTTTTACTCTTATTTGAGAAAAATTTTATACAACTTTTTAACCATTTACAAGAAACTACCTTACATTTGTATATATTAACAATACATTTATCCATAATTCTAAATTTCTAGATTAATATAAGTTACTATTTGCATAGCAAAAGCTCATCAATAATTGTTTTTCAAAAAAAAAAAAAAAAAAAGCTCATCAATAATTGTATAAGAGGTGGTAGTGACATCTCAACTAGCTATTAAATTTCTATTACCAATTTGGATTAGATATATATCCATCATAATTAAATGCATAAATTGTAACATCGAAATCGTATCAACCATTTCATTTTCATTTATTATACATAGTCTAGTATACTAGCATCTTCTGAAATTACCATTATGAGATTATCACCAAATGAGCAAGTAAATCGCTGTAATTTATTTCTTTGACTATCTTCTTCTCCCAAAAGATTGAATCTCTAACCCTAAGGGTTCCCACACCTCAGCCCAACATAGCATGCGGGAGGATATAAATTACAGTAACTCAGTGGCTCAGCAGACATGACCAAATCCTGGTGCGCACAAGGAATCTATCTACTTCGGGCATAATCTCACACTCTCGCTGCCCAGTTTCGAACATTGGTCTCTTCTCGCAAAGACTGCTTACTGAATCATTGAGCTAAGCCCATGTGGACCCCCTTTCACTATCTTGTCTGGCAACAGTGTAGGACTCTGAAGTGAGAGATTTCGTTTTTTGTGGGCAAATTAAACAGTATAAGATTGTCAATAATTTTATAACCTACTAATATAAGGTAACTCAAAATTTACAATCGATCATATATAAAGATCGAACTAACACGTTAAAATACAACTCTTACTATGGTTCTATGAGAATATAGACCGTGAAAATTTCTTTTTTTAATCTGAGTATTGATTTTGTTTTAATTTGAACGCGGAAACAACGTTCGTTGTGCACAAATCACAATCTATTATGAGCTGCCTAGCTAGCAACGGTAACAAATATAGAAATTCATGCATTGTGCAACGTATGGTTGGAAAAAGCAAATTAAACGTTATGTAACGTGCATTTCTTGACTTCCAAAATTATGCTTTTGAAACGGAACGTTATTTTAATCAAACAGTCAAAACCGAGTCGTGCGTTTGAAAATTGGAGCCAATTTTGTCTGTTTTTGCACCAGAATTGACACCATCGGTCAACAGCTTATTACCTTAATCATTGTGAGTTTTTCATGTTGTCAGCAACTCAGCATAGACAGCACCTCCCTATCTCGATCTACATTGTGCTTTTCTGCTTTTTCTTATATTCAAAAATTGACTACAATGTTGCTTTCAAAAAAAAAAAAAAAAAATGACTACAACGTTCTTGATGTATTATGGCTCATTTATATGCCGCTCTAATAGTCTAATATTACACTACGACATGCACAATTTAGTTCTCGACTATAATAATTTTTCTTAATTTAGTTTTAAATAATTTTTTGTGTTTAATTAAGTTCTTAATTTCGATGATTTTACCCAATTGAATCTTATGTTAAGATAGCTTAGTAATTTTACCTCTATTAATACCCAATTTCGTCTTCGACTATAGGAATTTACCCAAATTAATCTTTGACTATAGTGGTTTTGTCCAATTTAGTCCTCGACTATAATGATTTTTTTTTTCAATTTAGTTCTTGTTTCTAACAGTTGAGGACTGAATTAAGTAAAATCATCAAAGTTAATGAACTAAATAATCACAAAAAATTATTTAGGACTAAATTGAAAAAAATCACTATAGTCGAGGTCTAAATTGGGTAATAACTCTTCAATAAATTACAAATGACTTTTGGGTGATATATATATATATATATATGATCATGTGAAATTAGTCCCTTAGACGAGAAATAGGATAAAATATAGACCATTGGATTTAATTTTGATAGATGATCTCAGCCATTAAATTCAAAATTCGCGCATTATATTAACTGTAGTTTGATTAACGATTGAGGGTAAAATTGTCCGTAGCCTTTCCACTAACCTTCCTGCTTCTTCACTATTGCCACTACACCAAAGATTTCTACGTTTCCCCTTGAACAAGCTACTCTCCAGTGAAGAAGACGAAGTGAATTCGATGAAGACGACGAATTTAGCGAGCAAATTTCAGGCGAAGTCGACGAAGAAGACGAGACGACAAAGCTTTGACAAAGTCTATCACTTCTGCATACATATAATTTGAAATATTGAAAACAATGGTGTCGGCTAATGATTCATCGCCAGAGCTTCAACGTGTTGTGAATAGACAAGGTAAATTTGTAATAAAAGAGCGTTGCATGCTCTTCATTGTTTGATGTTTGTTTATGATCGTCATTTCCAGATGCTTTAGGTTCATATTATTTTAGCGTTTGTGCTTTTAATAATTTCCAGATGTTTTATTGTGTGTAGAATGTCCAATCCATATTTGAGTGTATTATTTTGTGCATTTGAGAGCATCGTTTTCTATAATTGATTATGTTTTGCGATGGATTTCGTCATTCGTCAGTAGTGCACATCTTTGTGCCATACAAAGCATAATTATGTGCCTTCCATTACACATTCTTATAGCTAATCAAATAAAATTGTATAGATCTCATATTATTTTTATTATTGTAGTGCACATTGTTGTGCCTAGCATTGTATATTTTTCTACCTAACAGTGCAAATTGTTCAGTCTTAGAGTTCAAATTGTTGTGCCATACAGACTCATCTAGTGCCTATCAGTGTGTGCTCATTTTTCTGTCATCTAATAGGTTGTTTTTTTTTTTTTTTTTTTTTGGTTTTTGTTCTTTTTCTTTATGTTAGCTGGTAATCCTCAGCAAAGGCTGGATGAAATTCGTTCAAAGTAGGTAGTAGTCATCAAAAAATCTAGGAAAAGGGCTCGGAGTGATGCAGGTGAAGTTAGCCTAGTAATGCGCTAGATTCATTGGTTGTAGCAGCCTCGCGAGTAAGAAAAACTTGTAAGAAGCGTAAGAATTACCCTGCCTTACGGTCAAGGGCTTCATCAAGCCAGTTTTTAGATGCGTTGCAGGGTTTGAATGCTACACAGACGGCTATTGTTTTAGAGATGGGATTTGGGAGCCTATTGCATCTACATATTGTAGAGCTTCTGACAAGGATGGGGTATTGGCTAGTTGAAAACTACAATCCTAGGAATAGTACGTTGTATATTGCTGATGGCACTAGGTTGTGCATTACTGAAGAAGATGTTCAATTGATTTTAGGTTTTCCCAAAGGGGATTTAAAGATCGCGAAGTGGTCTAGGACATACAACACTAACTTGTTAGAGGAGTGGAAATGCATGGCTGGTTGGTAGGTCAACCCGGGGTTTTAGTTATACAGATGTTATTAAAGCCATACACTGTTGCAAGGATGGTGGTATTTGATTTAAAAGAAATTTTAATTTATTGTCTTAATATGTTCCCTATTCAGAGATACACCCTAGAATGAATATGTTAGGTCCCATATCTTTCACCATCTATCAGATGTTGATTAGATCAAGGAGTTGAATTGGTGTGATTATGTGCTCTAGAGTTTGATGGAGTCTTAGCTTGCTTGGTCAAAGAGTATGAAAGCTATTTTCAGTGGTCCACTTTTGTTTTTGACAGTAAGGCTCAAAATACATACATTTTATGCAGAGTTTAATAGTTAAAGGACTATTAAACTAATATTTTGCCTTTGATTTCAGGTTTTTTATGCATATAAAATTTGATAAGACTAGAGAGAGGTGTAGTAAATCGACTAAACACACCATTTTCACCTTCCGAGCATGACGTAGTCCTTAATAAACCAGCCATAGGAACATCTCTGAAATAGGCTGGTATCCAAAATCTGCGCAACTCAAACATTTGTACAAACCAGATGTTATTAACTAAATCAAACTCTTCTATGATCGATTTCTATTCATTCTCGAATTAATGAGGTTCCAAGTATGAGCTCCACACAATAGAGTTCAATTTCTTCATAAAAACATCATTCTTACTTAGCACATAATCAACATTTTCACCCACCTTGCACATAATGTGCCACATGCAAAATCGATGCTTAGTTTCCTTAAATACTGTTGCAATTGCTAGTCTCATTGTTGGATCTTGATTAGTAACAATTACTTTTGGCTTTGCACCCATTGCCTTCTTGAAGTGTTCAAATAACCAAACATATGATGCAATGTCCTCTTTCGTCAACAATCCAACAGCAAATGTAATGCTTTAAGGCAAGACACATAAAAAATGTAATGTTTTCTTGTGGTTATAAATCCCTGTGAACGGTGTAAAAACCATGTCGTACCTACAAAATAAAGGATTGATCCTCAAAATCCTCTAAAATACATTAGTCCTCACCTGAATAGACTTATATATATATATATATATATATATATATATATATATATATATATATATATATATATATATATATATATATATATATATATATATATATATATATATATATATATATATATATATATAT
>NC_044923.1:16044272-16086047 GCF_003576645.1 Ipomoea triloba | reverse complement strand
TATATATATATATATATATATATATATATATATATATATATATATATATATATATATATATATATATATATATATATATATATATATATATATATATATATATATATATATATATATATATTTATTTATTTATTTATTTATTATGGATGAGCTCTGGTGCGGAAATGCTCCCACGTGAAAAAAAAAACGCGTGTCCTCAACTGCATCCATTTTCTTCTTGTTTACTCCAAAGATAACAACTCCACTATTTGCTATTATATTGCTATCATATTATTATTTCTTTTGAATCATATAATCAAAAACAGCAAAACCTAGATCGGATCATTGTGAACTGTGAACCAAAACTAAAAAAACACATGTATTGTTGAGTGAAAAAAACCGTAATCCTTGACATTGATTTAGGCAAGATCAATGGCTCTCATCTCACTGCACCTCCACATTCGCACCTGGGCGCACCATCCTCTTTATTACTCATGGCTGTTGCCACGTCCCCAGCTATCATTCACATCCACGCCCCGACTCACCTACCTATCAAGCTTACCTTTGTGAATTTCCCTATTTGGAAGAAACAGGTAGAATCCACGCTCGTAGGACTTGATCTTCTCGGGTATGTCACGAGTTCTACTGCTGCTCCGGCTCAATACTCCGATGAAGCCCACACTACGCTGAATCCTGCATATACTACTTGGTTTAGGCAGGACCAAATTATCTTGAGTGCCATCTTGGGCAGCCTCTCGGATACTTTGCAACCGGTAATTTCTTCTGCTACTTCTGCTTCTGATGCGTGGGCTCGTTTGTCAACTAGTTGTGCCGCTGCGTCTCGCGGCCGTGTAGTTTCGTTGAAAACGAAGCTAGCCAAAAATCCAAATGCCAACTGGTCAATTGAGTCGTATATGAGAGATATGCGGGCGATTGCTGACGATTTGGCTCTTGCCCAAAGCCCGGTCACGGAAAAAGACCTCGTGATCCATATATTCACGCAGCTTGGGGAGGAATACAATCTGATTGTAGCTGCTCTCCGCGTCCGGACGGAGGCTATATCGTTTGGTGAGTTGCATGATGTCCTCACCGACTACAAAAGGTTGTTGAAAGATAATGAAGCCACTTCTACTATTCACATGATTACAGTCAATGCCACACAACGACGGTTTAATGGCTTGGCTGATTCCAATCGGCGTGGTAGAGGTGGTTTTGCTTCCTCAAATAGTCGCCAGAACCAGTTCAGAAATTCAGGGAACCGGTCTGATCGGTATTGCAATTATTGTAACTATCCCGGACATGACACCAAATTCTGCCGAAAATTAGCAAAATTTTTTAAGGAGAACAATGTTGTTGTACTCGAGCCGCATAGTATCTGGCGTCAGTCACCTACCGTTCATGCTGCCTCTACCACTTCTACGTCCCCACAACTGTGGCTCATGGACTCTAGGGCTTTGCATCACACTGTGAATGATGCCATGGCCCTTCACTCACTAACTGACTACACAAGACTTGACGAGATAATATTGGGGGATGGTATGTCACTTCCTATCTCACACACTGGGTCAGTTTCTGTACCTTCAAATAGCCGGTCTCTTATTCTGTCTAATGTATTGTGTGTTCCAAGCCTGCAACAAAATCTTATTTCAGTTACTAAACTTTGTAAGACTAACTCTATCTCTGTTGAATTCTTTGACACACATTTTATTGTTAAGGATCGATAGTTGGGCACTCCTCTCGTGCGGGGACCGGTCGTGAGTGATGTCCACATCCTTCCTGTCCAGCGGTCTCAGGTCAATTTTACCACCAAGTCATCATTGTCAAATTGGCATCATAAGTTTGGTCTTCCGAATTCTCAAATTTTTGCATGTCTACTTAAAAATAATGGTGTAAAGTTTAAACCTGAAGAGCTTCGAATGTTTGCATGTAACTCTTGTCATGTCAATAAAAGTCACAAACTCCCCTTCTCCTTTAGTTCTATGTCCAGTACTCGGCCACTATTGTTAGTTTACACAGATGTGTGGAGTTCTGCCACAATTTCTGTAGATGGCTTCAAATACTACATAAATTTTGTAGACCACTACACTAAATATGTTTGGTTGTTTCCCCTAAAATTTAAATCTAAAGTTCACTCGGTCTTTCTTCAATTTAAACGTATGGTCGAGACTTATCTAGACTATAAAATTGTTTCTATCTTTTCTGACAATGGGGGAGAATATGTTAAGTTAATTCCTATCTTTAATGATTTAGGAATTTCCCATTTTACTACACATCCTCACACTCTAGAGCACAATGGTCCGGTTGAACGGCCGCACAGGCACATCGTCGAGAGTGGTATGGCGCTATTGCATTACGCGTCCATGCCCTCCTCGTTTTAGTCCTATGCCTTTCACACTGCCGTTTATTTAATAAACCGCATGCCCACTGCACTACTAAATTATACTTCGCCTTATCAACAGTTGTTCGGTAAACACCCAAATTACCAGAAGATTCAACCATTCGGGTGTTTATGTTATCCATGGCTGAAACCTTATTTCCCAGCTAAATTGAGTCCTAAATCGCTACCGTGTGTTTTCTTGGGCTACGCGTTAAATCAGTCTACTTATAAGTGCTTAGAAGTGTCTAGTGGTCGAGTCTATATTTCCCGTCATGTCGAGTTTGTCCCAAATGAGTTCCCGTTTCAAAAGTTGAGTCATTGTACCGTGTCCACTCTTGCAACGTCGACCATACCCGTGTGTGCGAATTTGGATGTGCCTTTGTATCCTCCTACTACAGGTACAAAATCTCTACAACCACTACTGCACAATCAAACGCCGAGCCTTGCCACTCCTTTGCCGGCAGTAGCGTCGGCATCCGGTCCAACCGTGGCTACCCCGCCGAATATCAGGTCGAGTGCTAGTCCACTGGCGCTGCCTCTAGAGGTTCCGAGCACTGGCCAGGGGACACTTGAGGCTACTGTGTCTGGTAGTACTTTGTCGGCTCGCACTGCATCTCCTTCGTCTTCCTCGGCGGCTTCACATTCGGTTATTCCTACTGGAGGTTCCCCGACGACTAGCTCCCCTACTCATGTGCATGTTCCAGAACAAGAGGGGCTGTCAGTTTCGTCGGTTGAAGCAGCAGGTGGTTTGGATGTAGTGTCGACATCTTGTTCAATGGAGTGCGTTGCCGTCTCAACACAATCAGTTGGCCAAGACGCTGCTGCTGTGCCCGTCCGGAAGTCTACCCGGCCACGATGTTTGAATCCCAAGTATTTTGGTGATAAGTTCGTCAATTTGACAACTGCGCATCCAATTGCTTCGTCAGTTGAACCGCGATCTGTGGACCTTGCTTTAAAAAGTGACTTGTGGCGAGCTGCTATGACGAACGAATATACTGCGTTAGTGAAAATCTCTACCTTGGAATTAGTGCCTCGGGTCAATCATAATGTAGTTGGCTGCAAGTGGGTGTTCAGGGTAAAACGAAAGGCAGATGGCTCTGTGGATAGATTTAAGGCCTGATTGGTTGCCAAGGGCTTCCTACAGGAACCCGGTCGAGACTAATTTGAGACTTTCAGCTCGGTGGTAAAACCGGTCACCATTCGTGTCATTTTGCGCATTGCGTTGTCACACGGTTGGGAGTTGCGTCAATTGGATGTCAACAACGCCTTCTTGAATGGCACACTGCATGAAGAAGTCTATACGGTTCAGCCGGCAAGTTTTGTTGACAAGGAAAGGCTCGACTATGTTTGCTGCTTAAAAAAAGTGATTTGTGGATTAAAGCAAGCCCCACGGGCTTGGTACATTGAACTGTCTGATTTTCTACTTTTTGTTGGTTTTAAGAAGTCTGTTGCAGATACCTGCTTGTTTATTTACTGCACTTGTAATGTCACTCTGTACTTCTTGGTTTACGTCGATGACATAATTGTTACAGGAAATAATGAAGCCTTCACTACGGACTTTCTTCGTCGCCTCGCAGCGCGTTTCAGTCTGAAGGACCTAGGGGCCTTACACCATTTTTTAGGTGTTGAAGTTGTTTCTACTGCAACTGGTATGCTTTTGTCCCAAAGCCAATATGTGGTGGACATTCTGGAGTGGTTCACAACCTCCCTTCTAGTTGAGTGGTCTGAGCCTTCTTTAATTTCTCTTGCCTACACGCTAGGGTTTGAGTTTTGTTGGTAGCGTATTTAGTTCTATTTTATTTCCTAACTTGTTTATTTATTTATTATTTGCGTCGTCATTTTGGGCCCTATTCAATTCCTTAGGGCTATAGTATTTATTATTTATATATTTTTTGGGCCAATATCTGGGGCTTTGTACGTACTATGTTGGGCCTAGCGCCCCTGGTAATAAAGTTGCTTTCTTCCTACCCCATTATGTACCTCTATACCCGATTTATGCTGGACCCGATCTCAATAAAACCATAAAAATAGTATAATATAAATGTTTTGAGTAACTACCACGTTAGAATTTTAGTTTGAATGCAGAGAACACCCCCCTTCAAATTGGTATTAGAGTAGACCCAAATGAAAGATTCGCACGTGAGAGCATATTAAACAAAATAAAATATAAATGTCTAATCCAACTATCATATTAAACGTTTAACCGAAGACGAAGTATGTCCTTCAATTAATTAATTTTTTCTTCCTGAAAGGTTAATCCCCAATCCCAAGAGCCCCCGAACCACGCTCCAACTTGGCAGAGCATCTAGAAGGATGTAAATTATGTTAACTCACCTTTGTAACCAACTAAGCTATCCATGCGAGTAATTAATTATTTTTTATTTTCATTTATAACGATGATTCATTGATTAAAAACTCATTTAGAATGTATTAAAAAGAAGTATTGTATGACCACTTCATTTAATTTGTCTCTTTTAACAAATTCTTCCAAGGTTAATTTGTTTGTATTTCAAGTGAACCATGTGGTATGTACAAATTGGCAGTGTATTATTCTATTCCGAGGTACAAAACCTTGTCCACCAATGGACCAATGTAGTTGACCCATCCTGCCTGCTACACTCAATGCTATCATTTATGTCCTTGTGGCATTGAACAACTATAATAGAAATCCTACTATCTATGTAGAGCCTTCACTTTTTTTAAGAATCATGCAAAATCAGTGAGCAAACATTAAATACTGTAACATGGAAGTGAAGTGAAATTTTCTCTACCTTTTAAAAAACTTTCTTGATTTTGTCTTTGCTCAAAAAATAAAAAACTTTACAACTTTTGGAAACTGATCATTTTTGTTGAGTTTGGGACAAAAACAATAAATGATAGAGCCACAGATGGCCCCAAGGACAGTTAGGCACAATAACACCTTCTTTTATTTCCTCATTTTCTTTTTCTGATGATTTTTCGTGTGTGCTTTTATATATATATATATATATATATATATATATATAATATGAGAACAACCCCTCATGTAAAAGGTGAAGACTAATCACAGTCGCCTACCAGGATTTATCAATGGTTGTTGATTTTAGGAAAAAATACAGGATCAATTTTATAATTATTAAAAATTTTAAATTTGAAATATCTTTAAAATTGACCATGTCTTCAATTTTTACCTTTAAGCATGTCCACACACAAATATATATGATGTTTGAGTAATTAATACTAGGTTGTGTACTTATCTCATTTTTCACTTCAAATTAAATGATGGAATGAACATGGATTAGTTTAGAAAAGAAAAGGGGTAAATTTTTCTTTTCTTTTATTCCTCGAGATGTGTGCATGTGATGAGAATAATACTCCCTAAAAGTATATTAAGCACTTTACGTTTTACACAACTAGTCGTCATCAAACCAATGATATGATGGTTTATTTTGACTGTCTAAGTTGTTCCAAGTTGATAATATTTTAGTTTCATTTCTATTGGATTAATTCAATTGTTTGTATTTATTATTATTAATTAAATGTGTAATTCTGTGTTTAAATGGATGATTATTACTTTGCTTGGAATGAGGCAGTGGTAATTTGAGATGGAAACTCTATCCAAATTGAAATAAATGAAAATTTTGGGAAATGAAAAATAGAAAAAGGAAAATTCAAACTAGGTATCTTAATTAACTTGGATGGGGGTATGGGTATTTATGTATATTCCCATTGTGGGAGCAAAAGTCTTTTTCTACAGATCACATGGAATTTTGAACTGGTTTTTACATACAAAATCTTTTATTTCATCTTTGTCTTGGAAACTAAATGCTTTTTGGGACACCTCTAGCTGTCATTTCATGGATGAATATTGTCCATGTAAATATAAAATATTAACTTCTAAATAACAAAGGATAAATTACTCATAAGTAATTAAATTTTGATAAAAATGACATGTGGTGAGAATCTACAATGATCCTGGCATAATGCAAAGAAGTCCCTGACTCAATCAAAGTGACAATGTGATCATTATTGGCTCAAATTAGATACATTAGTCAAATATTGTGCATTGTACAGTTAAAGAAATTTGTATCTTGACTTGCCTTGGTCGTAGCTTTAGCCCTAGATGCGAACTCGTCTGCTGTTTGGTGGATTCCTCGAGCTACTACCACAGCGAGAGCGGGTGGCCGCATGTTATATTGTTATGGTTAGGGGATGGACTAGGAACGGCTCCCTTGGGGGCCTTATGTGAGAATCAAACAACCAACTCAAAACTAGTACAAATAAGAGGAATTCGATCGACAATTTAATTAAAACAAAGCATTGCGATAGCGATAAAAAGAAAGAAAAAACATAATAAAATGAGAGAGAGAGAGAGAGAGATACAAATGGTCTAGTGGGGTGAGGTTGAGTGGAAGGGACTCATCAATCCTTAACCAAACGTCAAGAGTTTGATCCTTGGCAGGCTAGCTGTACCACCCAATGGAAGTGCCTACAATTCAGTGTCCTGGGTTATACAACAACAACAATAATAATAAATTGAAAACATTACGATTTTAGACAACCAATTATACTCATATTACAGACTTTGTCCATGAATTATTACCATACACAAATTTTGCCCTTTAATTATGTGTAAAGTGGCAATTTTAACCCACCACTAACAAATTATGTTAATAAATGATATAATTATTTAATACAAAATTATATAAATAAAAAATGAGGCGTCCCTTAATAATTTAGAAATTTAAAATGTATTATTAATATTAACATAATTTGTTTGTGGAGGACTAAAATTGCCACTTTACACATAATTAAAGGTCAAAAATTTGTGTATGATAATAATTCATGGACCGAGTCTACAATACAAGTATAGTTAATGGACTAAAATTGTCATTTTCCCTAATAAATACGTGAGTAAATTGCACTTTTGGTCCTATGACTATAGGACCTGTGTTAATTGCAACACTCGACTTTAAAAACTAACATTTTAATCCTGCAACTATGCAATTTTTAACACATTTGGTTATCCGGCCAAATCATTGCCGGAAAGTTATAATTCATTTTAATTAGTTAAAAAATGAGGGCATTTTGGTCTTTTCTCCTGCCTAAGCTCTTCTTCCCCATTAGGTCGCTGGAAATGTCGCCACTGCGGCCGCCGCAGCCAACCCCAATCATCTTACCGGAGATCTGAACCAAAATCGGAGAAGAAAATCGGAGATCTGAACCAAAACCGTCGAAAATGCCGCCGCCTCCGGCTCTCCTTCCTGATCTGACCCAGCTGGAGAAAAGCATAAATGGCAATTAACTTTTCCTTGCAAAGCGCCTCCATCCCGAGAGAGAGAGAGAGAGTTGTGCGATGGAGTCCAAATCTGCATCAGACACTATAGGGAAACCCATCAAATGCAAAGGTTTGATATTTCTCTAGCTAAGAATTTAAATTCCTCCATTTCCGTAGCTAGAGCTGTGTGATGGGAATGTCCATTCATATGTTTTCAAATATGTAATATTCCTCCATCCCGAGAGAGAGAGTTGTGTGATGGGCCAGCCAACTCAGTTCCCGGAAATCGTTCATCGATTCCTCCATATCCGTAGCTAGAGCTGACGTAGTAAAATGAACATTCCTCCAACGGCGATGGTTGCTCTTAATTTCAAGGTTTCCCGGCGAGCAAGTGCAAGTAAGAGGAAGAAGACCTTGTAAAATGACCTTTATGCCCTCACTATTTTGTAATTAGAAATGGGTTAGTGATTTGGCCGGGAGGACCAAATCCGTTAAAAAAAGCATAGTCAAAGGATCAATTCGTTACTTTTAAAAGTCAAGTGTTGAAATTAATAGAGGTGCTATAGTCAGAGGACTAAAAGTGCAATTTACTCTAAATACGTAATCTTACCATGAATTTAATTTTTTAAATTGGAATGAAATACATCTTTTATTTTGGTAACAATGAAGTAAAAATGTAGAAGAAAAGTAATCAAAATTAAAGGATTAAAGTATTAGGTGCAACAATCCTCCATAGGAGATTCACACTGAGATTCAGTATTACACTTATTATGCCCATGATTTTGGGTTCATACTCCTAAATTTTATGCTAAATAAATGCCTCTTGTTTGATTTCCAGAAAACACTTAAACTAATATGTAGTACTTTATATGTTCCCAACCATACTGTGAAATAGGAATTGTTAAACCATGGAGCAGGTTCACATTGCATTGTGAACCCTGATACAAAAATTATGTACATTCAGTTAACATATTTTGTATCTACAGTTAACCGTTTCAGTACATGCTAACAAATAAATGATAATTGCTGACACAAAATATGATAACTACAGGTACAGAAACTTTCAACTGCAGGTTCAGAATATGTCAATTACATATACAGAATTTGAATATTATTTTTGAACCAGAATCTATAATGCAAGGTAGATCATAGTCCATAAATATAATTTGCGGTCAAATAGTAGGGCACAACTATTCTTGTGTTTCAGTATTGTCTATGAAATAAACCCGAAAAGCAATTAAATATGTTATCATTTATTTTTTAGAATAATTAAGAAAAATGTTACCACTAATTGCCTATTATAATCTAATTAAGTGATTGGAATGAAAGTATGGATTTTAGTTTTCTATATATATAAATATATTCCTCTATTTTTAAGGCTAAATCCACATACAAAATCATGTTCTCAAATGTTCTTAATTGAGAACATTTATCATAACTTAAAAGTTAGAGTTAATTCCATTTTATGAGACAATTCACTTTTAGTCCTTTTCTTTTTTAGAATATTCACTTTTGATCATAGTATTATTATAGCATGATCATTTTTGATCATTTATCAAGAAATCAATTTAAATATCGTTAAATACAAGGGCATTTCGGTATTCAATTATGAATGTTTTCAAAAAAAAAATAAACATAAAAAATATAGCAGTTCAACATACTTTATATAAAAAAATATTAAAATGTCTTTATATTTAATGATATTTCAACAATTTTGTTGCTTGAGGACTAAAATTGATCATGCCACGATAATACTAGGACCAAATAAAGATGTTCTAATAAAAAATAATTAAAATGAACTTTCACCTATAAATTTAGGACAAAAATGAAATTAACTCTAAAAGTTACAACGCCTTGCATGGGTTTGTTTGGTGAAATCGTGAAATTAGACCTTGTTCATTGTCAGAAGCGTTAAGAAAAACAATTATATGAATTTAATCTCTAAATATAAAATACTATTATGATATGATGATGTAATAAATTACCGCTTTAATAATAATAATAATAATAATAACAATAATAATGATGTTTGATGATGATTACTTTGAGAGTACAGTTGACTATGAAATATGTGCACTTGCACATGTTAATACATTTTTTTGGGAAAAGGGTCATCCCCTAAACTTTCAGGAAAAAAAAATTAATTAAACCCCTTAAACTTCTAAAAGTTATAATTAAACTCATAAATATACTACTTTTAAGCATTGAAGTGCAGAAATCAATTGGTGACCTGCAATTGAAGGTTATTAGGATTCCTAAAAACTTTCAATCAAACTCCGCGCGAAAGAGGAGGCAGACCAACTGGTTTGTCTCCTCCTTTGACCGGATCGGAGAAGGCGACCTAGTTGGTTGCGGGCATAGCTTCTCCTTTGATTGGAGAGGCAATCAATTGGTCGCCTTCTTTAGTCGATGGAGAAGGTGAACGCAACTTGTGACCTAGTCACCGATGTTTTTCGACGGAGTTTGATTGAAAGTTCGCCGGAAAATCGGTTAGAAGTTTGTCGAAACCGTAGTGACATACAATTCACTAACCGCGCGATTTTTAGACTTCAATGCTCTAAAATAACATGTTTATATGTTTAATTGCATCTCTTAAAAATTTAAGAATCTAATTGATTTTTTGAAGAAAATTTAGAGCATATTTGACCTCTTTTTTTCAAAGAAAACAAAAGGACAAGTTATGAAATATTAAAATCGGATTCCGATGTATTTATATCCTCAACCACCTAGAAAAACAATAGTTCCATAGTCCGAGAGTCTCAGAGTCCCACAAACATCATTTATTCTTCTGAAATCTGCACGTTCTTGTGTTAAATATATATTTCATGAATAAAGAGGATATATGTAGTCCCTCAAGACTTGTTAAAGGACAAACCACTAACCATATCCATCATTTTGCGAGACCACCATCATATAATAATTTTGAGTACCATCATATAATAATAGACCTCCAAGTCTTAAAAAAAAAAAAAAAATTCGACTGAGTGTGTAAATCATAATTCTTGTATAAAAAGATTAGAAATTTGATTATTGACAACACCTTTTTAGTCAAATCCGTTGCACAAAGATGAAATTGTAATGATATATATATATATATATGTGTGTGTGTGTGTGTGTGTGTGTGTGACATTGTTATTATGGAATGTAGTGTATGTGACACTAACAATGTGTTTGGTTCATGGAATCGGTCAGTAATGGAATACCATTCCCGACCATTCCCGTGAATAGACATATTCCATTGTTTGTTTTGTCCTTCTATTCCCTTTGCAAAGGGAATAGACATTCTTAGAGGACCCCCTGTTATTAGTTATTCCCACGTATTTGGGAATAGCTTTATATATATATATATATATATATATATATATATATATATATATATATATATATATATTAAAAATGTAATTAATAATAATAATACATTTTTTTGTATAGGGGTATTTTCATCTTTTAAACACATTCCATTTATATCCCTTAAATCAACCAAACACTAAAATTATATTCCTAAAGTCTATTTTTTTAGCGAACCAAACAATAGAATACAATTCTTATTCTAATCCTTACATATTTCATTCATTGTGGAATATTGTTCTTATTCTCTTAAAATTCATTTCGTGAACCAAACATAATGTAAGTGTTTTATTTTTATTGTTCATATAAATGAAATGTATATACCATGATAATCAATATAACTTGAGTCAGTTATAAACAATGTTAAGATCACAACATTATCTATTTTTGTTAACATCTCGCCATGTAGCACTTAACGTTGGTTATTCAAACTATCCTAAAGTAATCTAGCATCAGTTATAACCAATGCTAAACTTTTTTATAATCGATATTAAACATTATTTTAAATGTTTAATAATGTTTTAAACGAGAATGCATTATTTCTTCTTTAAAAAAAATATCTCGAGCATGTGCCCTAACTTTTTCCTTTGGGTTTTGTGAATCGCATCGCCACATGGAGAACCATTTTTATAATTCTTCCCTTCCAAGAATAGTATTACAGGTTTTTCTTTTCTTTTCTCTTTTTTCTTTTAACCTATTAGACGTACGTATTCTCCAGCATGTTTGATTCACGGAATGAATTTGAAAGAATAAAAATGTTATTATTCCATAGAGAATGGAATAGATAGGGAATAGAATATAAATTATATTTCATTGTTTGATTTATTGAAGGAATAGAGTTCAAAAATTTTATTACAATGTTTACAGAATAATTATTCAAATGACATAAATATCATTCACACGGAATGTTTTATGTGCGTGTGTGAGAATAACAATAACAATAGCAGGCAGCAGCTACAGTAACAACAACAACAATAATAATTTTTCATTATTATTAATGAATTTATGTATATACTTCAATAAATATAATGTATTATATAAATGTATATATTTAATTAATTACATTATATTTTTATCTTTTCTCTCTCTCTCTCTCTCTCTCTATATATATATATATATATATATATATATATATATATATATATATATATATATATATATATATATATATATATATCTGTGTGTATATAAAAGCATGCGTAGTAAAGGGTAATTTTGACACTGTTGCAAAAATTGGCCTAGGAGCTAGGCGCCCCAAGACCGAAGCGAATTGCTCCCTAAGCGGCCGCCTAGCGCCTAACTCGGCCGAGTTAACTCGTCCAACTCGGTCAAATTAGCCGAGTTAACTCGGTCGACTCGGCCTTGTTAATTTTTTTATTATATTTATATATACTTACATTTATTTATTTATATAAATAAGAGATGTAAGAGATATATACATAATATATATATAATATAAAATATGATATACACCCACACATATGTACTATTTTTTTATTTTTATAGGTCACCGCCTAGGCGCTAGGCACTAGTCTACCGCCCGAATAGCGCCTTGCGCCTACTGCAACCATGATTTTTGGTATTATAATACCACTCCCGAGTGCTTGAAAATAGCTAATACCAAGGGGCCCTAAGAATGACTATTCCCCTGCGAAGGGAATAGCTCTTCCTCAGGAATGCTATTCCCAGAAATAAAATATCAAGACAAATTACGGAATAAGTTTATTCTCGGAAATAATATTCAATTCTTAACTTATTACATAAACCAAACATGATGCTATTGTATTGCAAGAGATGAAATACACTTTTTACATAGGTTTAGTTCAAGTTTTCAAAACTGAAAAACCATACAATGTGCAATATAGGGTATAGGCCATTCACTTTCCCATTATTGCAATCTAGAAATCATTTTCATATTATTAGCATGACTTATAGAAAATTTCTAGCTAGTGTCACATACTCACATTTTCTTTAATAAATATTTTACTTTATATTATCATGTTTGATTAGTGTAGTTACGTTGTTTTCATAGTAATAGTTGTTAGGGGTCTCATTATTGTTTTAAAAGGCTTCAATAATAGAAGAAGAGATAATTCACACACATATATATAACCCAACATCTATTATTGCACACCACTGATGTCGAATACACTTTAAGTGACCCCTACCTCCTTGATATTTTTATTAAAAAAAAAAGAAGAAGATATATATGTCTGTATATACACACGTGTCGGTGCATGAATTAATCACCTCTAATCAGGATAGTTAGAGGAAAGACACAAAAGTTCATAGTTCAAGTAGGTTGAAGTGCGAGTGCACAATCCATATATTTATGAGTTTTTTGTCTATTTAGTTTGAGGGTATTGTATTTATCGTAATTGGTCACTACAAAAAAATACGAAAATAGCGATGAAAATTCCGTCGCTAGAAAGAGAAAAATCCGTCGCTAAAGTGAATAGCGACAGATTAACAACGGATTCTATTTGTCACTAAAATGTTGTGACGAATTCTATTTCCGTCGCTAAATTATCCATCGCTATTTTCCTCCCACGACGATTTGAATGAAGAAATTTGTAAGAGAATAGCGACAGAAAATTCTTTCGCTTGAGATATTGAACATTGAGTTGGGTAAGTTGGATCATTGATTCATATATAAATAGAGTTAATTCCGTCAATAGTCCTCCGACGATGTTGATTTTCCAAAATTAGTCCCCGACTTTTAATTTGGACAATTTAGGTCCCTTGACTTTCAAATTATTTTCAATGTTGGTCCTTTCGTTAAATTTTGGTTAAGTTGAGGTCAAATGAAGGGTTAAATTGTCCGTTCACCTGTTTAGTGTATTATTACTCGTATTTCTCCTGTCCTATACGCTGTATATATGAATATAATCTCAGTCGAACAACAATTTAATCTCAGTCGAAGTCTCTTCGACTGAAATTATATTCATATATATAGCGTATAGGACAGGAGAAATCCGAGTAATAATACACTATGCAGGTGCACGGACAATTTTACTCCTTCATTTGACCTCAACTTAACCAAAATTTGGCGAAAGGACCAACATTGGAAAAAATTTGAAAGTAAAGGGGCTTAAATTGTCCAAATTATAAGTCGGGGACTAATTTTGAAAAATCAACATAATCAGAGGACCATTACTGGAATTAACTCTACATAAATATTTATATTTATTTATGGATGTAGAAGCCCTAAAGACTATATGGTGGCTTCCATTATAAAACAAATCTTATATGATCATAGATAGGTTGTGGGAAGCGCAATAATGATGTAAAAGACGCATACATAAATCATGATCTCCTTGTTGTACAAGTTCTGAGAATGGAGAAAAAATTTAAAAGTTAGTTGTATGATACATTTTTTTTTTCATTTTTTTTTTTTGGTTTGGTTTCAAAACTTTAATCTTTAATGCACCTATGTGCTGTATACAATTATATTCAAGGTCAACACTATATATTTATATTGGGAAGAAAAACATTATATATTTATATGGTACACTCACCTGAGCATTTTTTTTCAGAAGAAAACTAAAAATCAATATCAATCGTTCATTCGAAAAAATCTAATAGATCTAATGCAATTTGAAAATTGTAGTGAGATTCTAATAATTTTTTTCAACTTTGAATGTATAATTTTTAACATTATATAGTACATTTCTAGATGAACACTAAGACCTAAACTATATGTGTGTGTGTAAACTATAAATACTAAACACACGTACTAATTAGTAAAAATTGAACACATAAACCAAAATAAAAAGTGAAATATTAAATCTAATTAAAAAACTAAATCATAAATTCTAAAAGAAAAATTTGCTAAAATAGTATATACATATAACATATACACACACATAGGGCCAAGTTTTAGTGCGATGATGTTTTAACGTGTGGCCGGTGTGGTTGCACCATTAGTTATGCAAAAAAAAGTACCAACAACGCACAACAAAGAAATACACCAATGCACCATACACCCAAAAAAAATGCACCATACCTCACCACACTGAATGGTTTGTTTTCGAACACTGTGTGGTGCGTTTATGCGTACATAATGATGCATTTTTGGTGCACTTGTGCATTTCTTTGTTATGCGTTTCTTAACACTATTGGTATTTTTTTTACATAACTAATGGTGTAACCACACCATCCGCACATTAAAACATGGTCGCATTTGAGCTCTCTCTCTCACACACACACATATATATATATCCAAATTAAATATGTTCCGACATCATTCACCAGAATTGCCAAGTTGTAACATGTATTTATATATACGGGCTTAATTTGAGTAAGTAATAAAATTTATAAAAAAAAAAGAAAAGAAAAGAACCTAAACATCTTCTAAAGATGATTTAAAATCTAAACCTTTCTCTTAACAACATAACATTAGAACTATTTCTAGCATGCTATGTCATACAAACACAATCTTTGTTTATAAGCTAAGACTATTGTTTTTTACTATTGTCTTTTTTGTAAGGCAATTAGTTCTTGTTTGTTTACAAGTATTGTATTTAATTCTTAAAATTTGTTATAGTGGCATATTCATCGTTTGTAGTAGTAGAGATATGTATTAATTGATTAATTTATAACATAATAAATTAACAAAATGACATAGTAAAGAAGTTTGCCTATAGAGTTCCTAAGTTAGATAATATCATATGATCATCATATAGAGCAAAAGCAATTATTGTTATCAATTCACTTAATTGATTATAGTTAATGATTAGTGTTAAAAGAACAAAGTTCCAGCTAATCTCATCAAGACATCAACTATAAGTGGAAAGTTATTTTATATTAGCATATTTAATTAGAGGTTAATTAACTCAGTGGATTAATGATAATCTTCTTTTTGGTCATTATTTTTAATTACATTTTCCCAACTAATTGTGTTCTAGATAAGCTCTTAGAGATTACCAGCTCGGGAAGATTATATATATGTAGTTACGTTCAAATCAGAACTAGCATTTTCATTCAAATTTATGAACTTCTGAAGGAATGTATTGCAACTACAACATGAATGTAGTACAACTAATCCAGCTCGCATTCGTGTAGTATTTTATGATGCATTCATGTAGTAGTTTTGGTGCATTCATGTAGTACACATGATGTATTTCTTCACAATTCGCATGAGAAGGCTAGTTCGCACTTGAATGAGACTATATATATATATATATATATATATATATATATATAGGGTCATAACCAGGTGTGGTCGCGCCTTAACGTGCGGTCAGTGCGGCCGCATCACTATGTATACAAATATACACCACTCAATGTTAGAAAATGCACAACACAAATATGCACCATTAGGTACGCATCACCAAAAAACATACCACTAGGTATGCAAATATACACCACACAGTGTTAGGAAATGCACCATTAGAGGCAAGGGAGTTATGGTGCATTATTTTAGGCGTGTGTTGTGTTTTTTGGTGTTTTTGTTTATTTTCATTGTGGTATATATATATAATACTCCGTAACAATCAAAATATGACGTATAAAACGCGTTTGCATGACGTGAAAATTTGAATTATAATTGTTTAATCTACACTGTCTGTTATCCGTATATCATAACTTTTAAAATTTTATTTTATTTTATATTTTCTGATGAATCATTTCATTTGCCTTTTGGTTCAACTAATCATGAATCATCCATGAGACCATGACCGACAACTAAAGTTTTGGCAAATTATATTGTGGACCATAGTTTATATTGTAAGATAGATTGTTGAGATAACATGTTATTTTTTTTCTTTCATATTAAAAATTTATTTTTATTATATATTTATTTTTATATATTATACTAAAAATAAACTTATCGTAGTACACTAAAAATGAACATTTAAAAAATAGCTTGTAATACTCTAAAAATAAGCTTTCAATGTAATAAAAATAAATAGCTATATTAGTGTAAAAACAGTATAATGACAATTAGAGCTGGGAATATTTTTATGTGGATCATATCTCAGTGCTAGTGCTGTGTAGACTATAAAAAAAATATATTTTTAATATACTTAAAATACATTATTTGTATACTGAATATACATTATATAAAATATTTTTTGAACTTAAATAATACGGAGTATATTTTTTCTGAATACAAGTTACATTTTTAATATACTAAACGTATATCATTTTTCATTGAATGTACATTATTTGATAGTATACAAAATAATATATTTTCAGTACGCAAATAATATATTTTCAAATAATGTATTTTGGTGGGTACACGACAGAATTATGATTGTTGCGATTGGGCCTGAAAAGCGTGGACCAATCTTTAACCAGAGGGAGCAATGGGCTCCAGTTAATGCAGCATGATAAACTCATCAATGTATATACGAGATTACAAAATAGGTCTCAAAATTTTAGAATGTACCCAAAAAATGATATAATTAATTGATACAATAATTGAGATATTTATCAAAATGTTATTACATTTTTTCTTTGCTTTAGAACATTCTTATGAGTGGGTTTTTTGAAGTTTTTAGTACAGTAACTTATGATATGTAAGAGAGATAGCGCAAGAGAGAAAATATTGGGGTTAATCGGCAAGGAATGATGTTTTTTTCAGAATGTGGGACCCATTGCTTTTGTTTTTCAAGCGCTCATTTGCATGACTCTATACCAAATTGAAGCATGTGCTCCATCTCAACTAAAGGTATTAGAATATGGAAATTATATAAATATGTAAACAATATTATACCTAGAATATTGTAAACTTTATGTATTATTCTTTGCCTTACTTTAGGCATAAGAATAATACAGAAAGTTTACAATATTCTAGGAATAATATTGTTTACATATTTATATAATTTCCATATTCTAATAAAAAGTCCAAGCTAATAGTTGGACTGCACATTTATGTTTATATTATATTTATGCTCACACTGCAATCTAACATTTGAGATTATTATTATTATTATTATTTTTAAAAATCAGTTTTGTTTATTTCTTTTCCATTTTTTTAAATTTGAGATTATTATTATTATTATTATTATTATTATTAAAAATCAGTTTTGTTTATTTCTTTTCCATTTTTTTAAATCTTTTCTCTTATTCTCTTTCCTGAACACACTCACAAAAACTTCTCAAAAATCACAAAAAAAAAAAAAAAAACTTTACTATTATGGATGCTCTTAGAACCATTGATTATTTCTAAAAAAAAAATTCTAGATTATTTCTTAGTCATCAGTTTTTATTTGATCCGTCTCATATGCTCTTATATTTGGTACAATTAATAATATCGTTAGGTTTACTTTATGTTGTTGTTAGGTGCACTTGAAAAACAAATCATAACCATTTAACTCTAAAGTGAACTTCTAAATCAAAATAAAAATGTTAAACCATAAACCAAATAAAATATCGAAACTATAAATTATAAAAGGGTGAATAATTTCACTACACATATTTCTTTCAAAAAAATTTCACTACACATATACGTATCACGTGATGCACTCTATGATGTTATTAATTAAGTATTGAAGATGGTGATTGATGCAGCTTTCACAAAGAATATAATAATTGAAAGTACTTTGATGAAATCGACATAACTTGCTAATATATACTCGACCGAGTACGCAAGATAATTGATCATATATTATAAAATCTTATTCATGCATGTGAAAATGAGCTGTAAATTGACATCACTATTCGTATTGTCGCTCCAATTTTGCATTACCATCATCATCATTACAACCTACTTTGATTTTTTAATTTTGCTTCATTGCCAATTATGAAATCAATTTCGACTCTTTGAAATCAATTAATACCTGATTTGGTCAATCGATTATTATGAATTTACCACTTTGATTCTCGACTTCCAAACTTACTTAATTTCATCATCAATTATGCAATTTTTACCTAAAGTAGTCATTTGCTCAAACCAGAATAGTCGAATCATTTTGGACTTTGATTAACAATTACGTAGTCAGATGGAGATAAAATTGAGCAAGTTTGGTAGTCCAAAACTAAAATGGTGAAATCATAATAGTTAAGAGATCAAATCGAGTATTAACTCATTAAAGTAATTAATTTCTTTTTTGACTGTCTCCTCCCGTCGTAGCATTAAGTCAGTTGACGAACCATTACGCTAAATTCAGACATCACCAAACAAAGTCCATTGCCATCTCAAAAATGTGGTTAGTGCGCATCATGCAGTACAGTTGTGCTTTGTGGCCAACACAAGATAGGATCAAACCTCATACAAATGATGATTCCTTGTGATGATACTTATTTATTGAAATCTTTTGCCAAGCTTTTTGACATCTTTTTGACATCATCCACTTTGAACCTTTACTTTGGTTTAATTATTCAATTATTTTTCCTTTTTAAATCAAAGAAAACCGTTATATTTCTTTTTGAGTACATTGAAAAAGGAGGAGGAGAAGAGCAAGACTATTATTTAATTAACCAGCCATAAACTATTAGCATGCACTCTACACAAAATTTAACACATTGTTATTTGAAGAGTCTTAAAGAAATCATTATATATAATAATATGATAAAACCTTGTTCCCAAAAGGTTGAATCTCCAATTCCCAGGGCTTCCCGACTCAACAGAGCATTTGGAAGGATGTAAATCATGGTAACTCAGCTGAACACAAAAGCTAGCTAGACCTTTGCTTACTGCGCACAAGGAGCACAATCCCCTCACTTTGAGAGGTTGTTCCCACACTACCAGTTGTGAGACTCTATCCCGAGTCATTGTTTCCAAACCTGCCCCGCTGATATGGTGTTAGTGCATGATATATAATGTATGGTAGGATTTTTATTTGAAATATGCGTGTATTTAAAAAAAAAAAAAGTGTGCCATATTATAAAGATAATGAACGAAATACTTCCTCAATCTATTATATATTCTTGTCATGTTTATTTATTAAATAACTATTTTTTTTGTTTATTTTCTTTATTTTTTAAATAATTTTTAACTTTAATTTTGTATTTATTAGTACTTTTGACGTAATTTTTAAATTATAAATTTTATATTCTACTACTAAACTAAATACTCCGTATTACACAACATTTAATTGTAAATAAAATGAGTTGGACGTCATTAATTAATCAAAACAAACACATGAAATCTAACACATGGAATTCTTGATTAGCAGGTTAAATCATTCTTGATTATGAGAAATATAATTCTTATTACGTAAGTAGTCTTTTGGAAGATTAATAGTGTGTAGTTAGCTTCCTCAACATAATGAACTCTAATTAAATATTGTTAACCTCATAATGGCCTTTATATTTTGCATTAAACAAAAAAGTTAATAGTATATAGTGATATATGAATTATTTTTTTTTTGGTTAGCACAGTAGAGGATAATCCAAATAATGATTAGTTCCTTTTTATTAATAATTAATATTAATAATTGCATTCTACTAACTCAATTCCAATAGTGATCGAGTCATCAAGAGCTTACATATCAAATGCGTTTGCATGACGTAAAAATAAGGATTTATTTTCATATATTATTTTAACAACAACAGTTCTACCCACATTTTTTTTCCAATCACTATATTTTATCCTAAAGTTTTCTTTATGGACTTGAAATGTATTTGTACCATTTTGACATGTCCCAGAGTGGACCAACATATATTCGTACCATAAAATATTCACTTACAATATCATTTTATGTTAAAAATTTTAACATGTACATCATATATATTTATATTCACTCCATAATTGGTTCATAATAATGTCCATTCTATATATATGTTCATAAAATTAAACAAAATTTATTAATGTACATAAACATTATGCTACAAACGCATCATGTTTAATAACATTCATTTTGTATTATGTTCATTATATTTATTTTATATATCCATAAACCTAAACGTTAATGTGCATAAACACTAAACTAAGTGTACATCATATTTATTTTCATTCTCTATAGTATGTTCATAATGTTACTTATATATTTATAAAAACAAAGTTTAATGTACATACATAATATTATACTATCAAAATAATAACGTTATGTTCTTATAAATTTATGTTTTAAAAAATATATTAATATGGGTATAATTTAAAAGATCTCAATTAGAGTTTTTTAATGATATAATTTTTTATACATTAATTTTTTTTTTTGTAAAAAGTATTAAAAAATAAATTTAAGTTGGAAAAAAAAAAAAGACATAAGGCGAAAAATAGGTATTGCCAAATGCCAAGGTAGGGATGTCAATTCAACACATATGTATTTCTAAACCTTTATTATAGTAAGGTAGGGATGTCAATTCAACCCAACCCTTATGGAGAAACTCGATCCTTGCCCCTACGAGGGAAGAGTTCCGGCATAATAGGTATTGCCAAATGCCAATGTAGGGATGGAAAATTTTATGGGAAACGGGGGCAGGATGGGGAGAGTTCTGCCAACCCTGCTGGGGATGGGGATTATTGTACCCCCGCCCCAACCAAACTGACTGATCAGAAACCCGGTAAATCGTCAGATCCTTAAGGCCGAACATGACACGGATAATCCGACCCGTTACCATATTGAAGGCGGGTAATGATAATCGGGTTGGATATATATATATATATATATATATATATATATATATATATATATATATATATGTATGTATGTATGTATGTATGTATGTATGTATGTATGTATGTATGTATGTATGTATAATGTAAAATCTTTAAAACTAAAATGAATTCCTTACGGATTATGAATGTTTGGATTTTGGAATGAAGTTATGGATTTATTATTATAGGTATTTAAGTAATTGGATTTATTATAATATGTATTATGTCAAGGATTAAAAAATTTAGAAAAAAATCGGTTAATCAGTTAACCAGTGGATTAGCCGAAAAATATTTAGTTCATTTAATTTGGTCGGGTTAACGGTTCAACCTTTAAAAAGTTTGGTTAAAACGGTTCGATTAACCAAATGTTCACCCTTACTGAAGATACATTATTTGATAGTATACCAGATAATATACATTCAACTTATTAAAAATGTATTTATTCATGATCTATATTGCAATATAGACCATAATCCATAATATAATTTGTCAGTTTTGGATGTCAGGTCCTAGTGCATTTCTTCATACATCTTCTATGTGTTAATATCCTTCCAAAGAAAGCCTTATTTTAGGCCAGAATAACGGAGCTGGATAACAATCATTATTGTGTGGACCATGGTCCACACAGCTGTGTGGACCATATTATTAAATAATGCACATTCAATATAAAAATAATGTACATTCAGTATAAAAATAATGTACATTGTATTCAGGGGATGTACATTATTTGTGTACTGAATGTACATTATTTTTATAGTATAAAAATAATGTATATTCAATACAAAAATAATGTACATTTGGTACATTAAAAATGTACATTTTATTATGGTCCGCTGTGCGGACAATAATTTGCCGCTGGACAAGAGAATTGTAATGGGCATCATGGGCTTTCTCCATTATAAGGTCCGAACATTCAGAGGGCAGTTGTTTATGGAAGTCCCATTTGACAATTCATGGATCAGGGTGCATTGTAGATTCTAGCGTGTTTTATGTTGTGAATTTTTGTGTCTTGTGTTATGAAATTATGTATTTTAAGAGTATGTATCATATATGTACCTGATTAGTAATTACGGAGTATATTTTATGTTATGAATTTATGTCTCTTGTGTTGTGAAATTTTGTGCCAATATTGAAGACAAATTATATATACATAAATCAGATTTGAAGAATAAGAAAATGAAAATCACTTGATGTACTCCCAAAATTTTACTCTCACTTGAGTTCAAATTTGATTGGAGAAAAAAAAAATGAATGGATAAACATCATGACCCCTTCTAAATTGAAAATATATAACATGCCTATATGTGATGTGTCTTGTGTTGTGATTTTTGTGTGTTGTGTTATGAAATTATGTACCTTACAAGTATGAATTTTGTGTACTTCATCATTTCGATCTAGGGTCCATATATAATGCTCTGTGGACCCGGGGTCCATGATATAAATTGTCCCCATTTGAAGGATTTTCTTTGAAAAGTCTTCAAAGGGTGCAAATTATATTATTAATCAGAGTCTACTTTGCATTGTGAACATTGGTCCAAAATAACCTTTAAATTATGTAGGGTGCACATCCAAACACTATCTTCACGTACCTGACAAAAGCTTAGTTAGGTACGAGTGTTCATCTTTACCAACCTTAGTGAGGTAAAGCTTAATGACTCTAAATAATTAGGACCATTACAGTATGTGATTTTGGACGTCACGTGAACAATATCGATCACAATAACAGACTTATTCTCAGTCATATCAAAAGAAACATATCACAAAACACCTAAAAAAAAAAATTCAAGTCTGAATGTATACAAGACAAACTAACCGTAGAGCATAAGTCAATGCTCCAAACCAAATCCAGAATCGAGGAGAGCGGACTTAGGCAACCCAATAACTGACAACAACAAAAATTTTCAGTCACCAGAAAAAGCAACACACATCAACGCGTGAGAGAGGGGCGGCGTACTGTAGCAGCATGTGAGGCTCACGCGCTAATCAGAATGAGCTCTAAATCTCTCAGCGCGATCGCCAAACACCAATACAAATTGAAATGGAATTCAAACTTGTGATTATTTTTCTTTTTTTGGTAAACATATGGATTTTGTGGTTTTAAAATGTCTTTTGGCATTTCACAGGAGGCTGTAAATGTGTCATTGGGGAATTTACTAACATACCCTTTTGTTAAAGAGGCAGTGAGTCAGTGAAAAAGAAAACCCTTTCACTGAAAGGTGGACACTATGATTTTGTGAATGGATATTTTGAGCTTTTGGAACCTTGATTTTAACCTTACACCTTCTCTATCACTTTTTTTTTTTTTTTTTGAGAACCCTTCTCTATCACTCTAAGCTTTCTGATTTGAAATGTAGCACCTGTGTAAATCTCATCATAAGGAATGCTAAGGACAGTAATAACTTTTTAATTACTGCTTTCTTGGATATGAACAAATTAAACCATCATAATATTACTGCTTTCTTGCATTTCACTAATTTTAGGAAATCTCCTTTCAAATGGAAAATTACAATTTATATCATTCCATAATATGTCAATTATTAACCCAATGGGGTAGCTCAAGTGGCAAGTGAGCTCTCTTTGTGGGGAGGAATTTCGGGATAACGGGCCAGCTCCGCCTCCCGGAGCGAACATGGGTGGACCCCGACCGTTACACGGACGGAGAGAAAGACCCTGTAAATTTACCAAAAAAAAAAAATATGCCAATTATTAATGTCACTCCTGAATATTAGTGGTTTAAATATTGTCCCTCAATTTTAAAAGCGGTACATATATTGCCCCTCCCATACCGTACGAGAGGGGCAATATATGTACAATTTTTGAAAATTGAGGGGCAATATTTACCATGGTTGAAAAAATCCTTAGGCGCTCGGGGAGCGCCTAGGACGCCTAGCCGGGGATTAATCGGCGCCTAGGCGTCCGTGTATTTTTTATTTTATTTTTTATTTTTTAAAAATTTGTTTAAGTATTTTTAATTTTTTAAAGACTAATAATTATAAATTATATAATACTTTAATAGTTAATACTAAAATATTAAATATTAACCTAAAAAATATCTAAAGTTTGTACAATTTAGAATTATTTTGCTCAAAACGATGTTGTTTTGAGTGAAATAATAACCCATTAAAAAAAAGAACAATAGTTAATCGACCGACTAGAAGGCCTAGTCGGTGCCTAGGCGGTCAGCGCCTAAGCGGCCTAGGCGGTCAGCGCCTAAGCGGCCTAGGCGGTCGCCTAGCCGGCCAACCGCCTAGACCACCATTTAATGTGATACGCTAGGCGCTGGCCTAGGCGGGGATTAATCGGCGCCTAGGATTTTTGCAACACTGATTATTATTTACACTATGGGAGGGCAATATATGTACCATTTTGAAATTTGAAGGGCAACAATTTACCCCACTAATAATTCAGGAGTGACATTGATAATTGGCATATTATGGAGGGACATAAATTACAATTTCTCCCCTTTCAAATGAACTCAAAAGTAGCTCAACACCATGTCGTTTTGATACATTAGCCCAGTCCCACAAAGGAGTCTCTAGTCTCCACCCCCCACGTTTAGAGTTTTCATCATCTTTGATCGATTTTTTTAGTTTTGGGTCCCTATGTTTGAGTCTTCATTACCTCAGATAAATTTTTTGGGCTTTGAGTTTCTCAGTGACCTCCCATGTCTTCAGTGAGAATCGAACTCCTACCCTACCGCTAGGACAAGAATTCTAAGGTAACCCTTGAACCATTTAGTGGCCTAAACCTTTTACTTTTTGCAAACATGATGGGCATGATTAACTCAGATCAAATTTGTGTAGCTTGTTTAGTTCTTTATTATTATTATTATTATTAATTGAAGGAAAAAAAAAAAAAATTAGCTCGGCTCCGAATTAGACAGATTATTGAATCATAGTACTGTGATCATGCTTTACTCCAAATGTACAATGAAAGGTAGGTAGAACAATGAGCACAATCTGAGTCCTCTACACAGCAAAACTTTTTCTTCCACTTAGTATATCTTTGTTAAGAATCATCAACTCTAAAGTGGCTCTTAGGGAATAGGATGTATAACAACTTTCCCAGTGGCACGCCCAGTTTCAAGGTAAGAAAATGCTTCTGCAACCTTGTCAAATGGAAATGGACCCTTGGGGTCTATCACTGGCTTCACCTTCCCACTTTCTAGGAAAGGGTTGAGTTTCGTCAACACTTCTCCCTTGGATGTTACTACGAACCTGAAACCGGGTGGCGTGACTGCACCGGTTAACACCACCACTTTCCCGCCTTCCTTCACCGCCTTAACTGCCTTCTCTCCCTGCCCTGCATTTTCATGTTCATACAAAAACTGTTATCAAAAGGCGTTGGCTCGAGTGGAAAGAGCTTGAATTGCTTAAGACATCATTAATAAAGACATGTTGCACTCTCATCCCTTATCGGGCTGTTTGGTAGAGTGTAATTGCATTTCGTTTTCAACATAATTCTCTGGCATGCTAAATTATAGTGTTTGGTTAGGAGGAATTGCAATTCCCTCTTTTTGTAGAATTGGTATTCATGTACCCCTAGGAATGAATTCTAATTCAGCGCGAATGGAGAAAAAAAACATGTATTGTCCAAACAAATTTGCCCTTCTAGCAATACACAAGCCTCTCATTATTATACAATGACATTTCAGTCTCTATATCACTTATTCTCTTTCAATTCCTAGTAATCATATTCATGACCACTAAACAATATAATTTGAATTCCTACTTCATTCATTATTCTTTTCCCATAAAATTACAATTCCTTCTTTCCAAGCCAGACGCCCTCTAAGAGGCTGGGAGTTCAAAATCACCCTCTTGTATAGAAAAATCAATATGATCAGCACTTTAGCCTTTAATTGAGCCGGCCCAGTGCGAACAGAGATTAGTTTGAGTATGGTACGAGTTTAAAAGTGTTTCCTATAATTAGGGTTATTCAAGACACCTCATGGTCTAACAAAAAAAAAAAGACATGTTCCAAGTCTAACTCCAGTGATAGTATCCAAGGAACACCATCTGATGATGCAAAGAGGCCAGACAAGTTCATTGTTTAGTTCATTGTGAGGTTTCTATGTATCAGATGTATTAAGGTTTAAAGGTGTTCTTAAGAGAAGTTAATAATAATACTACTGAGGCTAGCAAATAGCAATGTTTTTGCGAGTTTCTGTATGTATATATATATGAGAGATCCAGCGTGGTGAAAAGAAACATACCAACTGTATCATAGACCACATCAAACTTGTCTGGTAGGTCTTCAAAGTTGTCCTTTGTGTAGTCAATAGCCAAATCAGCACCTAAGCTTTTCAACAACTCCAACTTGCCAGTGCTGGATGTAGCTGCAACTTTTGAAGCACCATATACATGCTTTGCCAGCTGCCTCAGTACAAATTTATGACACATGTTAATAGTTATAGTCTGTTAGGATCGATCACTTACCACTACACCAAAAATTATACAGACTTGGCTTCTACCGGCCTCTACCTAACAATTCTCCCTCTCAACACCAATGCTATAGCTAGTAGCGAAAGCGCAACAATTCCCCAGCCACCCAACAATTCCCCCATTCCCAGCAATGCTATAGTTAGTAGCAAAAGCACAACAATCCCCCGAGGGCTAGACTTGGCCTTTACCGGCCTCCGCCCAAAAATTCTTCCCCCAACACCAACCAGTCTCGTGCTAGACTTTGGCCTCTACCGGCCTCCGCCCAACAATTCCCCTTGATACCAATTGTTAGGGTCAAATGTTTAACACTATGCAAAAAGCTATAGCTAGTAACGAAGGCGCAACAATTCCCCACCACCCAACGATTCCCCTCTCCCAACACCAATGCTATAGCTAGTAGCGAAGGCGCAACAATCCCTTGGGTGCTAGACTTGGCCTTTACCGACCTCCACGCAACAATTCCTCTCCTAGCACCAACCAGTCTCGTGTTAGACTTGACCTCTACCGGTATCCGCCCAACAATTCTCCCCGATACCAATTGTTAAAATTAAACGTTCATCACTATGCCAAAAGTTATAGCTAGTAACGAATGCACAGCTTGATTTCTTTATACTGCAACACATTTATTGGACTTGACCCTTTAAACCCTTTATCAATCTCTGTTCAACAATCCCCAACCGCCAAATGCTACTCTTGACTTTTACCGGCTTCCGCCTAATGTACTCTTTCCAGCCTAATATTATAACTGAACAATAAAAAGGTGGTTTTGAAAGTGCTACAATATTGTTATACCTGAATGACGAGAGATCCAACTCCTCCTGCACCACCCAAGACGAGGATGGATTTTCCAGAGGAAAATTCTGTCCTTTCAAGACCTTCGTAGGCGGTCTCTATGGCAAGAGGAAGCCCAGCAGCCTCTTCAAAACTCAGATTCTTTGGCTTCAAAGCCAAAAGTTTCTCCTCAACTGCAGTGTACTGACCTAATGAACCAAACTGCTTCAGTCCTTCCAATGCTTTCTCATTTATGTTTCCATAAACTTCATCACCTTGTTTTAGCCCTTTTACTTGACTACCAACTTGGACTACTACACCAGCAACATCATAGCCCGGTACAGTCTAAACAAAAATTGAAAGAAAACAAGTAATCAAGATTTACAAAATGGTAATTTTATTTTTCTTTTCAAGCATATGACAATGCCTATTTATCAGTGTTGTAAAAATCAATCTAGACAGCTACCTAGACGCTGATTAGGTGCTAGACGCCCCAAAGTTAAGAGGATTTTACTCTTAGGCGAATATTAATCATCTGGTCGACTAGGCGGCTAATTCGGCCCTTGAGTTAGCCAACTCGGCATCCGAGTCAGCCGATTCGATACATAACTCAGCTGGTTTTATTTTTTTTTTGCGCATTGTGTATGTTGTTGTGTTTTTCTTATTATTATTACTCGCTCGCCTAGGCGCCAATTAGGTATTAGGCGCCCCTAGACTAAGGGGATTTTACTCTTAGGCCGATATTAGTCAGCTGGCTGACTAGGCGGCTAACTCGGCCCCCAAGTCAGCCAACTCGGCGTTCGAGTCATCCAACTCGAAGCCTAACTCCACTGAGATTTTTTTTTTTTTTTGTGCATTGTGTACATTGTTGTGTTTTTCTTATTATTATTACTCCCCACTTAGGGTGCTGATTAGGTACATTTTACTCTTAGGCATATATTAGGTACTAATTGGACGGCCAACTAGTTCGCCCTAAGTCGATGAACTTGCACCTGAGTCAGTCAACTCGGCGTCTAACTCAACCAAGTGTTTTTTTTCTCTATGCAATGTGTACATTGATGTCTGTTTCTTATTATTATTACTCGCCCGCCTAGGACAGTGCCACGGGCGCCCGAATAGCGCCTAGTGCCTTCTACAACATTGATGCCTACAAAGTTCTATCATACCCTCTTGTTAAGAACTTCAAATAGTGGCCTCAAACCGCATTTCAAAACAAAGCCAAGGATGAATAAGAGAGACTTACAGGAAGAGGGGAATCAGTGGCCTTGAACTTGCCCTGTCTGCGCTTGGAATCAACAGGATTGAGAGCCGCAGCAGCAACTTTGATCAAGACCTGATCATCCTGTATCTCAGGCACTGCAACATTGGATTCCATCTTCAAAACATCAACACCCCCATACTCCCCATAGGTCCAAGCATTCATCTCGAAGGGAAAAAATGTGACTGTAGAGGC
This sequence comes from Ipomoea triloba, assembly GCF_003576645.1. NCBI lineage: Eukaryota > Viridiplantae > Streptophyta > Magnoliopsida > Solanales > Convolvulaceae > Ipomoea > Ipomoea triloba. The sequence goes on along the minus strand of NC_044923.1, from coordinate 16,056,872 downwards.
CTCAGCTGATGCAGGGACAGCAGCCTGGGAACTTGCCAACACTCTCAAAGATAACTGAGCCCTCTGAGCCCAAGAATCTGCAGCTTTTCTGCTCCTCTGAACTCTGAACACTGCAGAAAGACAGGGTGGAGAGTGGGGAGGAGGGTGAAGGGTTCTCACTGGAAGAGTTGTGGAGGAGAGCAGTGCTTCCATGATTTTTTTTTTTTTGGTTTGCTTTTCTGCTTCTCTTCCCAGCTCTTCTGTATTATGGCAGGCTGTGATTGGGTGTTCCCTGTTCTCTCAGCCATCCATTTGTAGTATTACTAGTGAGTAGTAATCTAGAATATTCATGGTCCCCATTCTATCTCCTGGGCTCACAGTGAGAAAAGTGAATAGCCATAAACCAAACCCAAGTCCTCTTGGCCACCAAAGACAACTTTTGTCAGCTTCCACTGGAAAAAATATTTAGGAAAACATGTAGAGATTAAGGGTCTGTTTAAAAATTAGGAAAATGAATTTAAAAACTTTTTTTTTTGAATTTTCGGTGTTGGTTGTTTAATGAAAATAAAGTCAAAAGAAAAATTTTCATTTCGATCAATGGAAAATTTGCTCAATTTGGCAAAAATGTAATTTCCCGTTGACAGAGACAGTGACTAGTTTGGTCGACTTTTCGGGTAACCTGGTGGTCAATCCCTTGCTGGAATGTTGTCGGAGCTCCGCTGACTTCTATAGCATAACCTTTGATGCACTAAATTAATATGTTAATGTATCTAATTGTAACTTTCAAAGGCCTGATTGACTTCTTACACAACTTAGATGATGTATTTGACTTTTTTCCATTATTATCATTATCATTATCCATTCACCTAAACCAATACCTACTAAGAAGTAAGAATAATCCTGTGCATTTGTAGACTATATTCATCATTTTACATGAAACATTGGAATCAAGAAAAATGGACACTTAATGAAGAGAATGGAAGCCTAACCATATGGACTAACATACTACTCTTTTAATTTATGCAACAATGCATAATATTACACAGCAAAGGTTCAAATGAAAGTGTGATAAATATTACATCTTCATCACCCTAAAATGACATGTTGATGTTCCTTAGTCATAAACATCTATTCTGTATACAATGATTAATGGAAACCGGGAACGCTTGGCAGGCTCATTCAAAGAATGAGTTTCAACTTTTGAGTCCACAAGGACAAGAATCACTTAGCAGGCACAGTCAAAGAATGAATTTAATCTTTGAGTACCATGAATACAACTATCACTTGGCAGGACCGGTGAAAGAGTGCCTTCTATTACGGTTCCTTGCTTTCCTTCTTTTCAAGGCCCATCTTTCTTTTATATTGCATAAACTATCGGTTTGTGATTCACCACAACTTTCTTCAGATAACCCCAGACTTCTCAAATTATCGGTGCTGGATGATCTTCTGATTCGAGCAGTTTCAGCTTGCAAGTCATTTATAATCATCTCAGTGGTCTTTGTGGTGATTCCTCTAACGTACCAGGAAATGGGCGGGGGAGGAACAAGAGCCGGCTGTATTAGTTGCTCCAAGCTCACCTTTGATCCAATCCTCCCTTTCCCCTTTGTGTACGAAACATAATCCGCCAAATTATTAGGTCTGTATGGATGGCATAGTTCTTCATCGACAAGAAGGGGTTCAACTCTCCAGCAACCTTCAAATCTTTTCATAAATCCAGTTTTCACTTGCTTGAAATTCATCTAACAGAAAGGAAAATAAAATGAATATAAGTTCCAAAGCAATTCACATAATATCATTGTTTATAGTTGTTATAATCTAAGGTTGGGTCAAGGTCACTCAAGTGAGTTATAATACACATAGACCAAACCACACTAAAAGACTGAATCCCCCCACAACCGGCCCAAGGTCACTCAACTGAGCTATAATACACGGGCCAAACCACACTAAAAGACTGAATTGAATCAATTAGCTAGTCTAACACATGGCCTTATAAACCCATATGTTCTCTCTTATTTTTTCAATGCGGGACTCTTAACAATAGTAAACTATATTCTTTTTTGAAGGTAAAATGCGAAACTATATTAACAAGTAGTGGAAATCAAAGGAAGAATGAACCGTGGAGGGGTTCTCTCCCAAGTAAAAGGACCAGCTTGAGAGCCCATCGCCTTAGCCAAAGGCCAAAGCGTGAGCCGCAAGATTTGCTGATCGCCTAACATGACGAATCGTAATATTACTAAATATTAAACTATATTTATTCAACATGTCATTGGATAAAATGAACTCATCTACTCAATTTGGCCAAATTAAAAGAGTACCGAGTGATCTTCTCTGTTCTGGTCCACTAAGACATGCACTGATATTGTTCCAGACCACCAAAGGAATTTCCACATGGCAGCTTGTTCCAGTTCCACAACCTGCCTTGGGCCTTCATCAAGCAATACCTTCCTTGATATTACTTTCTGATGGATATATCAACCTTATGTCAGTTGAATGAACGAATACTATGTAAGAAACTGCTAAAGAAAATTATTTTTAAAAAATTTCATAATTAAAGCTATCACTACTCGTCATAGGGGTGATACTTCTTTGGAGCCTGTAAAAATATATTACCTGAATATTCTTGAAAACTCTCTTATTTTCAGGGTCAGTTACAATATTGTAAACGGCATCTGGTGGCAATCCAACATTGACTTTCACATTCAGGTTGCACAGAGAACCTTTAGGTACAGTCACCTGCATAAATCATTCAACAGATAAAAGGATTAGTAAATAATGAAGACAAGAAGAATATAAGCTAAGGGTTTCAATTAAAAAGAAAAAAGAACTGTTTAGTAATTGAAAAGTTCTCCAGCCTTCAGAAAATTGGAAAATATATTTTTCTATTCATAATGAACTATTTTCTAAATTATAAAACGAAAAATGGAAACCAAAAAATTTTCCAAAAGAATTTGGAAAACAGTAAAACTGTTTAGTAAATGGAAAATTCTCCAGGCCCCTGAAAAATTGGAGGTTTCCAACTGAAGAACAGAATTTGGGGGCACCCATAATTGGTCAGATTTTGGTGCCATTGATCGATCCTCTAATCTCCATGCACCTGCTCACCGAAAGGATAGATTAGTGGATTGGTTCGTGATGGGGATCTGACGTTGGAAGATGTGGAGCAACACTTTCCCGAGTCCTTCCTTTCATTGCTCTTGGTCTGGGACAACATGATCTTCCTGTTTGGTCTTTGGTGCCTGATGGGCAGTTCACTCTTGCATCTGCCAAGGAATTCTTCTGCGTTTCCAGTGAGTCTGATGATTTGCTTGGTTTTTGTTGGCAAAAACATGTTCTGTTTAAGATTTCTTGTCTTGTGTGGCGGGTTCTTTTGAAGGAGATGCCTACGGCTGAAGTGTTGAGTGCTTTTGGTATTTCTACGCCATCTTGGTGTTTCTGTTGCTGAGTTCCGGCAGAAGAGAGCTTAAGTCATATTTTCAATGATGGGCTTACAGCGAAGGCTGTTTGGAGGACAGTTTTACTTTCCTTGGGACTTCATTTTCACCATCATGGACTGCATGCTTTAATCTAGTGACTAGTACTGATGATTTCTTAAAAGGGTTAATCAAGTCCAAGGATTTATTTTAGCCCGCTTATAATATGGGAACTATGGATTCACAATTCTCACTACAGGCATTTAGGTGAGTCTCCTAGTGTTTCCAGAACTCTTTTCCAGGTTTCAAAGGATTAATTTGAATGTCTTCACGTAAGTGGCTGGGCCAGTTTGAACTCCCTCCTAGGTGGGATATCATCAGCCACTTCATGGCCACCTTCATGGCGAAAAGGGTGGTGCAAAGGGTGCAGTGGGCTAAACTGCCTAAGGATTCCGTCAAAGTCAATATGGTGCATTTTGTCCTCAAAGATGGTGGTTTTGCGGCTATCATTCATAATGCTAATGGTGGGTTTCTTTTTGGATTTGCTTTCTCTGATTTGCAGGCTCCCATGCTTGATGGTTTGTTCAGAGTCCTTATAGGTTGCTTGGAGTGGTGTATTTCGGAGCATTGGCTTAATATCTCAGTTGAATCCCCCATCCCACGAGCGGTTTCGCTTCTTGATGGTTCTTTTCTACTTTCCGATGCCCTTCTTTCTAGGATTTTGTTTTGTGCTCTTGTGCTTCTATGTGTTTCCATCCTTGTCATTGCAGAGCTAATGATCACTTGCTCCTTGCCAACTGGATCGAAGGGAAAGAAATGGCCTTCCGATCTCATCTAGTCATCTTGTACTTGAGCTCCCTCCGCGGGTTTGGGCTCTTCTGCGTGCAAAAGGCCTTCCCTCGTTTTTGTTTTTTCCTACCAATGAGCTGTGATTTTGGTGTTGGGCTTTTGGCCCTTGTGGGGGTGTGGTGTGCCTCTGTGCTAGTTTTATCAAATGAGTACCGTGTTTAAGTGATAGCCTAGCCCGAAACAAATGGCTACTGGTAAAGGCTTCTCAAATTTGTTTTTGGCTATCCATTTGCCAAAAATAGAATCCCTTGAGTCACTCTGGCTCTAACATTGGCGTCAACAGTTAAGTGGCACCCTAGTCTGGAGCAAACGACTATTGGTAAAAGCATCTCAAATCCGTTTATGGCTAACTATTTGCCAAAAATGGAAAGGGTCTTTCCAACGTCAACACCACCAATTGAATGGCGTCCTAGTCCAATGCTAACGGTCATCAGTAAAGGCAAATCAAGCCCGTTGATACTTGATAGCAACCCATATACACTCTACATTCATTCTTTTATAAATGTTCCTAGGCTATGTAAGTCCGGAAATTGGTCAGCTAATTGAATGAAAGTGTAATGAACTAAAATAATGAACAAGAAGATGATGCAAGGACAGAATTAGACACCAATGAAGCTTATATCACAAACGCCAATAAGAAACAGTACTTTTCAACACTTCAATCGCAAACACCAGATAGAAAACTCGGATTTAATTTCACCTTTATTTCCGGAGGATGGTCCGTCCATGTAGGATTCTCTTTCCAAGGTTGCATTTGCTTCTCCAGATCAACATCTAAGATAACAGATGCCCCTTTCTTTCCCACAATCGATGACATTAACGCATCTCCATCCCTTCTCAGTCTGTTAAAATTTGACTGCAATAGCAAGGGGAAGTCTCTAATGAATACAAGGAATACGGGATTACATATCAAACAAACTTTTATCGAGTGATGGCAATTGGCAAACCTTGAGAGCCTTTTCGATTTTGGACTGGAAATCCGAGAAAAAGGGATGCATAACTGATGAACTCGACAATCTTGCACGTTCACTGCTCTCGTTTATTGGAATTTCATTGTTCTGCTTATCTAATTTCATCTCGCCTGTGCTACAAGCCTACATTAATCCCAAAATCAGACAGGTGGCTAATGATACCATCAGCCGGAAAGGCATGAATAGAATAATAAAATAGCAATACAATGAAAATCCTTGTATTTATAGGCTAAGAATATAGTGAAAATCTCAACAAACTAAATTCTATCTCTGCATTTGCATCGTATTCAGCTAACCAGCTTACATTCAATAACTTCAACAGAAAAATCGACAAAACTTGTTCCTCACAATTGAAATTACAATTTGTTTACCAAGTCACCTAATTTCTAAAATTGCAAAGATAATTGTCATGATTTCACCCAATCAACATGAAGCAACTACTTCCACAAAAACCTTATCCTTTACAAGTATCCATCCTTGATTTTCTAATATATATACATATATATGTTATCAAAAATCAAATATTCATTAAAAGAATGCCTCTTTTTTCTCCTATCTGAACCACAATTGCAAGACAAATTCCCATGAAAATCCTTAAAAGTTCAATTACACTTTCTATGGAATACCCTAATCTAGAACCACCTAGAACACTGAGAAATATTAAGATTTAGCATCAAATTATCGACAAGCATGAAACATGAATTGAGCACAAAAGAAGAGTATTCATTTATTCATAATGGTCGAATCTGGAAATTGAAAAGAAAGAGATTCACTTACAGCAGAATGATTCAGCGGATATTCTGATTAGCTAAAAAAAGCTCAATCCTTGAAGATTATTACGCTCCAAAACGACCCATAAATCAACATTTCACTTTTCAAGATCTCCTTATCGGTTCTTGCTTCTTTTATTGCGTCGTTGAACGTTGATTGTTGAGTGTCTTCTTCTTCTTCTGTCGACTGCACGATAAGTTCGATAATAAATACACTTATTGCACGTGGGCTGCGTGTTTATATTACCATCTGCTTATCACACACAATTCTGGTATTTTATCTCGTTGAAATCAACGTTTTGATTCATCAATAATTTTTAACTGACAATATAATACTCAGTTTTCAATTTTAATTAATTTAATCATCGAATGGTTTAAAGTTTCACCAACCATGTTGGTCCCTCAATTATTTCTGAATTGTCTGTATAGTTCTTCGTTTTCAATTTTAACTAATTTGATTTTCGAATTTTTTAAAATATCACCAACCATTTTTAGTATAATTCTTAATTTTCAATTTTAACTAATTTGATATTCAAATTGTTTAAAATTTCACTAACTATTTTGATTCTTCAATTGTTTCTCAACTGTTAATATAGTTCTTAGTTTTCAATTTTAAATAATTTGATAGTTTTTAGTTTTCAATTTTAAATGATTTGATCCTCGAACTGTTTAAAATTTCACCAATTAAAACATTCAAAGATCAAATTGATGAAATTTTAAAAATGAAGAAATCATCGTTCTGGTCTCTCGGAAGGGTTTACTTGACGAAATTTTAAGAATGATCAAATTAGTTGAAATTGAAAATTAAGAACTATATTGACAATTAGAAAACAATTAAGGAATAAAAATAGTTATTTTTTCTTATCCATTTCATTATTTCAGTTGGTAATTGGATTATTTTACCCTATAAAATTATCTTACCCTATAAAATTATCCTTTTAATTGATAAAGAATGAAATGTACTGAGATATATATATATATATATATATATATATATATATATATATATATTGGCATTTAAAATATTTATATGAAATGTATTTATAGTCAAATATCAAAAAAAAAAATTAAAATATTTTTTTAAAAATGAATCATTTTCTAATTATTTTTCATAAAATATGTTTCAGGTTTCTAAACGAATTTTTAATTTCTAGAACAAATTAATAAAATGTTAGATAAGTTTCTTATCTAATTAATATAATTAGATATTTTTACAAATATTCATCTTTCTAATTCCATACTGATATTTTTACAAATATGGTAGATTCAGCAACTTGGGTAGATTCAAAATAATCTTGTTACGTTTTGAAGGGCTTTGTGGGTCTTGTGGAGTGTTGAACACTAGATATAGCTTGATCTGAGCTTGAACGTTTTCTAAGTATCGCACAAGTAATTAAAGCACTTGTAATCACTAATAACTAATAAGTCTAAATACAATTGATCTCTAAATTAGAGAGACTACATATTTCAAAAATAAGATAAGCCTAAATACTATTGCATAGAGAGACTACATATCTCAAAAATAAGATAACCCTAAATACTATTGCAATGATCAATTGTTATACGGTGGACCATGGTCCACACAGCTGTGTCGATCATGGTCCGAAAATGTCATTGTTTATTTAAGTAAAGAAATAGCGGTCATTATGTTTAACTAATTTCGAATTTATAATGTGTGCTCAGAATAAAATGAAACTATAGTGTATCTAAAATGAAATTGAATAACATGTTTTACATATTGAGTGTATATTGTCAAATAGAAAAAAAAAAGTATCATTCTAATTCAACTACAGTTTTATTAGCTGTAGAATGATACTTTAGTTAGCTGTAATGAAACTATAGTTTATTTAAAATGAAACTAAATAACAAGTCTCATATATATATATATATTGTCAAATGAAACTGTAGTTGAATTAAAATAATATTTCAGTTGTGTTATAATGAAACTACAGTATGCATAAAATGAAACCGAATACCAGGTCTCACATATTAAGTGTATATTGTCAAATAAAACTGTAGTTATATCAAAATAATACTTTAGTTATGTTGTAATAAAGCTACATTGTATATAAAATGAAACTTATAACAAGTTTAACATATTTGAATTTATATTTTCCAATAAAATTGCACTTGAATTAGAATTATACATTAGTGGTGGTGTAATAAAATTACTGTGTTTATAAAATGAAATTTAATAACAGGTTTCACGTATTGAGTGTATAATGTCAAATAAAATTGTAATTGAATCAAAATGATACTGTAAGTGTAATGTAATGGAATTATAGTATATATAAATTGAATCTGAATACATCATTATAAAAAACTAGTTTAAAAAACGGTCAAAATGGTGTCTTTTCTTTTCATTAAAATAAACGGCATTGTCTATGTAGATCATGATCCACAGTAAAATTTGTCTTGCAATGATAAGCCCCACAAAATTGGGCCCAGATTAACAGAAATGAAATGGATCAAAATAGGCTGGGCCAGGCCCAAGGGTCACGAGAAACTTTAATGCAATTTCGTTAATATGATTGCTTTAATCCAAATATCCAATGTGGTTTTTTTGGCTGCCGTTCAAAACGTGGATCACTAGACCACAAGGTCTTTGGCTCTAGGTCGGTAATAATTTAAAATGTAAATTTGATGAATTTTTAATGGAAAAATTTAATTGAATAAATTAAGTTTTTCTTTAATACTAATGATGAGTAAAATGGTGATAGTAAAAAGATGGTGTAAATGTCGTTCCGCAGAGGATTGAGACTATGGCGCATATTGTGTGAATTATAGAATTCTAGGCACTAAAGTATTGGAGTTCACTAAAATCCAAGTAAACAATGATTGAGGAATTAAAATAAAAGGTATGCAAATTAACTGAGGAATAAACTGTATGATAAATGCATGGGTCAGATTAGGGGTATTGCAATCTTGATGCTCTAACAAACTTATAATTAAGGGAAAAATAATTAACCAAGAGATTTATTGGCAATGCACTCAAGAATTCAGTTCAGCTACTTTTGTAATCAATAAACAGAATTAGGCTAAGATTACCCCACTTTCGTGATGCATCAATCATAACCTTAAACACAAAAGCATTGTAAGCCCCCAAATTATCCCTATTCTCATAATAGGAAAAATTGGGTTGAAATTGGTAAGGCTCGAGTCTTTTACCCAACTTTCGTTGCGATGAAATTCTCTCCAAGGCATTAGTCGTAGCTGAATTCGATGACCCCATCTTGCAGAAAAACTGAGAGGGGCACCACGATCTGTGGGTGCCTTTCGCATGGACATTTTCTACATTTATTCCTTGGAATTTTAGGAGACTCAGAAAGTCCAAGGCAAGCAATCAATTGTGGTGTCAATAAATAACAAGTTGAAATAAATTCCCAATTCAACATAAACCTTAGGTAAACAATTCAATCCCTTTATGGAATAATCACAATTCGAGCATCAAGAATAGCAATAGGTCCCTAATCTGAACCCATAAACGAACTACTCACGCATTATTAAAGTAGCCAAAGCAACACTAGAATGAAACACCAAAGACATTGCAACAAATCTGAGAAATAAAGTAATAAAGAGAAGAAGAACTTTACTAACGATAGAAGATTAAATCCAACTTCAATCCGTTATTCCAAGCTTGAAAGTAAGTTAAAGTGTGTAAATCTGGGCTAAATTATGCTAAGGAAAACTCTAGAGAGAAGGTAACTATTTTAAGTTTTAACTTGTTTGTTTTAACTAATTACTGCTTTTTTATATTTTAACTTGTGTTTTTTATTTTGCAATTTGCATTTTGCAGAGTTGTGCAGCACATCCAGCTCTGGAGTTTGATCTTTACTGCCTACTATTCTTGTATGGTTACTTATTTCTTCTATTAAAACTATTAAAGCATAAACCATTTGACTTTGTTATTTGATGAATAATGATTAATGAGTGTTGAGTTGCTAACTGTCTGTATCAGTGATGGAAAGTGGAATTTGAAAATTGCTCATGGCTTGGTAACATTTTAAATGTTGTTGCCATTGAGCTCAGGTATCACTTGTGATTTTTGCCTTTGGGCTTTGTCCCCTTTATTAATTGTGACTGGTAATGTATCAATGTATATTTGTATTGAACTTATTTAGTTATTTTGTCCTTAATTGTTGGTTTCTTGTGCAATGATGATGTTTCCACCATGAAATCTAAATATATAGAATGGGTTTGGTATGTTGCCTATGTAGTGTGGTGTTTATGCCATACTCATTGAGCAATTTACCCCCAATTCTAACTTGATATGAAAAAAAACTATCTGAGCACTCTTTTATTGATTAATTCAATTAATCAATTGTTCACTTTCCAATGTTTGAACTTATTAATTATTGTACTTTAATTTTGTTACTTATCAGGAAGAGGAATAAAATATTCAATATTAGATAATATCAATTGTTAGTGGTATACTGATTTGCTGAATTGCTGCTGCCTGCTTTTGGAGAATGGACTATGGACTATGGAGAATGTTGCTGCCTGTTTCAGTACTCAGTAGTGTGCTGTGCTTGTAACTTTTTTGTTTTAACTTTGTAAATTCAAGGTTTTTGTATGATACAAATACAATTATGTCATTTTGTGAAGTTTAAATGTTTAATGTAGTATGTAGTTTATTTTGTGAAGTGTTTGTAAGTTTAATTTTGAGTTTTGAAGTTTAATGTAGTGTATTTTTGAACTTTCAGACTGTCTTGTGCTATAAAGTTGTAAAAAATTTATTTTTATGTAGAAAATTATTAATTTTTAAGCTTTTTTTTATTTTTTACAAAATCGAACTATCCGACGGATTTGGCGGATACCCGTCGAAATAGTTCGGCCAATTATCCGACGGTTTGGTTCTAAAAAATAAACGGATAGGATCTCAAACATTGAAACTGAAGTCCGATCGGGGTGTCCAATCCGCGACCCCGACCCGTCCGAACGCGCCCGATGCTCAGCCCTACTTATACTTCCAAAACTTGTTCAAAATGTCCAAAAATCATTCCTCTGCTCATCGTTGTGAATAAACTAAACCTTAGAAAAATGTCACACACAAACGAGTCTCAAATTTATCAAGATAAAGAAAATAAGTATCAAAACCAATTAAATTGAGGGGTAAATTATAGTACAAAATCAGAAATATCAGCTATAGAGGTGGAAGACAAGTAGTTGGTTTGTTCAATATATTTTTTTTAATGGACTACTAGTGACAGTTTTTAATGTGTTAAAATGGATGATTGAAGTGAATTTATGAAAGTATTGAGGGGGGAAATACAGGAAAGCATGTTTATGTCTAAAAATGAAATTTGAACGAAAGATTTAGGGAAAATTAAGTTTTGTCTCGACTTGTAGATCGAGCATCTTCTTAAATGAATTTTTATACACTAATCTAATTACATAAGTAAATTATTGGAGAGATTTTATATGCATAAATCACATCCACTTATCACTCCAATGGTTGTCTGATCCCTAAAAGTGGATAAGGACCATTTAGGCCTAAGGAGGATAATGATTGGATATTCTAGGATCCGAAATTCCTTACCTAAGTGCTATTAGGGCTCTACTCTATCTTGCTAATAACACTAGGCCTGATATTGCCTTATCAGTGAATTTACTAGCTAGGTTTAATGCATCTCCGACCAGAAGATGTTAGAATGGAGTAAAACATATCCTCATATATCTCTAAGGTACAAAAAATCTTGATCTTTATTTTGAGAACAACCAGGATATTACATTGGTGGTGTAAGTGTACAAATGATACGCATATTACCCTAATTATAATTGGCTAATTATTTGTCAAAAATATTATTAGAATTTGTTAAGGTATGTTTATATGTCATTAGATTGATCATCAAAGGCTAAGTTAGGTGGTCTGTTCTAGAGACAGTTTTCCAGCAGAATTATGGACCGTTCGAATTAATTGTGGGTGCAGTTGTGGACAATATATTTTGATTGATTAATTATGCTTATTGGCTCTGCATGAAGTGAGGAAATAAAAGTGCTGATTTCTAGATTTGAAAGTTGCCTTATTCGACTATAAATATGCATTAAAGGGTGATGGCTTTTGACACAGTTTGAGATTATTTAATTGATATATTTTATGCACTAATTCTATATTAAAAGTCGTGAGAGGCTGGTATGGTGTTTTCTTGGTGATAATTCAATATGCAAGTGTGGTGAATATTGAAGACTCGCATGCAATGTAGAAGACTCAATCAAAGATGATGAAGATTTGAGTTGGTTAATTACCATAGTGTATCTTGGTAGTGTAATTCCAACAATTGTAATCTTAGGTGATCATCTAGTGGATTGGGTATACGTTGAGTTGCCCCGCAGACGTAGGAAGATTGCTTCGAACTATGTAACCAATTACTTGTGTCCGGGTTCTTTTTTTTTCGTGTGCTTTATTTTATTTATTGATCTGTTGCAATGTTAGGTTATAATACAAATAATAAATTGGTTTAAAATTAAGTAGGAGCCTGTAGGACTTATCTTGCATTCAATACTCACGATTCGATTTCAATTGGTATCAGAGTTCGGGGACTTAAATTATTAGTCTATCCAATCTGACTTTTATCGTGTTTCTTGAACTCAAATGTTCACTTAGCATATTTATAATTTTAT
>NC_044923.1:15944272-16041772 GCF_003576645.1 Ipomoea triloba | reverse complement strand
CAAAGTTCAAACCAAGAACAGCAAAACTTTCAAAAATGGCAGTGTGGGTCAGATTGCCGAATCTCTACCCAGAATATTTCAGGGATGATGTTGTGAAAATGATCCTCGAAAACATTGGAAAACCTCTTAAACTAGACCGAACGACGGCAACAAGAAAAAGAGGGCGCTTCGCGAGAGCAGCAGTGGAGGTAGACCTGGATCAACCACTGGTGACCGAAATTTGGGTGCAAGATGAGATCCAATTTGTGGAGTATGAAGTGTTAGGAACATCATGTAATAGGTTTTGATGATACCAACTGTTAAGTAAGAATCCCCAAGTCTCGATACATAGGCAAAACAATGTAAGTTCGATAAGTAAACTAAGAGCGAAAATACAACCGGGTAATTTGAGCTCAACTCGGGAAATATTTAAGCTTAAGGTAAACTTGTTTGAACAACTTAGAAGTTTTCGTGTTGTAAGCAAACAGATAGATCAGAAGCAGGCACGAGACAACTCTGGAGGAATAAGGGTCTACGAGACATCAACTAAGTCTCCAGACACAAGCCAAGTTCGAGAGGTAAGGACCTCTCGATATACCTATCGAGTTCGAGACGTAAAGAATATTCGAGAGATAGACCTCTCGATACATGGGATTGAAACATCAAGTGGTCGAGACATCTTTTATGGTCTCGATAAACCGGCACTTCTCCAAGAGGCTGAATGTTAGTCAACATGTGCAGATAAAATACTCTAAGTTTGGAGAAGAAGAATATCATGGAGATAAAATATTGAAGAGGTGCTGAGCGGGAGGTTTCAAAATGGACGGAAGTGGATGACACGTCAGACCTCCACCACAAACGGTCAAGAAGTGCACCAATCCTGAAGTGGTCAGATTCCCCAAACAAGGAATGATGGGAACATAAAAAGAGTAACTTTATCCAAAAGAAGCAAGTGAAGCATGAACTCAAGAAAGTGGAATATGGAATATTCACTACAAAACAAAAGGCTCAAGTTACAAGACCACTACTCCATGAAAAATGCTGAAATTGTGCAAAGACCCATGTTCGGCGTGGGAGACCAATTTCAAACGGAATAGTTTTCCCTCCAACGGAACTATTCTTCTACTCTCATATATAAGGACGTAAAGACACAGAAGAAACGGGGGTTGTAAAAGAGGTCAAGAGGTTAACAAGAGGTGTCTGATAAAAACGTTCCAGTGCAAAGTGCTTAACTTGGAATATCATCCTGATATTCAATACAGCGAGAGAACACATCTTAGTGTTCGAAGAGAGTTACAAAGCTAAACTGTCATACATCCAGAAGGTGACCAAAGCTGCTCTACATCAAAGTTGATTCAACGATAGCTTGTGGTCAGATTGGAGTCTGTTACATTCAACTGTGACAACCAAAAACACCTTGCTTTGGATTAAGCAAGAGAGGTGGAGTAACCTGGCAGCTGTCCGAGTGAAAGAAACCTGAGGCTTGACGCGGGCTTGGTGATCAAAGGTCAAGTGCTCGAGAGGTGGAGTAGCTGGAAGCGGGGAGAAAGACCTTGGAGAGGCGGAGTAACCTGGGAGCTGTCTTGTGAAGATCCTGAGGCTTGACGCGGGCTTGGTGATCAAAGGTCAAGTGCTCGAGAGGTGGAGTAACAAGAAGCGGGGCGAAAAACCTGAGGCTTGAGGCGGGCTTCGTGATCAAAGCTCAAGCGCTCGATATTGTACTAGAAAGGGAAGTTTTTAGTGCAATCCTTCCAGGGAGTTTCTGGAAGAAGAGTGGAAGTAGGCGGGTTGGCCGAACCACTTAAAAATCTCTCTTGCATTTACTTTCTGTTTTTATCTCTCGCTAACTTCTCGATTGCACTGCATATAATCACACCTCTCGAACTAACCCAAACTCGTGCTAACCAAAAAGGGGATAATATTTCCGCTGCGCATAAAACTTTGTCTTCACCTCGTGAGGTATCGAACCTAAACATCCTAAGTTCAATACACACGAGAGGTCGAAAAGATTTGCAAAATCTTATACAAGTCTATTCACCCCCCCCCTCTAGACTTGTACCCCATCCCCTTGGGACCAACATGAAGGGTTACACGTCGTGTGTTTTTTGTGTGGCTTGGTTGGTCACAGGGAACAAACCTGCCCGCTCAATAAGGCGAAGACGACCGAAACATCAAGCATGGACTTGAACGCCACACCGGAAGCAGAACATGATGAGCCGCAGCAATCGACTCCTGCGACACAGACGGGGGAGATGAATTCGACTCCCCAAAAGGTTGATACAATCCCTGAAAAACGTCCCCTGGGTTCATGGATGCTCGTTACCAGGAAAAAGAAACCGAGTGGACAGACCAAGGACCATCTCCATGACAAGAACCAGACTCCGAAGACGCGCAACAATGCCAACCGCTACGAGGTGTTGGGAGGGAGGGCTGGCTCTCAGAACGCTAACCGCAATAACGCTAAAGGAAAAGGTAAGGCTCCCGTTAATGATGAAGCAAGAGTTAACTCTGTCCCCGTGTCTTCGCAGGTGGCTCGTGGAGTGGCAAATCCTAGAACGAACTTGAATAACCCCAACGCCTCAAGACCACCTAATGCTACTGCCTCCAGTTCGAGACAGCAGAATAACAAAAGGGGAGGCATGCATTCCCAGGGACGTAGCATGCATAGAGGTGGGGGAAGTGGAGGGCGTTCGGCAGCTCCAGACGGCCGTATGAACAATGCTTGGCTTAATCAAAATTCATCGGCTAGAGTGTTCACGTTCGGCAGTACGCAGTCTGCACCGAACTTCCAACGTAGCAGTAATCAAGGCACTAATGGTCTTGGGACTCCGAATGGTTCCACGCCTGGAGAGGGCGTTTGTCAAACCTCTTCGTCTGCCATGGGTGATCAATGAAGATCCTCTCCTGGAACTGTAGGGGCATTGTCAATGGGCGGGTCAAAAAGCACGTGAAAGAGTTGCTTAACACGTCCAAAGCTGATGCCTTATGTCTCTTGGAGATCCGCTCCCCTAAAGCTCAAGGGATGATTAACCTTGTTAGCCGTCTTGGTTATACTAAACATTTTCTTGTTGAACCGTTGGGTGATGCAGGAGGCTTACTCTTATTCTGGAAGCACGAATACATCAATCTGGAAGTGATTGGTCATTCTTCGCAGTCCATTCATACTAGAGTCAAGATAGGTTTAGTTGATATGTTTTTTACCTTTGCTTACGTCAGACCAAATCTGGTGGCAAAGAAAAGGTTCTGGGATAATTGTAAGGACTTGGGGGATAACTTGCAAGGACCTTGGATTGTCATAGGGGACCTGAATGACATCGCCTCGGGAGAGGAACAATGGGGTAGTGAGTCTATTTGCAACACGAGCTTACAAAGATGTTTTGATGCATATAGTAGTTGTGGCCTGTTCGACCCTGGGCATGCAGGGCCCAAGTTCACGTGGTGTAGGTCTGTGGGGAACAGGGTAACTCAAATGCGTAGATTGGATTGAGCTCTTTGGAATACGGAAGCTCAATTGGCTTTCCCGGAGGGAAAAACTGTCGTTCTACCAAGGTTATGCTCAAATCATAATCCAATCCTCTTTATGGACGCGACCGGTATACCCCCTAACCAGAATACTCGTCCAAGGCGGTTCGAAGTAGTTTGGTTGACTAGAGAAGACTATGGTACAATCTGGAAAGACGCCACCAGGGTCAGGGACCGTAGCATGGCCGATATTATTACGGACATCACTGAACAGAGTTTTTCGTGGAATAGGAATGTTTTTGGTAATATCTTCAACAGAAAGAGGCATTTGGAAGCGAGAATTTTAGGAATTCAACAGGCGTCGAGTTACACATCGTCAGCTAGCCTTCAGGCCCTTAAAAGAAAGCTCATTAGAGAACTTAACGATGTTCTTGACCAAGAAGAAGCTTTATGGTTCCAGAAATCGAGAAAAGACTGGATTAGAGATGGGGACAGGAACACCCGGTTCTACCACACAGCAACGGTGATTAAAAGGAACAGGGGTCGGGTCCGATTCTTGAAAATCCAAGGAAGTTGGACGGATGAACCCACAACCGTGTCTAACCATATTATTAATTACTATGTTTCCTTCTTTTGCAGGTTGCCTAGAGAAGATGGAGGGAACCTTACCCATATTGAGCCGAGCCGCAAAATAACTACGGAACAAGCGAACAGGCTGTGTGGGAGGGTCACAATCGACGAAGTTAAAAAGGCGGTGTTTGGCATGAAGAAATATGGTAGCCCTGGCCCGGATGGGATACCGGCTATTTTCTATCAGCATTTTTGGGAAGAGGTGGGTACAGTCTTAACTGACATGGTAAACCAAGCGCTGGAAACAGGTATGGTTCACAAGTCCCTCTTACAAGCATGCATGACTCTGATCCCGAAAAAAGATACCCCGGAGACGGCTGCGGACTTTAGACCCATTACCTTATTAAATGTGGCTTTCAAGGTTATCTCTAAAGTTTTAGTTAACAGAATGAGACCCATCATGTGTAATCTGATCGGACCCCACCAAAACAGCTTCCTGCCGGGTCGATCGACGCTCGACAATGTGATTCTCACTCAGGAGATTATCCATAACATGCACAAAAGAAAGGGTAAGAAGCGGCTTATGGCGGTTAAAATTAACCTCCAGAAAGCTTACGATAGTGTCGACTGGGAGTTTTTGGGAGATACGCTGGAGGGTTTTGGCTTCCCCAAGGAATGCGACATTTCTATTATCTGGAACGGTGGCCGGTTACCAGCTTTTAAACCCGACCGCGGTCTCAGGCAGGGGGACCCCCTTGCACCCTACCTTTTCAACCTTGTCATGGAGAGACTTGCATTCGATATCCATAAAGAGGTTTCTCTAGGAGATTGGAAACCCATCCACATCTCTAGAGGAGGGACGGGTATATCTCACCTCTTCTTCACCGACGATTTAATGCTCTTTGGTGAAGCTACAGAACACCAAGCCAACAAAATGATGGAGTGCCTACACAAACTCAGCAAGGACTCAGGGTTGAAGGTAAATTTTACCAAATCTCAGATTTTTTGCTCACCCAACACTAATGCAGGTACGAAGCGTCGTATTGCGGAATGTATGGGCATCCCCCTTTCGGCTCACTTGGACTCCTACCTCGGAATTCCCATTCTTAACAAGAGGGTGTCGAAACAGACGTTCAATTACGTGATTGATAAAATGAGAAAGAAGCTCGCCATGTGGCAAGCCGATTCTCTTAGCATGGCAGGAAGGAGAGTTCTTATTCAATCGGCCCTCGCCACGATTCCGACGTATACCATGCAATCAATGGCACTTCCGGTAAGTACCTGTAGCGAAATTGATAAAATCTGCAGGAACTTCTTATGGGGACATTCCGAGGACACAAGGAAAATACACACAGTCAGTTGGGCGGAGGTGTGCAAACCCCGTGATGAGGGGGGCCTGGGTCTAAGGAGAGCGAGGGATTTTAATATGGCCTTTCTTACGAAATTGAGTTGGCAAATGTTGACCAATGAGACCAAACTTTGGGTTCAAGTTATGAAGGAGAAATACGGGAGTAATGGTGCCTTACTTAACACTAACAAGCACAATTGCTCTTGGGGTTGGCGTAGCATCATGAAAGGCAAGGAGGTACTCGAAAAAGGAGTGAAATGGAAGATCGGCTCGGGATCGACGGTCAACTTTTGGCATGATTGGTGGGTGGGGGACAAGCCTATCGCGACTTACCCCAACGTACAGGTTCCGAGAAATAGCAGCAATGTTCTTGTCAACCAATTCATTGGCCGCGATAGAAACTGGGATGTCAATGCTCTTGCAGATCTCGTCCCCGAAGGCATTCTTAATGTCATCCGTGCCTCTCCGATCCCGGTCAGAGACGACCAAGCTGATACGCGTTCATGGTCGCGCTCAGGTACGGGTCTCTTCTCAGTTAAGTCGGCTTATTCTCTTATTGCAGGTAATCAGGATGAAGAGGGGCCTTATGGTTGGGTGTGGAAAATCAAGTGCACCGAACGCGTGAAATTGTTCATTTGGAAAATCATTCACAACGGTCTGCTTGTCAACTCAGAAAGGCGGAAAAGAGGGTTAGCGACACAAGGTGACTGCCCAAATTGCGATGAAGGAGACGAAACTTTGGACCACATCTTTCGACGCTGTCATGTGGCCGTTGATTGTTGGAGGTTGGTTAATTGTCCAGCAGGATTCAACGCGAGTTCACACGTTCCTCTTGCAAGATGGATTGAAGAAAACTGCACAGGTACAAGGGGCGGTTCCAAGAACAACAATTGGAGCTCCTTCTTCCCGTGCGTCCTCTGGAACTTATGGAAGGCCAGAAACCAGTTCGTGTTCAATAGCTCCCTCATTCCTGCAAGCGTGATCTACCAAAAAGCGAGTCAGGAAGCCTAGGAAGCTCAGGACATCTTGATCAGAAGGTTCGGCCCCATGCGAGGTATTCAGGTTTGGGTTAACTGGTCTCCGCCACGGCAGGGATTCATTAAACTCAATACTGATAGAGCCAGAAAAGCGACTTCAGGCTTAGCGAGCGCAGGGGGGGTTTTCCGTGATCACCTTGGGTCATGGGTCGTGGGGTTCACTTCAAAAATTGGGGTGGCAAATAGTTTCATTGCTGAGTTGTGGGGTCTCCGGGAAGGTCTAAAGATCGCAGTAAACCGGGGGCTCAAGAAACTCATTGTGGAAACGGACTCTAATGCTATGATTCAAGCCTTAAGCAAAGACGCAGATTCGCGACCGGAAGCCGACACCTTAATCGCGGACTGCAAATTCCTTTTGAGTAAAATTCAAGAGTTAGAGTTGGCACATGTATTCAGAGAAGGAAAGCAATGTGCCGACTACCTCGCGAACATGGGACAAGACAACCACTGGGGGACTTTAATCATTAATCGCCCACCTGATGGGGTCATTGACATCCTCTCCAGGGACGCCATGAACATCGCAACAAGGAGGATTCGCTAGTTTTTCTCTCACCGGGGCTTAGCCCCTCTTCAGCACCAAAAAAAAATATTAGATCTATCTATTTTTTATATTTAACCAATAGATTAAAATGGAAGAAATTTTTTTCAAAAATCTTGCTTCCATCATTTTCATGGTTGTTCATACATGGCCAATTAATAGTTTTCACTCTTCATTAATCGATCAAACATTTTGTTTGGGACATAATTGAAGGCCGTCACCGTAGAATTAATATAATTAATCAAGTACAAATTACTAAAATTAATCATTGATTTTTATTTAATTTGTTCATTTATGTAATTTGTCATGTTTATTTTGTTTTTATATTGATTAACTTAATGTTTATTAATGTTTGAAATTAATTATGTTGTCATATAATTCTCAAAAAGAAGTAATCATGATAATATTAATCAATTTGACAATATTACTCATAGATTTAACACCTATTTAATAGAAATTTTAACTGAGGATTATTTGTGGTAAAAAATGAAACTCAAAGGACCATTTACGGTCGAATTGAAAGTCGAGGACTAGAAAGAGTACTAGCCCAATAGTTAGAGGATCATTTGTGGTATTAACTCTATTATTAAGTTATTAAGTTTATAAAATATATAGTTTATAACTCTATATAGTTTATATAATAAATAAATTTGTTATTAATATTTATATAAAGATACAATTAATTGTATTAATTAAAAGTTGTAATACATGTAATATAAATAAATTATATATATAATGTTTGTGAATAATCTATATAAATATATAATTATATAAAGAAATTCAATATGTGTCTTTAGCATAGTTGGTTTCAATAGTGTTAAATTAATTGAAGGGTCAAGGGTTCAAGTGTTGTTATGGGTGAAGATGTGGGTTACCCAGAACAACCTGGGTATAACTCATACTATAACATAACGAGACTTTCGTCAAAGATCAACCACGAGAAAGAACATCATAAAGTTCATTTTTAATATACAGAATATTCATTTTTAGTGGACTTTCGTCGAAGATCAACCACGAGAAGGAACATCATAATTCACAACCCATATACCATTGTCTACCTTGTAAGGTGGACCAATTGCATAAAGTTCATTTTTAATATACAGAATATTCATTTTTAGTGTATTGATGGCTCATTTTTTGGTATATTACTTACGTAGTGTAAATAAACATTTAGTATGCCAAAAATGAACTTCTATCAATGATCCATATTATAATGTGGACCACTGTCCATAGTGTAATTTACCCTAATTTATTGCCTTAACCAAACATCAAGGGTTCAAACCTTGGTTTTGGGTATGGAGCAGTCTTAAATATTCAGGTCAACTGTTCATCAAATAAAGATGTCTACAATTCAGCGGAATTAGTCACTGTGTCTGGGAAAATCATGAGTGAAAAAAAAATCCCAACAACTTTAAGGCTCTGTATTATTCTCATATATGATGATACTCCGTATATGATATATCCCCAAGACCAAACAGCTTCCATAAATGTGCGTGCATATAATAATGTTTGGTCCTTATTTCTCCATACCTTCCAAAACACTTTCTATAGGTACACATAAATAGTTTGTTTGATTTTTGGGTCCATTTTATCAGGTTTGCTCATGATTATGTTCAATTCTTTTTATTTTATTATTATCTTTTTAAATTAAATTTCTCTGAATAATCTGAATTTACCAACTTTTTACCTACATCACAACAACAATTCTCTTATTTTTATAAGATAAGAAATGATGATGTGAAGGGAATATTTGGTCATGATTACCTACTTCTTTGGCCCTCAATTCTCTCTTTTTGTATAGGCTTATTGATGATGAAAATTTTCTTTTTGTATAGGCTTATTGATGATAGAAATTTTCTTTTTAATTTGTATACGCTTATTGGTGATGAAAATTTTTAAAGTTAATAGGTTAGGCTACAATGCGAGATTTATTATGTGCACACCATCAGGTAATGGTTGTAGGTTTCCCTCGTCCCCTCAAAAGTAGTTGATTTTAAAGTTTAATTAATAGAACTAAAAGTGATGTCAATTACTATGTAGTATGATGACACCTATGTTACCATTCTAAATTGGTGATCACATGATCAAACTTTGGTAGTAAACAGATACTACCTCGTAAAGAATGTGTTTAAAAAAAGTGATAAAATCACTGTAATAAATAAATCAAAAGGAAAATTAGTACCATAGATACTCAATTGGATATTAAAGTAGAATCAATATCCTCAAATAAGCAAGATAATTATTTTTAAAAAAATTGTATTTTTCGTTCCTAAGTTATCATTAACGTTGCACTTTTTATCCTTTCGTGGTCACTTCTCGTTCCTGAGTTATACTAAAATTGCAAATTTTGTTCCTAATATTTTATTAGTACAGGGACGAAAAGTGCAACGTTAATGATAACTTAGGGACAAAAAGTGAGTATGACTAACCCTTATGGACGAATTTTACAATAACTTAGGAACAGAAAGTGTAATTTTTTAATTTTTTTTTTACAATGCTAGTTAATACTTTTGATCATGATTTACTATTTTATATTTTTATAAATGTTTGTTAATTGTAAATTAATAATTTAATTGTTTTTACCTACTTTTGGGACAATAAACTTTGCAGACCTGTCCTGCAGTTCACTTTGTTTTCTCCGACAGAGAAGTGAGTACTACGTACACTGAACACTGGCTGCGTAATTCTGTCCAATTAGATGAAGCAAAACTAACCAAAGCTTTTGACCGCAGTATCGAGCAGTCAAAAATATTTTTTACCTTAAAATAAAATTTTAATTTCTTATTATAGATCAGAGTGGTTAGAAAATTCTAACCACTACGCTTCATAGTGATCCAAAAAAAATTTTGAAATTTGTAAATTTTTAAAAAGATTTACTTCTTTTATATCTAGGCTCGTTTTCTTTTCTTTTTTTTTTTTAAAAAAAAAAATTAGTTTCTACTTCAATTTTATAATTCTTTTTTTTTTTAAAACAATTTTATAATTCTTCAATATTTTTCTTTTCAAATTTATTTTTGAAACTTAATTTTTATGAAAATAATGTTATAAATTTTAATTATAAGTTTCATATGTTAATGTTAATTATTTAAAAGATAACAAGCATTTATAAATAAGTTATAATATAACATTAAGAAATGTGATACGATTAATATTTTTTTTTTTTGAAAGCAAACTGAGTAGATTAATTCAAAAACTCCAGAATAGAGTCCGGTGGGACAGAGTCCCAAAACATAGAACCCTGCATCGAGGAGTTCCAAGATCTAGCTAGAGTATGTGCTATAACATTAGCAGTTCTAGGTACATGAATAATAGGACAAAATTGAAAACTACTTATCAAAGCAGTGCACTCTTTAGTGATTATGCCCACATAAGAACGAATCTCGCATGCTGAACGTAGATTACTTTGCAGGATGGAGCAATCCGTATGAAGGGAAACCACCAACTCTCCTTTGCCTTTGAGCCATGAAAGAGCCTCTTTGCATGCCAAAGTCTCGGCCATAAGTGCTGAACTACAGTTCGGGAGAGGTCCACATTTAGCTGCAACAAACTCTCCATGAGGTGATAAGAGAATCATTCCTGCCGCGGCATTACCCGAACCACGATCCCATGCAGCGTCAAACAAGCATCGCCGGAGGCCAGAGTGTGGAGCGTGGGATTGTGTCTGATGCGCCGTAGCATATTGGGAATTAGCATTGTGAACCATCCTCCATCTGTTTACTACTGAAGAAGCCGTGTGTAGTACAGATCGCGGGTGTGGCACTGTATCATCCCATACTGCAGAGTTTCTAGCACGCCAAAGCGTATACAGAATCGCCACAGTGAATTGTAAATCATCGGCTAGCATAGTGTGTATAGCTTGCTGAAGCCAACATGGAAATGTCATGCCATTATCAGTTGGGATGCCCAGCATGGAGTCACACCATACTTTCCTTGAGAGTTCACACAAAAGCAATGCATGAGTCACTGATTCTTCATGCAATGCACAAACAGGGCATGTATCTTCAACGTCCACCCTTCTTTGTAATAAATTGGTGGTGGTAGGAAGGGTATTAGTCACCGCTCTATATAAAAATGTCTTCCATTTTTGGGGGACCTTGAGGTTCCATACTTTGTTCCAGTCGTCAAAGCCATTCACAAGGGGAAGATAGGATCCTACCACCCGCTTGTAACCACTTTTGACAGAATAAATACCCCTCATATCATCCATCCAATACCATGTATCTTCAAACTCGGGGTTAACTGGCACTTTCATAATTAACTCAACATCTCGTGGGAGGAAAATATCATTTAAGATGGCTAAATCCCAACTTCTAGTAGAAGGATCAATTAAATTTGAGACTTTTGCCCCAATAAGAGAGGGAGGCATAGGAGTTTGGATCATAGGGTCCATCACATCAGGCAACCACGGATAACCCCAAATAGTAGTATTCTCCCCACTTCCTACTCTACGCCGTATCCCTTCACAAACAAGGCTTTTGGCAGCAAGAATTCCTCTCCAGCAGGAGCTGGGGTTATTTCCTGCGTTAGCATCAACAAAAGAGGTTGTAGGGTAATACCTGGCCTTGTAAGTCCTAGCCACTAAGGAGGAAGGATTGGTTAAGAAGCGCCATCCTTGCTTCCCTAGCAAAGCCAAATTAAAAGCACGCAGGTCCTTGAAACCCAACCCTCCTAAGCTCTTTGGGGTACACAAACGATCCCAAACCATCCAGTGAATACCACTTCCAGAACTACCACCTGAGCCCCACCAAAATCTGTTCATTAACCGCTCTAAAGCCTTGCAGAGAGAGTCAGGTAATAAGAAAACACTCATTGAAAAGGTAGGCATGGCCTGAGCCACACTCTTCAACAGGATTTCCTTACCAGCACAGGACAACAACTTCTTGTTCCAGGCCCCAATTCTTTGCTTAACTTTATCCTCAATATAAGAGAAGACCCTCCTTTTATTTCGCCCTACAAAAGATGGGAGTCCCAAATACTTGCCAAAATCACTCGCCTGGGACACACCCAAGATAGCAGCAACCAAATCACGATCCATAGGGGTGGTGTTCTTACTAAAGCAAACATTAAGACTTATGATAATTCACAGCTTGACCAGAAAGTTCCTCATAAGTCTGCAAACAATGCTTAACCATGGCTGACTCACTCTGATTCGCTTTAAAAAACAGGAGACTATCATCAGCAAAGAACAAGTGAGAAATAGCTGGTGCTCCCCTTGCCACCCTACAACCATGAATTGAGCCCTCTTTTTGTGCCTGTTGTAACAAAAGGGAAAGACCTTCTGCGCAAATAATAAACAGGTAAGGAGACAAAGGATCCCCCTGTCGCAGGCCGCGAGTGGGAATAACAGTTCCCCCGCAGGAGCCATTAATTAAGATATTATATTTAACAAAGGTTACACACAACATAATAAGCTCAATCCATCTAGGGGCGAACCCCAAAACCTCCATCATCTTACGCAAAAAAGACCACTCCATTCGATCATAAGCTTTGGCCATATCCAATTTCAGAGCTGCCCAGCCAACCATCCCCAGTTACTTTCGATTAAGATAATGCCCCACTTCAGCAGCTAACAGAATGTTATCAGTGATAAGCCTACCAGGGATGAAAACACTCTGTGATTCAGAAATAATCGTCCCCATGAGAGGTATCATGCGATTTGCAATCATTTTAGCCATGATCTTATATATTACATTACACAGAGCAATAGGTCTAAGATCAGAAACTAACTCAAGGGACTTCTTCTTGGGGATAAGTACAATGTTCGCATCGTTGAGATTATTAGGAAAAGAGACAGTATGCAAACAATGTAGCGAAAAATCAGAAACATCTTTACCCACCACATCCCAGAAGTGTTGAAAGAAATCTGGATTCATGCCATCTGGGCCAGGAGCCTTGTCAGGGAACATAGAGAACAGTGCCAACTTGACCTCATCAGCGGAAAAAGGAAGAAGTAATGAATGGTTCTGTTCTTGTGATACACGGGGAGCCACATCTGAAAAAGAGTGTCAATCTGCCTGCCAAAGGATTGAAAGATACTCATAAAATATGACATTACAATGGGGTGGAATGCCTCCCCTTCTAACCAAACCCCCATATCATTACGCAAACCAGTGATGGTATTCTTTGCCTTCCTGGCAGACGCATATCTATGATAGAATTTTGTGTTGGCGTCTGCACCACGCAACCAATGCTGCTTCGCTCGCTGTCTCCAAAAGACATCTTCTTGAGCCTCTAGCCGACTCAATTCCTCATCCACCTTCCTGAACTCCTCAATCGAATTTGCATCAGAATGACCTTTTAACCTTTGTAGCCTACTGCGAAGCTCTCTAATTGTTTTCCCGAATTTGTGAAAGTGATCACCTCCCCATTCCTTTAAGCGTTTACCACACAACTGCAAGCATCCCTGAAGACCAGCATTCATTCCCATAGGCCAGGCATTCTCCACCACTTCTCTACACCCCCCATCTAGTAGCCATGCCATCTCAAACCTGAAATCCATCCGCCTTCTACCAGATTGAATAACAGCACCCTTCACATCAAGGAAAAGAGTAGAATGGTCAGAAGATCGAGTTAATATATTGACCACTCTCGCAGTTGTCATACTGCTGCTCCAATCATTAGTCGCCACCACCCTATCTAATCTCTCTTCAACCCAGGCATCCGTGCCTCAGCCACGCTCCCACGTGAATGGGTAGCCAACCGTGGGCATAACATGCAAACCACAATCCTCCAAGGTCTCTCCGAAACCACGAAGCAATCCCTCAGGGTGAGGATTTGACCCGCGTTTCTCATGTTGAAATACCAAGTTATTAAAATCTCCGATAGTAACCCAAGGCAGTTCAGACCTATCACGCAAAGTTCGTAACAGCTCCCACCACTCCCTACGTTTGTTGCGTTCAGGGAAACCGTAAAAGCAAGTCATTCTCCAAGGCGGAAAACCATTACAACAAACCTCAACATCAATGTGGTTCTTAGAGAAGCTTAATAACCGAGCTGTGTTATTATCTCTCCAGAACAGGGCCAACCCACCACTTAGCCCCACATTATCAACGTAGAACAAACCTGCAAAACCTAGGCGCACCTTAAGACGATTAATATAGTTGAAGAGATTATATATGATGGCAATGCGAGATGGTAGTCGGAGAAGGGAGTAGTGAGGAGGATAGAGAAGGGAGTTGAGGAAGGAACACAGAAGAAAATCAAAGCAAGAATTATATATATATATATATATATATATATATATATATATATATATATATATTTCAAATTGGAGAACGTATTAAGCAATTCTCTAAAATTTAATAAAGTAAAGAATTATTTTTTATTTTTAAAATTAGAGACAAGTAAATAGATTCTCTATTTCTCCATATATATATATATATATATAAAAGTTTAGTTTCAAATATGAACCTCTGTACCATTATGCACCGTTGATCTTGTGGTTTATAATGATTTTGACATGGTAAATATAAATCACTGCACCAATGTACCACATCACTACATCACTGCACAACTGCACCGTACCGGATGCACAACTGCACCGTACCGGATGCACCACTGCACCATACACTTCTCAAATCTTGACCGTCCAATCTCACATATAAACGGTGCGTGAGAGTTCACAAGTAGGGATGGAATGTGTCCCGTCCCCGTTTGAAATGGGGATAGGGATGGAAAAAAATTTCGGATGTAAATCACAAGTTCACATGATAGCAATGGTTCACACTTGAAACGATCATATACATACATACATACATACATACATACATATACACACACCACACACACGAGACTTGACCTATGTCATTTTTAGCTTAATGAGTGCTCAAATTTGTCATTGTAAAAGATAGCAAGCTTGTCCAAGATCTATAGTCTCTTGAGTTGAAAATGATACGTGGAATATGTAGAAGAAAGGTTGATACTTTAATGACCTAAATAAGGATTTTTAAAAAATTTTAATTGACAAAATATGTTGTAAGCGATTAAAAATGTCACTTTAGGAGAAACTAAATGACGAAATTTACAAATGGCATAGAATTACTAAATGACTTAATTACACCAAGACTACAACTCAAATGCCAAAAGTACCATTTTCCCTTTAAAAAATGTTGTTAATACACATTAGTTTCTTGAATGGGTAATCAAATCCAAAGTATTATTGTGACAAAATAGTGAAACAGCTCAACACAAGCGCCCCCAACATTGTAGATGAGTAAATCATGGTGACTCAACTCATCACAGAAGTTAAACTTTTGCTTACCGCGCACAAGGAACTCCTCATTTGAAAAGTTGTTTAAACATTGTCGCTTGTAAAACACGATCATTGATCTCTTGTAATAAAATTTACCTTTGTGACCAGTTGAATTATTATTCGAGCTCACAAGTTTGTATTATTTGTGTAATGATTAGAGGACAGGGAACCCTACTCAGCAGTGGGGGAGCACTTTCTTTATTTTAGATCAGATAAAGCAAAGAATAAAGAAACGAATCAAAGCAAAGTTTGTCGAAACACATTTGGCCGATCGCCTAGGAATTCTCGCTATATGCGCCATTCTTCTTTTCTTGACCAATTCTTCGATTTCTGTGTTCACAATACCTCAATATATTTCGTACTCGACTTTGAGAGTCCAGACGAAGAATCAATACCGCTTTCACTGAAACTTAAATTCATGACCTCTTATTTGATAGAGTCAGTTCGTATCATTAAATCAAAAAGCCATTATGCAAATATCAGCGCAGGACACAAATTAAAAAAAAAAAAACATTTTAATGGAGTACTATATAACAGAGATTTATGTGATTAGGTGTATTCTGTGCACTCAAAATGAAAAAAATAAAATGGCATAAAGTTTTGTAAATATTCCCTCACAATATGATACTTTCATTATTCTTTTAAATGTTTTATAATTCACTTTTTTTTTTTTGTCACAAATCAGAACATTAAGGGTCTGTTTGAAAATTCAGAAAATGACTTTCGAAAGTCATTTTTCAGATTTATCTGTGTTTGGTAAGAAAATATTAATCTTGATCAACAGAAAAAAAATAAAAGTCTTATTTAACGGAAAATATCTTCCCAAATTTTTTGTCGAAAAACATTTCTCAATTCCTTATTTTCCCTATATTTATCTCATCATCTCTCATCTCTTTTCAAACTAGTTTCCTGATTATTATTTCCATACCACCACCACCACAGCCACCACCACGACGACACCACCATCATCACCACCACGACCACCAACACAACTACCACCACCGTTCATTTTTAGGAAAATGAACCAAAAAAAGAAAAAATGTAATTTCTAAATTACTTTCATCCAGATAATTTTTCACATTTAGCCAAACATTAGAAAATTAAATAATTTTCTATAAAATGAGTCATTTTATGGAAATCAATTTCTGAAAAATATTTTTTAAGTTTCCAAACAAACTCTAAATTAAAGTGTAAGTTCCACTCTATATGATAATTGTTTATTAGTCATCTTAGTATAAATTGACCAGTTATGAGTAATCTAAGTTCGTTTACCTCTTATAGTCCTTTGTCAATTATGATTGCAAATCGAGTCTCACCTCTAATGCATTTTCAAGGTAGTGAAAGATAACTTCTCCGTAAATCAAAAGATGCATTATTGGTCAATGTGAGAGAATCGTTTTTTAAAATATCCAGAGTAATATGACGCACTTGCTTAGATGGAATGCTAAGAATATTGAGTGAATGAAATTTTAAAGTAATATATTATTAATAATATTTTACCTTTCAAATGTAGTAACGAAGAAAAAAGCAAGTAAAGCAAAGTGGATTCATTACCACTATCATTCTTGGATCGATTGCAAAAAATCTAGCTTCTATATATAATATTAAATTAATAAAGAATGACAGTGACCTTGTTCCATTCATATACTCTATCTAAAAGCACATCTCTTAATCAAACTATGGACCATCTTCCTATAAACAATTTGACTATCTTAATACTTCATAATTAACAATCGAACATAAAATAAATTAAAGAACGGATAATTAACATACCATAAACTAGGATCTGAACTCACTTACAAAGTTATGTTACATTGAGAATAACACAAGTTAAACCCTATGTAACATAGAAATAGAAAACGAGAAAATTAAAAAACCTCGAAGCATAAAATATGAAGAGTAAATGTCAGCCGGAGTCCTTCAACTATAGTGGCACTGTCACGTTTAGTTCTAAAATTTCAACTTAACATCCTTTGGTTCTTCACCTTTTAATTTTAACCCATCGTGGTCCTTCCGTAGTTTAAGTAAAGGAAAAGTTTAGGACCATGACTGATTAAAAAATTAAAAGTTGAAGGATCAAGAGTGGTTAATTAAATTAGAATTTTAAGACTAAAAGTGACAGTATCGCTATACATCCAAACTATGAAATACATGAAAAATGTAAATATAATTAAATGATATTAATTGTTCACTAGTCTTTTTAGGAGATGCATTTTAATTTTTTAAAATAAAAAATCTCAATTTTTTAAATAGAAATTTTCATAAATTTGTAACATTCATAAATTTGAAACTGATAAAAAATGCTAATTATCGAGAGTAGGGATGTCAATGTGGGTTGAAGTATGTGGGCTAGTCCTAAACTTTTCCGCGATGGGACAGGTTAGGGCTTGAATTTTTGGTCCGCGAAAAGCAAGCTTCTCCTAAATTATAATACACACACACACAACATTAAAATTTTTTAAAAATGTAAGTATTTTTTATAAAAAATTTTAAACACGAAAAAAAAAATATATTGTTTAGGTTAAATTATTTGAATATAAAATAATAATATAATAATATTTTTTATTTTTGAAGTTAGGCCCGCGTGTCCGCATGAGGCGTATTAGAGTTGCATAATCTTAGTCTGCGGACTTCACGGGCTGACCCGTAAAGGCCCGCGAAAATAAGTCCGTGGTGGGCGGATCGGCTTGCATCGACACCTGGCCCTAATCGAGAGTTTACATGCATGCATCCTATTGAAGTTCAGAAAACTCAAAATAATTAACTATTTTGTTACATTATAATCCAATGAATTTCTAATTTTCTAGCTTTGCCCGCGAGTTTAACTCAATGGTTCAAGAGTCATTCTAATGTCTTGTCTTAGTGATAGGATAAAGACTCCTTGTGTGTAGAATTTACAGATCGACAGAGAATGATTGAATGTCTTGATTCACGATTTACCTCCTCCAGACTTAGCGTCCGTAGGAAGGGGTTCTGGGGACTTAAAAAACTTTATGGCCATGCATTCAGGTATAGCTTGTGATGAAAATAGCTGCAAAAGCTGATGATTTGAGGAATGATGGGTCAGGAAAGAAATGCATGCTGATGATCTGATCTGATCTCTACAATAATATAAATATATATATATGTGTGTCTACTGAGGGGGTGTATGTATAGCAGTAGCAGAAGACAATATTTGAATCCTCCGGCATAGGAACAGTAAAGTAAAAGGTGGTCAGTCAATGCAAGCAAGGTTCACTTTCATGGGGCCAAGAGACTTATGTTTAATTCTCAAAAAAAGAGACTTATGTTTAAAGGGTGCCAATTAAAATCTTACTTTCTCTCATTACAAAGCAAAGCCAAAATACCCTCCAGCGTTAAAGGCCCATTAGGAATATATCT
The DNA here is from genome assembly GCF_003576645.1 of Ipomoea triloba. NCBI lineage: Eukaryota > Viridiplantae > Streptophyta > Magnoliopsida > Solanales > Convolvulaceae > Ipomoea > Ipomoea triloba. The sequence goes on along the minus strand of NC_044923.1, from coordinate 16,023,206 downwards.
TTAGCTACTTGTCCCTTTATTAAAGAGAAAATATGCTCCCTAGCCTAACTAGGCCCCCTCTTTTGAATTCAAACACTGCACCCATTACTTCAAGAATGGTGACAATTTCGTCCAATTGCATATATATTATGCAACATTTCAAATAATTATTCAAATTTTGCTAATTAATATCTTCAATTCAATTCCCACTCATATATGTGACATGTTGTAATTGATTCGGAATCGAAAGTGAATTATAATTTTTATTCTTTTTTTTTTCTTCTTCTTCTAATAAAATTAACACAAATGCATAAAAGTTTTATTTTCTAAGAGGACACCTACAATTGTTTGTGTAATAAATATTTTTTCCATCCGAAAAAGATGGGGTAATAAGTTCAAACTCAAATCTATTAACTGAAAATTGATTTACAAATTTATATTTTATATTGTTTGGCGTAAGTTAGTGAAGACGAAAGTTCAGCACCAAGTGGCTAAAGTGATTGCTGGGCGGAGGCTTGAAGAGTCAAGTTCAACACTTATCTCTAAAAAATGTGGTGTGTGTGTGTGTGTATATATATATATATATATATATATATATATATATATAGGATCATGTGAAATTAATCCCTTAGGTGAGAAATATGATGAAATATATATAGACTATTTGATTTAATTTTGATAGATGATCTCAGCCATTAAATTCAAAATTCGCGCATTAAAGTGAATTGGAGTTTGATTAATGTTCGAGGGTAAAATTGTCATTAGTCAGGTCCACGTTCGAGGGTAAAATTGTCATAAATACTTGCAATGCATAATTTTCACGCGTGTAGTGCACATTTTTGTGTCATGTAGTACACGTTTTCTCACATAACAGTGCACGTTGTTCAGTCTTAGAGTTCAGGCTATTATGTAGTTAATTAAGAGTGACAGGTATTAGGGAATTAATTCTGACATTAAAGTGAATGAGGTGTATGTTTAGCTACATGTATGTTTATATATATTATTATAATAACCCCACATACTATTACAATAGTTTTGTCTCGAGTCTTGTGAATGAAGATTATAATTAGAACGCAACTCCCACAGTGTGCCGAATCTATTATTCTCAAAGCCCCTCTTCTCCCTCTCTTTTGCCCCCCTCTCTCATCAAAACAAACCCTTCATTCATTCCCTTCTTTCCAAACAAACAAAAAAACAAAAACCCCAACGTTGTTAGTCTCTCAAGAAATGTCTCAACAACAACAACAACAACAATTCCAGCCTCAAGTCTACCCTTACAACAATGTCCCAACACAACCCAACACCTTATTCCCACCGCCACTCGCCGCCGACACAACTTCCCACTCCAACGGCTCATTCGGCACAGTTTTTTGGGTCATCGGAGTCATCATCGTCGTCAGCGTTCTTGCTTGCATCGCCAACAGGCTTTGCACCAAAAGAACCAAATCCTCGAAGCCGTCAAAGAAGGACAAGAAAGGCCACGGTCACGGGCACGGTCACGGGCAGGCTAAGCTTCCGAAAGAATGGGCGGGGAAGCAGAGCCGGGCGGATTTCCACCACGATGACGGCGGGGATATAGAGTTTGGGTTTGGCGGGAAGAGATTTCCTTCTGCTAAGGTTGCCGCCGCCGCCGCCGCAACCGGAGAGCATCACCCGCGGTCTGCGCCGCCGATGCCGGGGTTTAAACACCACGGCGGCGGCGGAAAGGGAGTGGTTAGATTTGCTGATGATCATATAGATTTCAAACCCGGTCCGTGAACAATATGGTTTAGTATTTGTTGGTCGGAGGTTATTAATACATTTTGCTTTTTTCCTTTTTTTTTTTTTTTTTTTTTTTTTTTTTTTTTTTTTTTTTTTTTTTTTGTTTTTGTTTTATTTTCTTGTTGTTGATGCAAATTGGGTAAGGTAGGTAGCTAGCTAGGTGGGTGGGTTGCTAAATGTAATGCTCTTAAGTCTAAAGTTTATTAAGGGCTTCCATGATTAATCATCACTTCAATCAATGCCTCTATTTATCTTCTCTAATCTCTTTCTACTCCCATGACATTTTGCTAAAAATATAATCTTAATTAAATGTTTATTCAAGAGAAAATGACACTTTTCACCCTAAATTATACGATAATTATAAAATTCTGATTAATGATTATGCTCACTTCCGTTCCTAAATTATCATTGACGTTGCACTTTTCGTCTCTTTATTAATAAAATATTAGGGACAAAATTTACAATGTTAGTATAACTTAGGGACTAAAATTTAGCACAAAAATTAATAAAAGAACAAAAAATGAAACACCAATAATAGCTTAGTTGCTTAGGTGCAAAAAGTGAATACAATCAATGTTTAGAGACGAATCCTATAATTATTCTATAGCTTAGGGACTAAAACTGTTTTCTTTTATTCTATTTTTGAGCTAAATCTAGACTAGGATGGTGGTGATGGTAGTAAAATTTGATAACTATATACAAAATAAATAAAAGTTGATAACCAAAAGTAAAAATACTATTACAATTTTTATTTTTTTTTTTTTGAATCACGCAAGGACGCTCCTAGCAGTTGGCACGCCGCCCCATCTATATATCTTCAAACAGAAGTACAGAACCAAACCTATCAAGGTGAGGCAGCATCAAGGACCCATAGTTGATAAGTGATAACTAAAAGTTAAAGAAGTTGTTATAGTAGTTGAGATTAAAATAAATAAATAAATAAATAAATAAATTTAATTTTAATTATACTCCAGCAACATTAAATGGATCTAAAATTTGAGATTTTATATTTAGGATCCTTTTTGAAAACTTAGAAAATATCTTTTTGAAAAATGATTTTAAGAAATGTCAAATTTTTTAAAAATATTTTAATTTTCTAGTGTTTGGCTAAAAGTTAGAAAATATATCCTTTTTTTTTTGTTTGATTTAAAATTAAGAAATTACATTTTTTCTATTTGATCTTTTTTTTTAAATGAACATATTATTTGTTTAATAATAATAAGTGGTGATTGTGGTAATAATAATAATAATTTAGAAACTAGCTTGAAAAGAGATGAGAACGAAAAGAGAGACTGGAAAATATAAAATCTGAAAAACGTCTTCCCAATAAAAATCTAGGAAAACATTTTCCGCCAACCAGGAAATTCTTTTATTGACTATAATGAATATTTTTCTTTGATTTTTTTTTTTTTTTTTTTTTTTTTTTTTTTTTTTNATCCAAACACGAAAAAATCCTTAAAATGATTCCCAAATATCATTTTTTGGGTTTTGAAAGACAACTTAATCCGATACCTATTATTCATTCCAATGTACTAAAGATATTCTTGTTTCATTTGTTGCATATTTGTGAAACACAATGGGCCATATACAAGAATCTTATTGACTTGTAAATGGATCAAAATATAAAGTTTATTCTTCCACTCATTCTCCACTACATCAGTGGGGAATGGACAACAAAATAGGGAGGGATAAATAATATGATGATTTTATTGGGCAAGTCTATAATTAAAAAAGAGAGAGAGAGAGAAAAATAAATACATAAAAGAATTAATTCCATTTTTGGTCCTAGATTTATGGATGACAGTCTACTTTTAGTCAATTTTTATAAAAACATCTGCATTTAGTCCTAGTATTATTGTGGTATGACCATTTTTGGTCCATCGCCAAGAAAACCATTAAAATGTCATTAAGTACAATGACATTTCGATCTTTTTTTATACAAAATAGTTTGACCCGCTATATTTTTTATGTTTATATTTTTGAAAAAAATCAAAACTGAAGACTGAAATGTTCTAGTATTTGGCAAAATTTAAACTGTTTTGTTGATGAAGGACAAAAAATGACCATGCCACAATAATACTAGGATCAAAAGTGAATGTTTTGAGAGAAAAAATGACTAAAAGTGGACTGTCACCTATAAATCTAAGACCAAAAATGGAATTAACTCTACGTAAAACTATAGCGTGGTGTATGGTTCAAAGACTAAAAATATAATTAAAGGGAATAGAATAAAATTTCAATAGGAATGGGTTAATAAATGAATAGAATATGAATATTATTCTACTCTTTGGTTCACAAGTGAAATAAACATGGGATTATACGAGGTTATATGATTCTGTTTGGTTGGATTAGAGAATAAAAAAAGGAATTCATTTAGATAACCAAAATACCATTATTCAAAATAAAACGCATACAATGCAAATATATACATACTCACACGTACACCCTAAAATGACAAAATACAAAACATAATAAAAATTATTGTATTATTTCCAAAGCAATTCTAAATAAAGAAAGATCGAAGAAGAAATCAATATTGTTGAAGAATAAAATAATACAATGTACATTAACTTGGTTACGTTGTCTCTCCGGTTCATGTACGTAAACAAAGAAAATTGAATTATATATATTAAAATCAAATATTTTGGTTACAACGGGATGAGAGACAGAGCATATATGTTTGTACAGGATCTACTTGGAGAAGCTTTTACTTTCAGGATCATTTTATTGTGATATCTTTTCAGGATCTATACATGATTTTTCTAGGACGTAGAATGTTTACATAGAAATGGTAGCTCCTATTTATAGTTGTAGGATAGAAGACTTTGGATATGTTTAAACTCCTTTGATATTATCTAATTAAACAAATTAGAAAATATCAATATTATCCAAAATATATTCAAATATACTAATATTAAAGAATTATATTTATCAAATTTTCTGTGTCAACAAATGCCCCCTCGAGACTTGCTTGTACACTACTTGAGAGCATATGCCACTCGAGAGTATGCAGTGCATGGAAATCTCGACACTACGATTAAAGATATAAGGCCGTTTCAACTAGTGCCAATGAGTATCTTAAAAGATATGAGGCCATTCCAACTCATGCCAAGGAGTCTTGAGAGATATGAGGTCGTTTCTACTCGTGTCAAAGAGTATCGTTTAGCTTCTTCCATTCAACAGGGTTTGCCCCTATATCGGTTAAAATGCATGTGCCTATGAAGAGATGAGAAAGAATTGAATATATATATACATATATACATACAAAATTCTAGTTACAAGTAGTATCAATGCAGTATGAGTATAAGATCTCTAGATGGTCCTCTGATTCTTCAATTGGATACCTAGAACACTCCATTGAAGGGCCTTCAAAATTCAAGTGGCTTGATCTTCAAAGAAGAGATTATATGTTTGTTCTTCATTGAAGGGCCTATGGGTTCAAATAGCTTGATTTTCAATAGAGGTTTAGATCAACATGATTGACATAATCTTCATGGAGGGGCTTTTACTTTCAGGATCATTTTATTGTGATCACTGAATAATATTTTCAAGATGTTTACATGATTTTCCTAGGATGATTACATAGAAATGAGAGCTCTTATTTATAGTTGTAGGATAGAAGAGTTTGGATGTGTTCAAACTCTTTTGATATTATCTAATTAAACAAATTAGATAATATCAATATTATTCAAAATATATTCGAATATATATACTAATATTAAAAAAAACATATTTATCAAATTTTCATTGTCAACAAATGCTCCCTTGAGACTTGCATATACCACTCGAAAGTATGTAGTGCAAGGAAGTCTCGACCCCAGTTAAAGACATAAGGCCGTTTCAACTCATGCCAAGGAGCCTTAAGCAATGTGAGGTCGTTTTAACTCGTACCAAAGAGCCTTGAAAGATATGAGGCTGAGCCTTGAGGGATATGATGCCGTTTTAACTCGTGTCAAGAAGCCTTGAAGAATATGAGGTCGTGCCAAGGAGTATCGTTTAGCTTCCTCAATTTCAAATTTCATATAGGGTTTCCCCCATATCGGTCGAAATGTGCCTGAAGAGATGAGAGGTGGAGTTGTCCCACTGGGCGTGTAAATTTGTGAGCAAAGAAAATTGAATTATAGATATTAAAATCAAATATTTTCGTTACAACGAGATGAGAGGCAGAGCTTATATGTTAGTTCTTCATTGAAAGACCTCCAGGTTCAAATGACTTGATCTTCAATCAGGGACGGAGCCAGAAATTTCTTCTAGTGGGGGCGAAACATTAAAACAAAAGAGATAGTTAAAAAAAAAAAGAAAAAAAAAGAAACACTTAAGAAATATAATCATAAACATTGTTGGACATAGGCGAAAAATAAAACACATCAAAAATTTATAAAAATATTCATAACAAAATATGAAACATAATTAATTTGATAAAATAATTCAAATAGAAAACACATTATAAATTATGCATCTCATTATCAAATATCAATAATATATATATATATATATATATATATATATATATATATATATATATATATATATATATATAATGCTGATATTATGATAATTATCCACAAAATTCGTGTAAGAAACTTAAAGAAAAATATGGGATAATTGGAGTACTATCTGCAATAGTTGCTCCATTTGATACTTGTATAAGCTATGTTGAAATCCAAGTTGGTTACAGTTTGTGTAATTGGTAGAATTAGATCAAATTGTACTTGTAAACTTTTTCATAGAGTTTCATTGAACCTTGTATTGTAAAAATTGCGGGTTGATCTTGAGTGAAAAAGTTTTGGGCGTGACCCTGCTGTTTGGGAAGTGTAGCAAAAATGAGTGATGGTGAGTGTATGAGTTTGAAATGTCTTCCTCAAGGGATTGGGGGTTATGGCACGCAATATGCGATCACAAAACTAGGCACTAGCATAAAGAGATCAACAAGAAGCTAAGCAAACAACAATAAGGTAGAACAGATGCTTCAACAACCTATGGGTTAGGGAGAACAAATAACCAATGAATCAAGCGGGAATACACGTAGAAATCCTAGTCTATAAGTCACTTACATGAGCAAATTAACAATGATTAGAACAAGGAATTGAACCACTTTCTTGGTAAATCAACTCCAAGTTCTTCAAGCACAATTAGCATCTTAAACCCCCAATTTCCTCTATTTCCATAGAAGCAAATTGGGTTTAATTATGCAAGGGGTGGCTTGAATTCATCACTCAACTCTCATTGAGGCAAGGAATCCTCCAAATACATGCTAATGAATGTATGTGTACATCAATCATAAGCAAGATATAACTCAAAACCTTTACAAAGACATTAACCCTAGGTTAGGGTTCTTTCCTTTTTTGAAATAATCACAAATTAAGCATAAAGATAGATAATACAACCCTAACTCAAGTCCAAAAACTAACTATTCATGATTAAATAGCATAAAGAACACAAAATCACAAGTAACAACCATAAATCTTGCAAAAGAAAGAGATAAAAGATTAAAAGAAAGGAGAACTAATGTATTGAAAATGGAAAAACAATCTTGAAATGTTGGAATCCAAGATTACAAGCTTCAAAAGTGTTAAAGAACATAAATATAAACCTAATCTAACCTAAAAAAAAAAATATGAAAGGAAGTGAAGGAGAGTGTGTAGGGTTCAACCAAGGGTCAAAACCGAGTTGAAAATGCTCAAAATGAGCTTAAATACAAACAGGGGTGGTGACACGGGCATGGCCGTGTCAGAAAACAACAAAAACAGTGTGCGTACTGCCCTGGTTGACATTGCCAAGGACATAGCCGTGTCGGTGTCGTGTACCTCCTGCAACCAGAAATTTGTGCAGCTGCTTTGATTTCTAGGCTAGTTTTCACCCTAAAATCATTTAATTGGCCTTTGTGGTCTTCAACAAAGTTGTAGCCCTTCAAGTTTACTTTCCAATGGCACAAGAATCACTTCATTTGGACATTCGTAGGCCGATATATGGTTAAAATACCGAATAGTGGTCGAAATGAGCGAAAATTGAAATGCCATGATCTTTTGCTCTTCTTTTGTTTTGGTTTGCCTAAATGACCAAGACCATTGAAAACACCACTCTTGGGATCCCTTATAAGTGTTGCATCCATCTCCAGAGCTTCATATTTGGCCTCTACTTAACTCCAATGCCCACCAAAATACATGAAAATACTCATCTTTGCTTCCAATGCTTTCCAACTCATACTCCTTGCAAAATAACACAAATAAACACTAATTCTCATGAAAATTGGAATGATTAGCAAACAAAATTGTCTAATAAAAAAGGGGGACAATATGTACAAATAAACACTTATCAGTGTTCTCCAACTGCATCATCAAATTCAGCTGTGTACTTAATTTTGTGTTTTAATTATTTACTATATATTGTGTCTGGAATATTATTAAGGATAATTACTCCTGCTGATACTCCATCTAATTTTTAAATTGTTTATGTTTATCTGCATTATATAATTTCATTATTCACTTTTAATTTTTAACCCGATAACAAAATCAAACTTTATGTTTTCTTGTGATAGAAGCAAATTAAATTTCCAGCTTTGCATTGATATTATATGGAAATTCCAAGATATATCCCATTGCTTTCCTAAAATTCAGGTGCTTATTGTTTTTTTTAGACAAATAGTTTAATTAAGTTAGGAGTAGTAACACATATAGCTTAAAATATAATAAAAGTTAATGATAGTAAGGGTTTAATAGGAGATTAAAAATGTGTTACTATAAATAAATATAATGTTAATTTGTACATTGTATTTTTTTCTATTGTGATGGGGTTATGGGTCTTATTTTATTGAAAAAGTCTATGCCCAAGAAGAATGGGGAAATTTTCTTGGACTAGAGGTAGAGGAGTCATGGTCACGACCCAAGAAGGAAGGGAAGTCTTGATGTGCTAATAAGGAGGAAGATAGGGTAGCCCAAGAAGGATGAGGAAGTTATGGTGTGCTAGAGGTAAGGGGGTCATATATGGTGGCTCATGTAAGAGGGGAAGGAAAAGTGGACTGCCTTGGGGGCGGAACTAGCAACGGTTGGCCGCTTCGTTGGGCATATGGTTTGCATGCATGGCACGGGCGGAGGGGAGGGGGTGTTGTACGTGGGAGGAAGGCAAGGGAGAGAGGGGACCTAGTTTATGATGGACTCAGGTCTCGTAAAACCATCAGTTAAATATAATAACTTGTATGTTGTGTTTATATTCTTGTACATATAGAAATTAATCAATTATATAATTTATATATTATGTATTAACTATTTATATTATTTGTTTATAGTTTTATTATAAGATCATGTAGACATTCGGCTTGTTTATGTTAGACATGTATGCTCTAGGAGCCAACAAGAATGTTCTAGTCTATTCGATAATCGTATAACAAGAATCTCTGCCCAGAGTATAATGAAGTTGGATATCAGGTTAAAAATATTGAATAGACATATTGACTAGATTTATGGGTTTGACCAAGTTTGACCATGACTTTTACCTGGTTCAGAACAAATGTTGCGTGGGAGAAATGTTGCATGATATATGTAACGGAAAGATTCATTATAATATATATTTAAATATATTCATGGTCAACTAGGTAGTCATGACATACCGCTTGGTGTCACTAATTACTTACAAGTTATTTAATAATGAGTTATTAAATATTACTCGTTGCTAATTTGACTATGAACCTAGAAAGTCACACGGTTCGTGGAAATGCTGAGAACTTTAAAAGAATCGTGAAAATGCTGAGAACTTTAAAAGAAATCAATAAAGAGTTATCGATATTGAATTAATACATTAATAATTGATTAATGCATTAATTCAATATTGGGTAGTTTTGAGTTTTTAAAGGTTAGCACATTTCGGCCCAAACCAGACTATATATATATAAGTGAAAAAGAGATTTGTCTAATGTGACCTTTCACTTGGCAGGGCCACTGCCACTTGACCACAAGCTAATAGTTTATAACTAGTATATAACATAAATATGAAATAAAATGCATGCTAATTTTATACAGAATAGTACAAGGGGAAGGGGATTGGAGTAATAGGGTAGGGTGACCACGATTACATTTTTCTGAGTACTACCAGATCTGTTACAATATAATATTTGTTTATATATAATTTCTCAATCTCTTAAACTCATCATCTCCCCTTTAGAAGAGTCACTTCATACCACTAAACCACAACAACAATCGCATTTTAATGACTAAATAATTTGCTATCTTGCTATTGTGAAATGGATCAGTCTGCTTCATCCTGCGGTGACTCCGTTAAGCCTGCTGAATCCAAGGCTTTGGAAACCGCTCCATGGCAAGACCCCACCGCCTTCTCCGCCTCATCTTGAGCCTTGAAAGGCTCAACGTTCATATCCACCTATAGGTAGTCAAACTCAGAACAGTTAAAGCTAATCACATTTATGCAATTATCTCAATTGCAAGATGTTGTGTAAAATATATATATATATATATATATATATATATATATATTTTTTTTTTTAATTTCTCACTTGTATAGTAAGTTTGCATATTTTGCAAGCTTGCAACACTGAAATGAGAATTTGTATCTTTTCTTTTTTATTGTCTTGCTTTATATAGAAAGAAGCATTTTGTGTAATTTAAACCCACTTTTGAAAGTGGATTAAATTTGCAAGACTGTATAAACGAATTGTAAATTTAATGATGTGGAGGTAAAACACAATTTTGAAAGTGAAAAAATATTTAAAGAATAACGTTAGTCTAATAGTGTCATATCACTCCATTTCAGAGTCAATAAGCGCTTAATTACACCAAGAAAGTTCAATTTTATTTCTATATAGACCGTCATAATATTTTCGAGAGGCATGGTGCTGGACTTGGCCCTTTACTGGCTTCCGCCCAACAATTTGATTAGATCATTTTTATCCAGCCCGCATGGACTTATTCAATGGTTCCATAGACAGTATTTGAAAGAAGAGACAATAATTGAAACTGGAATGTAAAGATTATGTCTAAAGTAGACAGATTCATTGTGCGCTAGCCACCGAGGTGATTATTTTTATGCTAACAAGTTAATTAAATTGGGAGGGGCCAAAGACCTTGTGGTCTAGTGGCACCCGGTGTTCCGGAAAATACTCTAGATGAGTGGGTTCGAGCCTCAGTGGAGGCAGGCAACTGTTGACCCTTTGTGCTTCAGTAGGTTGAGAAAGTAGCTACATTATAACAGAGTCAGTAACACTCAAAAAAAAAAAAAAAATTGGGAAGGAGGGAGGCTTACGTTGAAATGTTTGAGGGCGCCGCTGCACTCGTAAATCCCTGCCCAAGCGGTGTAAACCACGCTGTCCGTCCTAACATAAACGCCGCGGCGGATCCGCTTGAGCGAGTGCTTCAAATTGTCCAGCGCGTAGTTGTAGCCGCTCTTGCATTTCTCCGCCACGTCCGCCCTGTCCGATTTGGGGATCGTCGGCGGCAGCTTTTCTCCGATGGTCTCCGCCTTTGACTGCTGAGCTTTTACCTTCGCCATTGTCGCCAATATCATCTTCACCACCGCTTCCTCCCACTTGCTTTCGCCCTTCAAAACTTGTGAGCAGAAGGGGACATTGTCCGCCGGCAGGCCCTCGCAGAATGGGCTCAGCTTCTCCGCCGCGGCTTCGCTTGCATAAACGCCTATTAAGGCCAAACACAAAGGAAGAATAATAATGTGATTTCTTGAACCCATCATTTCGATCTGCTTAGCTTTTTCTTCTCTCTTTCTCTCTCTCTCTCTCTCAGCTTTCTGAATAAATATGTATACATGGAGATTGAACATTCCATGAGAGAGGCTGTGCTTGATTTTCTCTTCATCTTTTCTCCTTTATGGATCCAAAGGCATTATATTGATCGTGATGATTGATGATAATCTACGGTGTGGTGTTGGACCATGATCCTATTACAATGTATGTATTAATTGTAACGTCAGATTTGAATCTTTTTTTAAACAAAATTTTCAAATACTATACAAAATATTTATACCATCTTTAATTTTCAAGGGTTAGCAGAAAGGAGAAGTGTTCAGTAATCAACTAGTGTTTAGGTGGAGGGGAGCTAGCAAACCCCCTCCAAAAAAAATCTAAAAATGAGCTAGAGCTAGCCAGTGGGCATGTAATGCCAATCATTATTGCATGGACTATGGTTCACACACAGGATCATAAATAAAAAGTGCATTTTTAATATATTAAAAATACATTATTATTGTACATAAAATATATTATTTAATTTACTTTCAATACAAAAATAATATATTTTTAGTATAATAAAAATGTACCTTATATTCATGGTTTACACAGCTATGTGGATCAAGACCCACACAGTAATTTGCCCATGTAACGAAGGTGGTAAAAGATCATAATTAGACCCACATACCAGGAATGCAACCCGAAGGTCTACGAGTTGGGAAGGCAATGAAAAATCATAGAAGGCCCATATGCATGGAAGATGACCCAATGGGGTAACATGCAATCATTATTACATGGACCATAAATAAAAAGTATATTTTTAATATACTAAAAGTACATTATTTTTGTGCATAAAGTACATTATTTTAGAGTACATTATTTTTGTACTAAAAGTACATTATTTGATATATACTATCAAATAATGTACCTTCAATACAAAAATAATGTACTTTTTATTTTTGGTCTACACAGTTGTGTGGACCATGGTCCATGCAATAATTTGCCGTTAACATGTAGGGAAGATGATGAAAATACTAGTTTGGCCTACACGTAAAGAATGCAGTCCAATGGGTTTGCAGGTAGAAAAGGTGTCAAAATCTTTGTTGGGCATACACATTGGGAAGACGGCCAAGATTGGGACCTAGAAAAAAAAAAAAAACTTGGTCCATTTTGTTGGCTTGATTGCTTGAACGGCAAATTATGCCGTGGACCCAGGTTGTGGATTTAGGTCTAATACAACGCCGTTTTACTATCTTTTTAAAAAAAAAATTACTAAACATATAGCTCTGAAATGTGTGAATGTGGAGGTTTCAAATTATGAATATGGAGTATAGAATTTGTGAATGTAGAGTTATGAATGTGTGAATCTGTAGTAGAGTTAACAGAGTTCTAGCAGCCCTGAAATGTGTGAATGTGGAGGTTTCAAATTGTGAATATGGAGTATAGAATTTGTGAATGTAGAGTTTTGAATGTGTGAATGCATAACAGAGGTAATATAGTTACTAAACATATAGCCCTGAAATGTGTGAATGTGGAGGTTTCAAATTGTGAATATGGAGTATAGAATTTGTGAATGTAGAGTTATGAATGTGTGAATCTGTAGTAGAGTTATAACAGAGTTCTAACAACTTATAGCCCTGCAATGTGTGACTGTGGAGTTCCCAAGTTATGAACATGGACTATAGGACATGTGAATATAGAGTTTTGAATGTGTGAATGCATAACAGTGATAATATAGTTACTAAACATATAGCCCTGTAATGTGTGAATGTGGAGTTTTCAAATTGTGAATATGGAGTATAGGGTCTGTGAATGTGGAGTTTTCAAATTGTGAATATGGAGTATAGGGTCTGTGAATGTAGAGTTTGTGTTCTGTTGCGATGAGGAGTCGTTAACGCCGTTAATTTTTATTTTTTTTTAAAAAAAAATTGCGAAACGGCGTCGTATTGGACCCAGGTCCACGGCATAACAACTGTGCTTGAACTCACCGCCTCCAATGTGGAGTGCAATCGGTGTCACTAGATCATAAAGTCTTTGGTCTAAAACTAAACATTATCAATTAAACCCATTTATATTTTAGTAGGATTGTTGAAATATCATGTAAACCATCATTTATTTATAATTTCACGTATAACATAAAAGCATAATATTTATTAAAATCGTCCATTAATTAGACTCAATTCATATTGCATAAATTAGAAATTAAATAATTAAACTCTATTCACATATCAATGAATTAATTAATTGATTAAATCTTGCCAAGACCTTGTGGTTTAGTGGCACTCGGTTGCACCCTCATATGGAAGGGGTCTCAGTGGAGTCGATATTAACTCTTTTGTGCTTTAGTAAGTTGAGAAAGTAGTTATAAACAAATACTACATTGTAATAGAGTCAGTAGTACTAAAAAAATTGATTAAATCTTACTTTATAAAAAATCAATTTCTTAATATTGCACAATTATGCCACGTTAAATTTCGTTCCAATGTTGAATATTACACTTGTTTTGCCAATTTGCGTATTGTGTATTGTCAAATGCTTACCTATTTATTAAGTAAAGAACTTATATCTCTATAAATTAAGGTACATGTGCTAGTTGTTATGCCATGGACCCGGGTGCACCTTGCAAGTGAACTCATGTTTGTGTTCACAATTTTAGAACTCTATGTTCATAAATTTTTAACTCTATATTCACAATTTTTGAACTTTATATTCATAAGTTTTTTAACTCTATATTCACAATTACGAAACTCTATGTCCACAATTTCAGAACTCTATATTCATAATTTCAAAACTCTATGTTCACACTTTCAGAAATTTATATTCACAATTTTATAACTCTATTCAACAGTATAACACAGTTTTTGAATCTATATAACAAAATTGTGAATATAGAGTTCAAGAATTGTGAATATTGAGTAATGTAATTTTATATATTAAGATTTAAAATTTTGAACATATACTTCTAAAATTGTAAACATAGAGTTTTGAAATTGTAAACATAGAGTTTTAAAATTGTGAACATAGACTTGAGTTCACATTGCAAGGTGGCTCAGATTTATAGCATAATTTGCCAACAAGTGCAATAACCGATATTGCACTTGACCAATATTAGCCCGATCCCTTTAAAAAAATTCTTAGGGTGTGTTTGGTTCGCATATAAGAATCGGAATCGGTATGGGTATCAAATACTTGGTAAGGGTAATGGGTTTTGGTGAAAGTATTTTTCATGTTTGGTAGTAGGATGAAATAGGAATGATTATTAATAGTTGGGGAAGAAATGAGGGAGGGGAATGAGACCCTTATTTCATTAGGGTATGGATTTTTTTCCAATTAATGGGGTATTCCAAACCCATAGTAGTATTCTAAAAACCTATCAATCAAACAATAACAATCACTTGAATACTTATACCTTATGCCTAAACCCACCAACCAAACATACCCTTAGTTCCGCCCATGTGTTTCAACGTCAACTATAATCTATCAACCTTACAATAAAGTAGTGGATTAAGTTTTTATAGAACTATCTTCAAAAAGAAGTTTCTATAGAACTAAATTTTCTTGGGCGAAGCAAAGCTCAAGAATTAGTTCAAATTGTAATGATTATATTGCAAATAAAGTCATAGAATGTTGTGGAAACGAGAGTGCTATATAGAAGAATGTTACATTTTATACTTTACTACATTATGGACATGATCTAACTACAATTTACATCAGCCTATTGGACCTTCGTGGCCCAACCCATGTCCATAAGGCCCCACTTCTCACCTCCAATAGTTATCGTAGTCCATATAGCTTTATCTATGGACCACAATCTAATTAAAAATAACATTATTTTGTGTAATTTTTTTCACACAACCTATTACAATATACATTTTTATAACTCATAATGTACCTTATTCTAACTTATAAAGTACATTATCTTATCCCAGAAATTTCATTATTCTAATACAAGGTACATTATTCTAAAACATAAAGTACATCATTCTAACTCATAAAATTCAACGACATCGTTTTGGACCCGATTCACACAATAATTTGCCTCCCACCTCCCTCTTGGCTCAATCTTATCATCTTCAACTCTACCAAACCTTCCAAAATTGATATGCACACCAAATTCACCATCTTGAAATATCCACATCCATAAATTATTATTAGAAGCAATTTTGTGAATTATCCTAGTCTATTTATTTATGGCAATTTAGTGTTGATAATGCTAAGCGGCAAAAGTAGAGCAGATCAAATGAAGCCATCTATTTATTTCTTAATGTTTGTGGTCCGTAATATTCCATTGTGGACATGGATCATCTGCTTGCTTCTTGTCTCCATTCTTCCATTCTAACTATAAATAGAATTCATCTAGGTAGTTCTAAATCATCAAACACAAAACATTTTCCTTTCCTCCTTCCTTTCTTGTTAACTTTTGAGTAGTGTTTAATGCATTACTAATACACGTTATTACAGAATAATTGTATAACTTTAAAAAATAACATCGTTATGCCTTGCACCTAAATACCAGAGAAATTGTTTTAAATGACAATGATACTTTTTTTATACCATAGGCTTTGTCTTTCTTTCCCAACATTTAGTACCACTATTTAAGAGTCCGTATTATTACTTTTTGTATTTAAGAATATTTATTATTGACTATGTAACTAATTCTATACATTTATCTAAGATCAAATCTTGTAATACTCCTTAAAGATTTCTTCTTCTTTTCTTTTTTTTTTTTTTAAAGAAAGAAAAACACTACATAAAACGTCCAACTACCCCCATCCCAAAGTCACTATTTGACTTCCAATTAAAGATTTCTGAATAAATAAAAGCATAAATTAAAATATTCAGCATGAAATTTCTGGTTAGTTAGAAGTTAGATATTATCCAAAACATGACATTAATTTAACCCAATGATGAAAATTATATATTCAACAACAACTCTTATTCAACTCATAACCAAATGTGGTGTAAGTGTAGAGACTTTTGTTCCCTTTAATAATATCTCAAACTTAAATTTTATGAATAAAATAACAGCAAGGACGTACTCTCAAAATGGGCTCAAAAAGATAATTTTTACTTAAAATCACTGTTGTAAAAATCGACATTTTCCCTAGGCCGAGATGAATTATCCCCTAAGCGGTTGGCTGCCTTGGTTCCCAAATCCCAACTCGGCCAAGTTGGCGGCGAACTCAACCGAGTTAACTCTTCCAATTCAGCCGAGTAGCTGAGTTAGTTAACCGCTTATGCGCTAGGTGCTATTCCCGTCCTACTAATGTCTAGCGACTAGTGCCTACTGCAACTATGCTTAAGATATAGCAATTTTTTATATAGTAAATGTAAGATACATATTAATATTTAGCCAATTTATTACAGTATTATGTTATTGTCTAATGACTCAAACTTAAAATTTTAAAAAATAAAATAAAATAAAATTCAATTGTCAAATTTCATACGCACCTAGACTTGAAGATAATTAAACAATATCATATATTCATATCATGTTAGTCATACTTTGAGCCTAGACTCAGATCAGAACTACTAGAATTTCAATGAATGCTGTTCACAACTACCATGTATGTCCAGTGTTCAACGAATGATGATCAAATAAATGTTTATTTTCAAGGATTAATCATGTTAAGCAACCCTTGGAAATGAAATAATTAACAATATCTTATGGATATATGACCTGGTCATTTATGCCTTTACCTAAATGAATAACATGCATGTCTTTAGTAATATATACTGACTTTCAAACAAATATATATATAATAATATAATGTTCAGTTGACATATGGAATCTCTAATTATAAAATGGAACATAAACCAATAATTTATTTCAGAGAAAATAATATTTTTAGTCCCTGAATTAATTTACTTTTGAAAATTTTTTCTCCGTTAATTGATTTAAACAGATTCAGTACTTAATTGTCCACTATGTTACACTATCAGTTTCTGGTGTTATATAATTATCAAATTATGTTAACAAGTTTTTTATGAAGTTCTTTTTTGTCATTTAGACTTAATATTGCCAGAGAATGGATGAAAACCAGGCGATTTTGTCCAGTGAAAAAAGGGTGGAGAAAGAAAAGAGATGCACTCAAAATGACTAAAATACCTTTTATTATTTTAAATATTCGTACACATAAGTTAAACACATGTATTTGAAAACAAAATCTAAATCTGTTAACTTTTTTAAAAAATTATTTAATATTTTAATGATGAATGTGACATTAAAATACAATTATTTTAAAACAAAAGTTAAATATGTTAATTCTAAAAATTATATTTGTGTTGTGCGTAAAAGCTTTCTTAAGTTGTAAATCTTCAGTGATCGTCGCTTGTAATGTGTATTACGTGATTGTACTAGAATACAGATAGAGAGAGAAGAGTGCACAGGAAAGGTTACGGGGAGAAAATACTCATTCATCTGCATTAACTGTTACAGGATACAAAGTATATACTTTCCTACAATGTAGGAAACTAACTAACTACTAATGATAATGGCCACATGACTAAATCTTCATAACACTCCCCCTTGGACATTATCTTCCTGTGATCATGCCTCGTTAAAAACCCTGCTAGAAAAACCCTGTGGGAAAAACCTAGTCAAGGAAAAGAGTACATGATATATGTAAAATCATGTGTTATAGTGGTTGTCACAAAAAAAACTTTGAGTTAAGAAAACCCGGTGGGAAAAACTTAGCTAAAAGAAAAATACAACCATACACCAAACATAAACCTTCAATCTTCAAGATTTTTGGGGTTTGCCTACGGAAAAATTTATTTGCAACTTTTCCCCTTTTGATATTAATTATTATGTTGCACTCATGTCTTGTTAAAAACCTCACTAGAAAAACCCAGTGGAAAAACTAGTTGAGGAAAATAGTACATGATATATATGTATTCATGTGTTGCACTAGTTGCCTCGTTAAAAAAACCTTTAATTAAGGAAAAAGAGTACAACTGGTCTCCAAGTCCAATCTTCAGGATTGATTCAAGTATAATCTTCAGGATTGATTCAAATGAATGACACCCCCCCTGAAGATAATAATCTTCAAAGTCTACATAAAATATTGCCATATATCATTTGTGCAACACAAGCTTTATTGTCCTCATATATAACCGTGGTGGTGAAACAAAGTATAACCAGTTACCAGTTTGGGGGTTGGCATTATGGGGATAAAATAAGACAACCAATACCCAAGTAGCCTAATAAAACCATACATTGATTTTTCACGTAAATTCCAAAATCTTTGTAACTCGAAGATACTAGAGGATATGTTAAACACCATTTCAATGTTTCATTGTAGGAGGAACACAAAATGTTGCTAGCAATTTCAACAATATTAGGCTTGATGCGATTATAGAACTTCAGGTCCTTAAATGGTGTTCTAACTACAATGAAGTAATTGATTTTTGGTCTAAAAAATATCCATATTATGTTCTTTGAGTCTAAACGGTTCCTTATCTACTTCGAGAGATTGAACAACCATTAATGTGACAAGTAAAAAATCTTCAAGACATTTTTCAAGTAGGCTAACTATTGTATAAAACTCCTTCAAGGAGAAGCTCAATCTTCAGGTCGAGACAATATTTGGTTTCCCAAGTCTTTTATTTTAAACCTTGTTTTTAGGCATGAGCTAACACCATTAAGCTCTTTATATATTTCATTGTATTTATATCAATCATATGGACTAAGTAGATGATAAATAACTCCATTAGCAACTCCTTAATGAGCACATAATGGCACATATTATCTACATATTCCTTCTTCAATCGAAAAAATACTTAATCAATTATTTACGTTTCGGGTCATATAAGGACCTTTAATTTGCAATTTGATAATATGCATTTTGCATTCTTCATTTTTCTCATTTCGAGAACTTTAAATCCTTTAGGGACTTGTCAAAATAAATATTAGCTGCATATCTGATTTGCTATTTACTGCCAATGATATTAAGTAGCGGAACTTAATGCCATTTACCGTGGGAGAGTATTTGATTAAAATCAATCAAGGGTTTCTGCGTAAACCCTTAGCTATAAAACTCGCTTTATCACACCACCTCATTATCCTTATTTCTCTTACGTACAAACACTGATTTATAACCAGCAGGGTTAACCTACAATGGTGTACGTGTTAAAAAGAGAATTTATTTTTGCGAGTTGATCTACGCCTTAATTGCTCATTATATGTTAAATAGTCATGGCACTTCTGGTGCCTAACTCTGAATCCAGATTATCATATCATGGAGCAATTTGTAAAGGCAATCATGTTGTCGACAACTATAAAATATTTTCATAAATTTCTCCCATATTTATAAATTCATGGCAATTTCTAAATCAACCAGATTGTGGTTATTTCCCAAAGATATTTTGATCTGGTCATTCCGCATCCCCAATATTATAATTATTTGGTATACCTTTAAGTTTACTGGGGATTTTCGCCTTCAAGACGAATGTCTTCAGGACATAATTATTCAATATATTTCAAGAGTGACAAAGTTTCTTTACTAGATCTAGTATTATAACTCATATCTTTTACACTTATAGATCTCCTACACTTCTGGCATCAAGGAGTATCTTTTATCTGGTCCAAGTTGGGAAAAGTTTACGGGACCTAGTCACTCTTTTATGATCAGTATGATCAATAGATATATTTGGCAGATTGATTATCACCTGAACTTCCAGTTCAGTCTAACTAGTACGTGGATTTTAAATAACGAAGATCTTTCCACTCCATGGAATTTCTCGGCATTCTATTAACTATTGGACTCTTATCTCCCCCTAATGCCGAGAAACGATCTTCATTAAGTATGTAGTCAGTGTACCTAATTATATATTGATCCCCTATTATGGGCTCTTGGTTATCAATAGACGGAGGTTTCATTGATATGATAGCCTTTTTTAGAGGTACACTGTGGTGGTGATATATGGAAATAAACTACACACTAAAAATAATGGCGCAGATAGGGAAATGTTTGTTTTGAACCATGTACTAGGTGTAAGGGAGTATAAATTTTAAATTAAATCTCAATATATGAGATAAAATTCAATATTCAAGACTCATGTCGAATAGTTTCTATAGCCAAAACTAGCAGTATAAATAGGCTTGTCCTTCGACAAATAATCATTGACTTATGAATCAAGAACAAGTCAATTTGATACTAGAGTCATATAGATTATATTGTCCCAGTGCTCTTATCATATAATAACTGCTATAAAATATAGGGTAAGAGATAAATCATAGCCTATAGCAAATAATTGTTATCCTTGGGAGCAAACTAATAAATGCTCCACTGTGATAACTCACATTGCCATAATGCATGAGATAACAATATGCGATGACATATGCACAAACCACAATTTGCATGCATTACAATTATACAAAATATCCTTTTAATCAATAAACATACACATTATCATATCTCATACATATATTAAAACCATAATTATATAAATTATGCGCATTTCAAAACTTAAATAATATATAATCTACTCAAAAGATGCCTAAATAATACTCCGTATATCATTTATATACACACAGGCAAATTCTTCAAGAAGCAGATTATACATACAAAAAGGCAACCACAAAACAAATAGAGTTAATTCCACTTTTGGTCCTAGACTTATGGGGCGTTTGACACTTTTAGTCCTCCATAATAAAAATGGTCAGATTCTAGCCATGCTTTTTGGACGTCGGACACTTTTGGTCCTCCGTCAGGTGTGCCGTCTGTTGGCCGTGAAGTGGATGGGCAATTTCGTCTTTTCACGTGGTCTTCTTCCAATCCCTCTTAGTCCACGGTCGTCTTACTTAGAATATTCCGGAGACCCCTAAACCAACACCAATTCGAAGAACCCTAATCAATTCGACAAGCAACATAGCAAAAATTCCGACCTAATCCGAACCAATTCCTACGTAATTCGAGCAATTCCCCCCTAATTGGAAGACCCACACCAAGCGAGGACGAAGAACGGCCAAGCACAATGGATGATTTCGGAGAAGGCGACAACGATACTCCAGGTAAAATTCGATTATTACTTATGTGTGATCTTTTTTATGTTCAGTAGGATTGTAATAGGTTAATTTGTTGTGGGTTGTTGATTTTAGATATATTTGCTGAGTTGTTGAGTTCTGTGCGTCTATACTGAACAACTAGTGCAAAACCCTAAGTAATGATGTGAAATAGGTTAAAGAAGTGTGGATTGTTGCTTGTATATATAGTTTCTGGTTATGTGTGTATGTAATAGAATAAGTTCAAATGCAGTAGCTTTAGATATACTGTACATGTCATTGACTGCCTGCTGTTTGCTAATATGGTGGGGTTGTTTGTTGGGGTTGGTGTTGCACTTTATGAAGTGCAGTACACTTCCCATTCATGTGGTGGTGTTTTCAAAACTTTGTATGTTTTTTAATTCAAACTGCTATGGACCACATTTGCTTTCTTTTTTAACACATGGGGACCACAAGTTGCTTTCAAACCTAAGTAATCCCTGTTTTTTGTTACACATGGGGACCAAATGTTCCAATCTTAGTGCCTTTTTAGTGCATTTTTGCTTGTATTGGCTGCCTTGTTGTGCTATGGTAGTTAAATGTTGTCTCCTTTTTGTAACCTTATTAAATAGATGGAGGATGTAGCTCAGGTGAATTCACTTTGAAGTTAAGACATGGTGGTTCTCTTAAAGCACAGGGAATAGGATATATAGGAGGGGTTATTAACAATTATAAATTGGACATTGATTTGTGGGGAATGATCACTCTTAGGGAAACAGTTGGGGAGTTGGGGTACAACATGTTAGACAAGTATAAATATTTCACAGTTATTGGGAGTGGCAGTTTATTTGAATTATCAAATGATAGTGACTGTTGGGCTATTTGCGATGTTGGAATGTTTCCCGAAGAGATTGAGATTTGGGTAGTAGGTGCTGTAGAAGGTGACGGTGGGGGATGTATAGAAGGTGAGGGTGAACCATCAACAGAAAATGAGGGTGAGTCAGAATCTGAGGAGGATTTAGATGACTTTGAGAAAAGTGGTGATAGTATTGGAGATGACCTAGAGTATGAGGCAAATGTAGATCAAACTGTGGAGTTTGAAGGGGTAACACAGAGTGGTCACCCTGATTCCAGAGGGCAGGCAACTAGGGTGAAAGGCAAAGACACTGATGAAGGCCTTCATTTGTCTGATGAAGACAGTCAGAAAGGTAGTGATGATGATTAAAATTTAAATGGCCTGAATTTAGGGCTAGTACTCAAATGCAATCCCCTAAGTTCTATGTTGGTTTAACATTTGTATCAAAGCAAGAGTTTAGAGATGCAGTTTACAATCATGCTTTCAACAATGGGAAGGAATTGAAGTTTATTAGAAATGACAAGAATAGAGTCTATGTTAGGTGTAGACAAACCGGTTGCCCATTTAGAATTAATGCTTGGAAAGTTAAAAATGCCATGACTTGGAGAATTGCCAGTTATCATGAGGAGCATGAGGGCTGTGGTTGGGTGTATGAAAACAGTATGGTTAAATCAACTAGGGTTGCAAAGAGATGGGTGAAAGAGATTGGACACCATGTCACCTGGACAACTGCAGAATTTAGAAAGAAGGTCAAAGTTGATGAGGGATTTGAGTTGTCTAGCAAGCAAGCCTACAGAGCAATGAAGAAAGCAAAGGCAATCCTTGATGGAGAAGCTGAAGAGTCTTTTAGAAAAATTTGGGACTACTGCTTGGAGATTGACAAAACAAACCCAAATACTTCATGCCATGTGAAAAAAACAGAATTACTGTATGATGGAAAACCAAGATTTCTAAGGATGTATTTCTGTTGGGAGGCTTCAAAGGAGGGATACAAGTTTTGTAGGAAGCTCATTGGAGTGGATGGTTGCCATTTGAAAACTAAGTTTGGAGGTCAACTGTTAATTGCTGTTGGGATTGATGGGAATGACAGTATCTTCCCGTTGGTGTATGCAATTGTTGAAGGGGAAACCAAGGACTCATGGAGCTGGTTTTTTACGTTACTTAAGAAAGACTTACAAATCACAGTAGAAGCACAACAGCAACTAACATTTATCTCAGGTGACTTTGAATAAGTGCACTTTGTTTGCTGCCTAAATGTGTAATCTGTCAATTCAAGTGAGTTGTAACCCTTTTTTTTGTGTTTTGTTTTTGGTGCAGACAAACAGAAAGGGCTCCTTCCTGCATTTCAAGAAGTGTTGCCTAATGCCTCACACAGATTCTGTGTCAGGCATCTACATGGTAACATGAAGCTGGCAGGATTTCTAGGCAAAGCAATGAAGGATGCTTTATGGGCAGCAGCCAAGGCCACAACAGTGAACAGCTTCAGTGATGCTATGACAGAAATCAAGGACTAAGATCCAGATGCTTTTCAATGGCTGGCTGATAAACACCCGTCAGAATGGTCAAGGTCACATTTCACTCCCTTTTCTAAAAGTGATGCCTTAGTGAACAACATTTCTGAGAGTTTCAATGCCCTTATCTTAGAAGCAAGGGAACAACCACTGATTGCTTGGGTAGAAACCATTAGGAAATTATTGATGGCAAAATTCTTTGATAATAAACAGAAAGCTAAGAAATGGAAAGGTCCATTTTGTCCAACAATCATGAAAAAAATATCTTTAGTTGAGAAGGCTGCTAGTGGTTGCTTAGGTGCCCAAAGTGATGAGAACTTATTTGAGATAAGGTGCATGTCAGGGTTAGGGGGGATAGAACAACATACTGTGGATCTGTTTAGGGGCACTTGTAGTTGTAGAAAGTGGGACTTAACCGGGATACCATGTAAGCATGCTGTGTGTGCCATTTGGATTAGACATGGTAAAGGTCCAGTGCATCATTATGTACACCCTTGTTACTCCATTAGCAACTACTTGAACACTTATGGAGGAAGGATAAACCCACTAGCTGGTCCAAATGAATGACCCAAGTCAAATAAGGAACCACTTTTGCCTCCACTGTACACAACCAAACCTGGAAGACCAAGGAAATTGAGGAAGAGAGGCAAAGATGAGATCACTAAAGATGGCACCCATGTAAACCCTTCTTTGCTTGTAAAGCACTGCAGAAAATGCAACAAAACAGGCCACAATTCTAGAACATGCCCTGATAATCCAACTGCAAAACAGGTAATATTCTTCTTTTTTATGGATATGAAATTTTAAATGCACTTATATATATTACATTACATTGATCATTCTGGTTTTTATTAGACTGGCAAGAGAAAAAGGAACCAAAGAAGAGAACTCCAGCTCAACCTCCTATGCCTCTTGTGCCTCCTACTGATTCTGCCCCATCAGCCTCTACAACAGTGATGGAAGAAACTAATGTGGACTTCTGGAATGAAGCATCAGAAGTGGCAGCTCTATTTGACAATTTGCCTCAAACGGGTGGCACTCAACCTGAAGAAATCTCTATCACTCAGCCTGAAGGTGTATTTGCCAACAGTCAGCTAGAAAACATTGCTCAGGCACCCTACAACACTCAAGCTGAAAGTGAACCTCCTCCCAGAAGGTCTAAATTACCCATAAAATCAAAGAACAAGCAAAACAGTACTGCTACTGTGAGGTTGACAAGATCCAAAACAACTCTGAAGTCCATGTTCACCAACACACCTGACAAGCCTCTAACCATTGATTGAACAATTAAAGGATGGTTTTATTTTGCCACAAGTCTGGAATGTTATTTTGCTACTTTCAGGATGCCTTTTTTGGTTACTTAGTATCCTACAACACTATGGTTTTTTAGTTTGACACTATGGTTACTTATTTTGCTACTTTCAGGATCTGTTTTATTAGCATGACATTGTCTATGTTGTTTTGTTGCTACAAAAATGTTATGGTAGACAATTGTGAGCAAACTGTTATGGTAGCAAACCATTGTACAAATGGCTTTATTAGAATGACTTATTATCTTGGTGAACAGCTCTGTGTGTTTGTTTGTTTGGCCTCTTTTATTGGCATGACACTACCAATTCAAACCAATACTAGTAGCATGACACTGCCAATAAAAGGTAATACTACTATTACATTGCATTAACACTGACAATTCAAACCAATATTACCATTGCATTAGCACTGCCAATAAAAGGTAATATTACTATTACATTGCATTAACACTGACAATTCAAACCAATATTACCATTGCATTAGCACTGCCAAATGGCTTACAAAACATAGTCAAACAACATTACAAAGCCAACCAAAATACCAAATGCCTTACAAACAATAGGCACCTTACAAACACTACCAAAATACACACCGTCAATTGCCTATGGCCATAACACTACTTGGGCTCTCATTGTTTGCTAAAACACTTGTAAAATAAGCAATTAAGAGTACAAACAAGCCACCAACAATAACCAACATCATGTATCTACATTTTTTGCTCCTACCTTGCATATCTTTGATTTCACCAACTTCCCCACTCGATACACTTCTAAGTTTGAATTTTAACATTGCAATCTCTTCTTCATTTTTGTTAATTCTCTTCAATAACCCAGGTATAATCCTCTTTGATCTAGGGCACATTGGAGGATCATGCCACTTCACAAATCTTGTGCGTGATCCAGCCTGAAATTTGCAAATTTGAAAAAAAAAATTCATTTCGATTATGCAAATCAATATTTAAATTAACCCTCATTGCAAAAACCATAAAAATTCATACTAACCTTACATCTCGAGCATTCCCAATACCTCCTACTCGGGTTATCATTTGTCCATGAAGTTCTCAAAATCAGTTCTTCACCACATTCACATACTTCGATCGAAATCCATTCCCCATACATGTACATATTTCTCGTTGTTGAAGAACTCAAACAGTTGCAGCTCTCTACCTTAGATCCTGCCATTTCGTTGTTGAAGACGTTTCTGAGAAGTACAGTTGCAGCACTCTCCCTTAGGGTCTCAAGCTCTGTTCTCGTTGAAACACACTGCAATGGACGAATAAAAGAGGGATTGGAAGAAGACCACGTGAAAAGACGAAATTGCCCATCCACTTCACGGCCAACAGACAGCACACCTGACGGAGGACCAAAAGTGTCCGACGTCCAAAAAGCGTGGCTAGAATCTGACTATTTTTATTATGGAGGACTAAAAGTGTTAAACGCCCCATAAGTCTAGGACCAAAAGTGGAATTAACTCAAACAAATATTATCATCAAAGCTTTTCATGCCCAATTAACCACATAATTTTCCTGACCAGAATATAGATATACAATATAAATGATTATATTAGGCATATTATACGTGTCATTAGTGCATGTCACCTATCAGTATCCACCAAAGGTTAAAATGATCAAAGCAGGGAGAAGATGGGCCAAAGCGAAGCAGGTGTCGCCGTTCTGTTTTAAGAAAAACGAAGACGCCGTCGCAATCGCCGCAGTGATTAAGCTCCATCGCAAACGCACACTACCTGAACGATTAATTTGTTGCAGAGATGGACACACCGCCGCCGGACTGCGATCACCCTTGATCGCCGCCTGCAACAAAAACCAGTCGTAGAGATGGAAAATCGCTTAGAGAATCGCCGGTTGCGCAACGGACTTCGGAAAATTCGGAGAGCTCCTATCGACAATCTGATCAACTAGGGATGTTCTTCGGAAAACCCCAACACCATCTAAGCCCTCCGATCGGCCATGCAATGACTAGATGACAAAACTTCCTTCGCCGCTACCCAAACGTCTCGGACGCAATCGATAGTTTCCTCCGTCGTTCACCGAGATTGTTCACCAAGGTAATGAAGCCAACGATCGGATAATGTATAGGCAACGATCAGGTCGAACAAATCCAACGGCACATCATAGTATATCACAGTATATAATCGGATCGGACAATCCAAGGGCATATATTAATTAATCATGTATAAGGTACTGTATAAACAGCCATATAATTGCAATGCCATAAAAGTATAAAACAGAACATTATATATTCCTAGAATATACTCATGCATAGCACATAGTTTCACATTGAGTAGGGGGGGAAGAAATCGGGGTTCAAGGTAATCGTACCGTTCACCGAGGATTGACTGAGAGCGTCGTGCTGATAACGTGTTGTGCGTAAAAGCTTTCTTAAGTTGTAAATCTTCGGTGATCGTCGCTTGTAATGTGTATTACGTGATTGTACTAGAATACAGATAGAGAGAGAAGAGTGCACAAGAAAGGTTACGGGGAGAAAATACTCATTCATCTGCATTAACTGTTACAGGATACAAAGTATATACTTTCCTACAATGTAGGAAACTAACTAACTACTAATGATAATGGCCACATGACTAAATCTTCATAACAATTTGCGAATAAAATGAAATTTTAAAATGGTAATCGTTATTACTCCGTTTAAATTTTTTATCAATATAAATTAAACTTTGGGGGTGTATTCAATCACGACTTTCATGAACTTTTAAATACTTTTAAAGTGATGGATTTTAATTGACTTTTGTAGAGTTTTTGTAAACTTTCCTAGAATTTTTTAAACTTTTATAAACTTTGTAAGAGTTTATAAATATCCATAGAACAAACATTTATAAACTTTTAAAACCTTTTTCATATTAAAAAGTTTACAAAAGTCATTAAAACTCTAAATTGAATACACCCTCACAAACATTCCATAACTTCTATTAATATATTATCTATAAATTAGTGCATTGTAAAAAAAAAAAAAAATACTGATGTCACAAAAATAGAGTATATTATTCATAAAGAAAATATAATCAATTTTTATAAATATAACCAATAAAAATATTTCTTGAACTAATGAAACAACTAATGCTGAGTAATATAATTATCAAAATGTTTATATATATATAAATTAATAATTAATAAACATACAATTATATAAAATTATAAACATATTAATTAAATAAAATTTAAAAATTATAAATTAAAAAATTTGATGCTACCAGCGGCAACTTGCTGCTGGTTGCAGCAAATATTTTTGCTATCTTACTGTTGTTCGCATAAATCTGCTGCGAACAGCAGCAGATTCTTGCTGCGATCGTAGCAATTATTTTGTTGCGATGGCAACAAAAAATTTGCTTGAACATTAAAAAAGAAAAAAAAAGTATTTATGAAAGATTTGAAACGTACCGTAAAATTGATGAAAAATTTGCTTAGTTTAGATAGAGGAAAAAAAGTTTGTAGAGAATGTTGAAAAGTTTGGGGTTGGAGGGTTGGATTTTGTAGAGAATGTTGAAAAGTTTGGGGTTGGAGGGTTGGATTTCATCTATTTATTTGAAAAGTTTGGGGTTGGAGGGTTGGATTTCATCTATTTATATTAAAAGTTTGGGGTTGGAGGGTTGGATTTCATCTATTTATATTAATGAAGAGAAAGTCTATAGAAATCCTATTCTGACAGAGTTTGTGAAAGTCAGTAAGTTTTTGAATACCAGTAGACTATTAATAACTCTATAAAAGTCTGAATCGAATACATGTATACTTTTAAAGAGTTTTGAAAAGTTTGAATTGAATACAGGTAGACTTTTAAAGAGTTTATAAAAGTCTAAATTGAATACCACCAAACTTTTAAAGTTGATAAAAGTATTTAAAAGTTCATGAAAGTCGTGATTGAATACACCCCCCTTATTTTTGTTTGTATAGGACTTTAAAATAAATAAATAAAATTCTTTACAAAATCATGAAGATTATGCCCCGAAGGTATATAGGGTTGTACTCTTTTTCTCTTTAAATAAAAAACTTTTTTGTCATAGAATTTTCTTATGGTAAGGTTTTTAACGATGCAACAGAAACAACATTTGAATTACTCATATATCTTGTAATTTTTTTCGTCTAGATTTTTTCCACAGAATTTTCTAGCGAGTTTTTAATGAGACATAATTATGGTAAGATAATGTCCAAAATAGGGTGTTATAAATATTATTAATTGTGGACATTATGTGATTTTACACCTTATCTCTCTACTTTTCAACTTACATTATACTTAGGGATGGCAACGGACCGGGGCGGGGGTGGGGAGTATACTCCCCGTCCTCGTGACCCCGTCCCCGTCCTAGACAAGGAATTGAAAATATTCCCTATCCCTATGGAGAATTAGGCGGGGGACAGGAATTCCCCATTCCCTGTCAACTAGGAGTCAAAATGTTAAATAAATGTAAATTTTAATAATAAAAAATTTTTAAAATATAAATTCTAGTTTCAAATTTTAAAATAATATATATATATATATATATATATATATATATATATATATATATATATATATATAGAGAGAGAGAGAGAGAGAGAGAGAGTCATTTTCATTTTTGGTCCTACTATTATTGGAGCATTGCCAATTTTAGTCAATTTCATTAATTTTTGCCACATTGTGACCAATCTTATTTAGTCATTGCCACTTTTAGTCCACCGTTAAAATTTTCGTCAAATTGACGTCCAAAATGGGGGTATTTTTTGTATTTTCATGCTTTGGTCATCTCCTTAACCCTTTGCAGTGGTTTTCCTTTCACAGTTTCATCCATTGAAGAGGTTCGGCGAAAGCCATGTGAGCCACATTACAAAGCCATGGGTTTTGCCAGACCTCTTCATTGGATGAAAATCTGTAAGGAAAACCTCTACAAAGGGTAAACAAGATGATCAAACCATGAAAATATGAAAATACCCCTGTTTTGGATGGTTATTTGACGAAAATTTTAATAGTAGACTAAAAGCAGCAATGGCTAAATAAGACTGGCCGCAATGTGACAAAAATTAATGAAGTGGACTAAAATTGGCAATGGCGCCCCAATAACAGTAAGACCAAAAATAGAAATGACTCTATATATATATATAAGGGATCATGTGAAATTAGTTCCTTAGGTGAGAAATAGGATGAAATATAGGCCATTGGATTTAATTTTGATAGATGATCTCAGCCATTGCATTTTTAAATTCTCGCACTAATTGAACGTAAGGTTGATTAAAGTTTGAGGGTACAGTTGTTATTAGCATTTTTCACCCATCTTTTCCGCTTCTCCAGTTTATCCACTACAGATTTACAGCGAAGATATCTCTGTTACATCTTGATCAAGATACGCTCCGGCGAAGAAGGCGAAGTGAACTCGATGAAGGCGACGAAGACAATGAATTCAGCGAGCAAATTTCAGGCGAATTCAACGAAGACTACGATACGGCAAAGCTTTGACAGTGTCTATCATTTTTGTGTTTCGTCTTGAACAAGCTACTCTCCAGCGAAGAAGACGAAGTAAAGTCGATGAATTCTACGACTGAACAACGTGCACTGTCAGTTGAGAAAATGTGCACTACTAGGCACAAAAATTTGCACTATATGGTTGAAAAATATGCACTGCAAGTATTTATGAAAAAATAGTGTGTTTTGAGCAATTTTATTTGATTAGCCACAAGAATGTGCACTGGTAGGCACAAACTTTTGCTCTGTATGGCACAAAAAACATGCACTACAGAGCATAAGACTAAGCTAAAAGATGGATGATAGCCCAAACTCTACTACTAAACAATGTGTACTGTTAGTTGAGAAAATGTGCACTACTAGGCACAAAAATTTGTACTATATGGTTGAAAAATATGCACTGCAAGTATCTATGAAAAAAATAGTGTGTTTTGAGCAATTTTATTTGATTAGCCACAACAATGTGCACTGATAGGCACAAATTTTTGCTCTCTATGGCACAAAAACATGCACTACAGAGCATAAAACTAACCTAAAAGATGGATGATATCCTGAACTCTACGACAGAACAACGTGCACTGTTAGTTGTGAAAATATGTGCACTACTAGGCACAAATATTTCCACTATTCCGTGAAAATTATGCACTGCAAGTATTTATGAAAAAATAGTGTAATTTGTGCATTTTTATTTGATTAACCATAAGAATATGCACTGGTAGGCACAAACTTTTGCTCTGTATGGCACAAAAACATGCACTACAAAGCAAAAAACTAACCTAAAAGATGGATGATAGCCTGAACTCTACGACTGAACAACATGCATTGTTAGTTGAGAAAATGTGCACTACTAGGCATAAATATTTGCACTATACGGTTGAAAATTATGCACTGCAAGTACTTATGAAAAAATAGTGTGTTTTGTTTAATTCTATTTGATTAACCATACGAATGTGTACTGGTAGGCACAAACTTTTGCTCTGTATGACACAAAAACATGCACAGAGCACAAAACTAACATCCTAGATGGTTAATAGCATGAACTCTAAGACATAAAACGTGCATTGTTAGGTATAAAAATGTGCACTACTAGGCACAAAAATATGCACTACACGAGTTAAAATTATGCACTACAAGTAACTATGAAAAATAATGAGGTAATTACAAATCTACCCTTAATGATGCACATGTTTTAAAATCTGGAAGGCAATTTCTTACGTTAGATTGAATTAGATCTATGGCTATAATTCCATCTTATTTCTCACCTAAGGAATATAATGTACATGAGTCCCTTCCTCTATATATATATATATATAATTAGTTGGGGACGAGCAGGGCAGGGAGCGGTATTATATATATATATATATAATTATTTGGGGACGGGGCAGGGCAGGGAGCGGTATTCTGCCGGTCCATCCCAACGAGAAATTTGTGAAATTCTCCATTCCCGTTTTCGATCCTTGAATTTTTATTTTTTTTTTATTTCCGTCCCCATTAGAAACAGGGAGGGGCACATTGTCATTCTTAATTATACTATTAATCTAACCCGTTTTATCGGGGAGCACTCCGAGGTAAGGAATCAATTACAACAGTAATATAATTTTGAGAGTGAAATTTTGGATTATCTCGTTTTCTCTTTGTCTGCTAAGTTCTAACCAACATATTAAAATAAAATTAAAAAATAATAATAAAATAAAAGTGTTCTTCTAGATGGGGTATACTTAGCTTG
This sequence comes from Ipomoea triloba, assembly GCF_003576645.1. NCBI lineage: Eukaryota > Viridiplantae > Streptophyta > Magnoliopsida > Solanales > Convolvulaceae > Ipomoea > Ipomoea triloba. Next base: position 15,990,921 of record NC_044923.1, on the reverse strand, counting down.
CCACGCACGAGCACAACTGAATAGGAAAAGGAAATTGAAGTGGTGAATCATGTGAATGTCAATGGTCAAGATCCAATATATAATAAGTCAATTTTGTGAAGCCTTCCCAGCGTGAACGGCTGACACGCCCAAACGTTTTCGTTCCCACTTCCTTATGTCTCAAATAATTTTTAGCATTAATTAATCACCCTTCTATCTTAATAGGGATAAAGTTTAAATGATGTTAGAAATAAATGATAAAAATCAAGCACTCATAATAAAGTTTAAATGTAAAATATATTATAAATTACAAAAAATTATTTTGATAGACTATATAATAGTTAGGGGCAGAGTAAAAAATATATACTTGAGTACGATGAAAATGTGAAATTTTAAAATACTTTGAAATGTTATAAAAATATTATGACAAAATATGAAACACAATACAATCAATTAGATAAAATAATTTGAATAGAAAAGATACTATATTCATAAATATTTTTTAATTTTAGTTAGATCAACTTTTAAGTTTTTCTAAATTAATTCGAATACAATGAAGTATAATATAAACTTGTATACTACATTAATTAAATGGTTTATAAAAAGTGAACTAAAAAAAATGGTTTATAAAAAGTAGACTAAAATAACATTTCTTTTGTTAATTAAATGAGTTTATATAAAGTATAAAGTAGACTAAAAAACATTTATTTTGTCTTGTGAAAAGATGAAAGAGGTAAAATAAAAGAGAAAAGTTAAAGGCAAGTGCTGCTAATAAGATTCAAACTCGTGACATAGGCTATTTAACATCAAATTTAGAGTTCCAACCAACTAAGTTACTCAAAACATTTAGTACTTTATACATAAATATAGATTTTAGAGTTAATTTCATATTTTGTCCTAGATTTATAGGCGACAATCCACTTTTAATCCCTTATTATTAGAACATCCACTTTTGATCCTAGTATTATTGTGGCATGACCATTTTTGGTCCTTTATCAACAAATTAGTTTAAATATCATTAAATATAAGGATTTTTATCTTCAATTATGAATGTTTTCAAAAAAAAATAAACATAAAAAATATAGCGATTCAACATACTTTGTATAAAAAAGATTGAAATGTCTTTATATTTAACAATATTTCAACAATTTTGTTGCTGAAGAATTAAAATTGGTCAAGTCACGATAATACTAGGACCAAATGAGAATGTTATAATAAAAAATGACTAAAAGTGGATTGTCAATTATGAATCTAGGACAAAAAATGAAATTAACTCTAGATTTTATATACAAGTTAATATTATATATGTATATATAAACACACACACATATAAGATGATAGGGTGGGAGAAGGGAGTCCGGAGACACCTAATTCTAGGTTCAATTTATGTTGGCATTAACGTTATAATGTAGGATATATGTTTTTATACTTTCTCAATATTTTCAACTTAAAGAATTTAAGTCTCCACCACGGGGTTCGAACCTATGACCACCTATTTGGAATGATAATTAGGGATGCCATCACATTACATGGTAGTTCGTTGGTAGGCAAAAACTTGTGTGAGACCGTCTCACCATGAGACGGTTCGAGTCGGGTCGGACAAGATGCAGATGTAACACTTATATGCACAAATGTCATACTTATATGCTCAAATGTAATACTAATCAGGAATAAAATTTTTGTTACTTATAAGGGTAAATGTAATACTTTTAAAGGAAAATGCAATACTTTTACATTTCAATTTAAAAGTATTACATTTTTCCTCAAAAGTATTATATTTGCCCTTATAAGTAAGGAGCACTTGTCAACATTATTTATTATGAAAAATGTATTACTTTTTCTTTTATAAGTAACAAAAATTGTATTCTTGATTAGTGTTATATTTGAGCATATAAGTATAACATTTGCACATAAAAGTATGACATTTGCATGGTGCGTTGACCCGACCCGACCCGTCTCACGAATAAAGATCCGTGAAACGGTCTCACACAAGTGTGACTCTCGTTGGTAAATACAAAATACATTTTTTTAGTAAAATACAAAGTACTTTAATTTACTCAAAATATTATAATCGAATGGTAAAAGCTTATAATTTTAAAATAAAGAATTAAATTTTGTATGAGAAACTGTATCACGTACGATATGTACTTCATAATATTTTTTAGATAAAATATAATTCCTTTCTGAGATCTATAAAAAAAAAAAGATATTGTACTTTACTTAATACCTAAAATAACCCTTAGCTATTAGCCAATTCAAGTAAATTGTAGCTTAATGACATTTCTGTGACTCTCGGTTGGAAACCCAACCTATACAAACTATACATAATTCAACTATTGCATCTTTTATTATGCAAATCTTGTCTGGTTCTACCAAAATAAATATAGCCCATGTTATTCTCATGTATACGTGTGGGATTGTGGGAACTATAAATTAATCTATGACAAATAATAGATAATTCTACTCTTCTCCTCTAGTCTTTTCTTTTTATTTTTTTTTATTTATTTTTAACGAGTTAATTCTATTTTTTCTTTTTTTTTAAAAAAAAAATTTATATTACACTTTACTTAATGTTATTATGGCATGACTATTTCTGTCTTCTTTCAGCAAAATCGTTGAAATGTCGTTAAATACAATGATATTTTTGTTTTTTATACAAAGTGGATTGACTCGCTATATTTTTTATTTTCATTTTTTCTAAAAAATCATAATTGAAAAATTAAATGTCCTTATATTTTACATAATTTAAACAATTTTGTTTACGAAGAACAAAAACCGTCATGCCACAATAATACTAAGACCAAATAATAATGTTTAAAAAAATTAAAAGTAGATTTTCAAAAAAAAAATAAAAAAAATTAACTCTATTTTTAAACTCTCTAAATCTCTAACTCCTCCATTTTCTGTGTCATTTCGTTTTGTTCCTTCCCAAACAAGGCAGACACGCATTAATCTTCCCAAAATAAATAAATACTATTCCATATTCGAACTTTCTAAGCGTACAACGTAATAATAACATACTAAATCAAAGTTTGACCCTACGGCCAACCACGCAATATATATACACATTTGCCCCTCTCCTCGTTTCTTTCAATCCAAATCCCATTCCCATTCCCATCTTCAACTCTGCAACGTAACATAACACGTTTTACTGTTTTATCAAAACACCAAAATCTCAAGCCGCCATGGATTCTCTAGCTCAAGATTTCTCCAATCAGATCAACTTCGATGAAGAAAAAGTCGACGATAATAATAATGAAGTGAAGATTGATGATCAAGAAGAAGAAGAAAATGATTATGAGGACGAAGATGAAGATGACTTTTCTTTTGTTTTCGACGGGGTTGAAATGGCCGCCGAAGAGACCCGTCTGGTTTTTCCGTTGTTTAACACAGATCTTCTGTTGACCGACAGGCCGCCGGTCAAACATGTTTACGCGGCGACAAGGAACGAGAATCTAGTGGAAACGGCGGCGGCGTCTTCTTCAGGGGACGACGCCATCGCCGGGCCTTGCTGCGAGTGGTCGGCGGCGGCGAAGAAGAGCAACTCGACGGGGTTTTCGAAGCTTTGGAGATTTAGGGATTTGGCCCACCGGAGCAACAGCGACGGGAGGGACGCGTTTGTGTTTTTGAACGCGGCGGAGAAGAAAATCGGCGGCGGCGGAGTCAAAGTCAACGGCGGAGAAATTAACAACGTAACGGCGGCGCAGCAGCAGCAGCAGAAGAAAAAGAAGAATAATAAGAATGTAACGGCGTTGGCTCACGAGCGTTACTTGAGAAGTAAGGCGAAGGACGAAGAGCGACGGCGATCCTACCTTCCTTACCGACCGGAGCTTGTTGGGTTCTTCACCAACGTTAACGGCGGCTTAACGAGAAACGTACACCCATACTAATTTTAGTTTTATTTTTTTCTTCTTTCTTTTTTTCTTTTATTTTGAATATATATGATTGGAAATAAAAATTTGTATAGAGAAATGAAATGTTTTTTTCTTGGATAAAATTTTTATTATCCAACTAACTATAGCAATATAATGCACATTACAAATTGAAATAAATAAATAAATAAATATATATATATATATATATATATATAATATATATATATATATTAGAATAAGCACAATTGGTAACCAAACTTTTAGAATCGTTGATGAATATCTTGATTTCATACCTCATAATGTTTAATTTTTGAAGATGTACGTTATACTAGTTTAGCATAAGGTGATGAGGAAATGAGAGTTTAAGAGATTGCAACTATTTGCAACTAACATTACTTCAAGTTTGATGGCATATAGACGTCGGTTTTAGAATATTATGAACTAAAAAAAAAAGTAATAATAATAATAATAATAATAATAATAATAATAATAATAATAGTAGTGTTAACTATATTATGGTGGAACTCAATACCATTAGTTGTTAGTTATACTTATTTTATTTATTTTTCTTAAGGGAGAATGTGGGACATCCCAGTCAACAGCCTCAGAGTATCTGTTCATAGCTACTTTCTCAACCTACTGAAGCATTGTGAGAGTGTAAATCGGGACACCGGGTGCCACTAGACCAAACCACAAGGTCTTTGGCCTTGATAATTTCCTTTGTTATTGATTAATGTTCATTTGAATCGAGGGCGAACACATAATTTTTTTTTCAATGGGGCAGATATTAAAACAGAGATAGTTTAAAAATAAATAAACAAGACACTTATAAACAAAACACTTAGGAAGCATAGCTATAAATATTGATGAATATGGACGCAAAATAAAATAAATCAAACCTTTATAAAAATAATCAAAACAAAATATGAAACATAATTACTTTGATAAAATGATTCGAATATAAAACACGCTATAAATCACACATGAAGGGTAATAAATGTAGGTAATGATTCGAATATAAAAAACGTTATAAATCACACATGAAGGATAATAAATGTAGGTAAAGCTAGCATGCCTTACCAACTCGATTAACTCATATTTTCTTTATCTTTATCTGCATTATTTTATACTTATACCTCTATTATATGGGTCAAGCTCAAGCAAGAATCTCACGCTTTGTTAGTTTCTCTCTCTCTCCCACACGATTGTTTCTCCCATTTGATGATAAGTTGAAGCTGCATGCAATCAACATGCTTATTTGCAAATATGACTGCGGGTGGCTGCGGGAAAAAATGAGCTTGCCTATCGTGAGTCTCATCAAAACTCTACAACTCACTTCTAAGAATTTTAGAAGCTTTCACCAAGAGTGAATTGACATGAACTGAGTATGGACTTGTATGCTTAGCGTGAACCACCAGGCAAACAACTGGTTTTTGTAGAGAATTTATTTTACCTCCCTTTACTATCAATGAGACAATAAACAGATCATTATCAAACTCTTGTTAATGTGTAAATCACACCAAATATTTATAGACACACATATAAGTGTAATACTTTATATCACAAATCTAATACTTCATAGCACAAACATAATAATCAGTCTGTAGGTAGGTATAATAAATACTTTAAGCATAAACATAATACTTTATAGCACAAATGTAATACTTCAAATCACAAATATATAATCAATACTTTAAACATTAAACATAATATTTCATAGCACAAACATAATACTTCATCTACAGGTAGATATAATCGATGCTTTAAACTTTAAACATAATAATTTATAATAAAAAACTTATACTACATAGCACAAATATAATACTCCATCTACATGTAGATACAATCAATACTTTAAGCTTTAACCATAATACATTATAGCACAAATCTAATACTCAGTATACAAGTAGATATAATTAATAGTTTAAGCATAATACTTTATAGCATAAATCTAACACTTCATAACACAAATATAATACACAGTCTATAGGTAATATAATCAATACTTAAAGGCATTAAACCTAATACTTTATAGCGCGCACAAATCTAATACTCCACATCACAAACATAATACTTAGTCTGCAGGTAGATATATTTAATACTTTAAGCATTAAACATAATACTTTAACGCATAAATGTAATACTTCAAATCATAAATATATAATCAATACTTTAAGTATAAACATAATACTTTATAGCACAAACATAATACTTAGTCTGCAGTATATATAATCATTACATTAAGGATTAAGCATAAAACTTTATATAATCAATACTTTAAGCATTAAACATAATACTTTATAACACAAGCATAATACTCAGTCTGCAGGTACATATAATCAATACATTAAGGATTAAACATAATGCTTTATAGCGCATATCAAATACCCAGTCTACAAGTAGATAAAATATAATACTTTATAACACAAATCTAATACTTCATAGCATAAATATAATACATAGTCTACAAGCAGTATAATCAATACTTTAAGCATTAAACATAATACTTTATAGCACAAATCTAATACTTAGTCTGCAGGTGAATAAAATCAATACTTAAACATTAAACATAATACTTTAGAACACAAATATAATACTTCATAGCAAAAATATTATTCACAGTCTGCAAGTAGATATATTAATATTTAACCATTAAACATAATACTTTATAGCATAAATCTAATACTCAAGTCTAGGGATCAAGAAAAATGATGTGGTTTCTGTCCTGGCCCCCAATATACCAGCCATATACGAGCTTCATTTCACAGCGCCAATGGCAAATGCAATTCTCAACACCATCCACCTCTGCCTTGACGCTAAAATAATTTCCGTCAGTGCCATTATCTCAACGTCCCGTTTTAGTTCTCATTACTGACGAGGAAGATGATGAGAAGAATGCTGGTGGAAAGGATTTGTTTCATTACTTTCATGATTGTTAGGGGAATTGGTACGAAGAAGCGAATTGAAGGAGATGGGAGGAAGAGAAACTCAGAAGAGACAGAAGAGATAGAGCCAAAGGTCGAAGGAGGGTGGAGGGGTTACACTTGTGTGAGACCGTCTCACGGATCCTTATTCGTGAGACGGGTCGGGTCGGGTCAAAGCACCATGCAAATGTCATACTTATATGTGCAAATCTCATACTTATATGCTCAAATATAACACTAATCAAAAATACAATTTTTGTTACTTATAAGAGAACAAGTAATACATTTTTCATAATAAGTAATGTTGACAAGTGTCTCTCACTTATAAGGGCAAATATAATACTTTTAAGGAAAAATGTAATACTTTTAAATCGAAATGTAAAAGTATTGTATTTTCCCTTAAAAGTATTACATTTACCCTAATAAATAACAAAAATTGTATTCCTGATTAGTATTACATTTGAGCATATAAGTATGACATTTGTGCATTACATTTACCCTAATAAATAACAAAAATTGTATTCCTGATTAGTATTACGTTTGAGCATATAAGTGTTACATTTGCATCTTGAACCGACCCGACCCGGCTCGTCTCATGGTGAGACGGTCTCACACAAGTTTTTTCGCATGTCGTGTTACATTTGCATCTTGAACCGACCCGACCCGAACGTGACAGATTTAAGATCTTTCTCAACCCACTCCCATCATCCATGTGGGAGTGTTAACCGAGACACCGGATGCCACTAGACCACAAGGTCTTTGGCCACCGTATAACATATCTAATTGTAATCTCTCTTTTTTTTTTTTGAGTTTCCACCGTCGAACACAATGACTAATTCCCTTACTCGTTGAATTATAGTCACCTCTATTGGGTGGAACAGCTAACCGAGAAATTTTAAAATTGCTCAATACCCAAAGCCAAGGATCAAATCCTTAACCTTTGATTAAGGATAGATAAGCCCCTTCCACTTAACCAAACTCTCCAAATTCATTTATAAAATATATAATCTTTTTTAGTTGAATGGTGAAATTACATTTCACATTTTATTCAATGACTAATTGACTCATTCCTTTATTTTATATTATTTAAATGATTTAAGAATGGAAACAAATGATAAACCTCAAATTATGATGTTGACTAGCGATCATTATTGCATGGACCATGGTCCACACAGTTGTGTGGACCAAAAATAAAAAGTACATTATTTTTGCACTGAAGGTACATTATTTTTGTACTGAAGGTACATTAATGTACTTTTTATTTTTGGTCCACACAGCTGTGTGGACCATGGTCCATGCAATAATTTGCCGTTGACTAGACTCCCCACACAGCCCCACTAGGCAAATTATTCTATGAACACGGGTCCGCCATACAAAGTGGACACGAGTCCAAATACATAATTTACATACTAATTGTTCACAATTTATATACTAAATGTTCACAATTTAAATATTGAATGTTCACAATTTAAATTGTGAACATTCATTATTTAAATTGGACGAATCCACCTTATAATGTGAACTCGGGTCCATGGTATAACTATTGTCTCCCCCAAAAAAAATCAATCAATGTAACTTTGCTACATATTCGACAAAGTTATGTAAATATTACCTATTCCATGTACTATATTTGAACTAAATATTCATCTTTCAAATAATTCATGAAGCAAGCTAGCCATACAGACCACCTTAATAATCAAACAGATCCTATGAGGTATAAAACTGGTCTATGTATGATTTCCTACTCCAACCTGCACTCTGGGATCAATTTTCACTAACACTCACAAGCGTTGAGCTGTGAAATAAATCTTCTACGGCGCCACCTGAGCTCGTTGGAAGTTGTTGTTGCACGAACCGATGGGATAACAAGTCACCGAGATCGTCCTGTTTGTAGTTCATCAGAGCACCTAATGCGCCCAGAAATCCTTCGTGCCTCAAAAACAACGCCTTTGCCTCGCCCTTCGACCTGCGTTATAATTGTATAACAATAAGTAAGAATCATCAACATTTTATGCCTTTGCGGGGAATGAGATTGTGTGTGTGTGTGTGCGTGAAGGTGATTTAAAGGTATGGCATGATAGATGTTCAATTGGGTAAAACAGGCAATGACAATGAGAGTCTGGAATTGAGAATTACCAAAAGTCGACTCCCACAGAAATAGTGTCCATTGTGTAAGCATGACCCCGAATGAAAAATCCTCCAAAAAATATTCGCTTGAGTCCAAAACGTAATGCATTCAAGTAAGCGATCTGCAGAAAGTAAAAAATCAACCGAGTTCAAATATGAGACACAAAAATGAGAATAATTATTTTAGCCATTTCCCAGGTCGCCCCCTCCGCTAGGCCAAAAATCAACCGGGTACAAATATGAGACACAAAAAAAGAGAATAATAATTTTAGCCCTTTCCCCAGGTCACCCCCTCCGCTAGGCCGGCCCTCCCCCAGGAGGATTGCACCAAAAAAGCGGGTAGCCCCTCCTCTAGGGCTCCCGAAGAATAATCATTATAGGCTTATAGCCTTTTCCCAACTTAAGTACCACTCCACAATCTCTTGTGGAGCCGATGTGGGATCGTATCAGAAGCTCTAGCCTTTTAAGTATAGACTGAACTCAAAGAGAAGAAGGTTATCGATGATAAGATATCGTGCAGGGGTGTATCACCGACCTGTGCAATGTTGTTGGAGATCATTCGTAACAATGACCGGGAAATATCTTCAGTTCTGTACTCATCAAGCTCTTTGTTGTCTGAGATTGCCTTTCCAAAGCTAGAAGCGATGGCTGTTGATGTAAGTCCAATCTGTCATCAAGTTCGAGCAAAACAGAATCAATAACTTTTTGTCAGTCCATATTGGAGTTTATATTACATCGGTGTTCCAAAGCAGTAATAGCAAGACAAATTGACGAGTCATCATTTTACTCAAAAACCAACAAATTACTCACTAAAACCTGCAAAATGTTCAATTAAAATCACTAAAACTATGAGTGAACTAAAGGGTCCCTAAGTACAAATCAATATCAATCAATCATATCCTTGAATGGAAGAATCGAGTATCGTTACTGTCCTCAAAATATATACAGAAATCAGCAATTCAGTATACAAATTACGAGTAACTCCTTTAAGTACAAAACTGATAAGAGACTGTTGCTCAAATCCTAATTAAGCAATTTGTTCTGATATAGAAAATAAAGCTTACCAATATTACCTAATGCCAAAAACAAAAGAATCGAGCCTCGAATTTACCTTTGAATAATCCGTTCCACCGTAAATGTCTCCCACAAGCATGTCTACAGCCTTGTTATTTCCTCCATGACTCATTGCCAGTAACTCATCAAAACTGAGCAAAAAATAAACTAATTTTCGATTAGAAATAAATTTTACGAAGCTGAAAACTGTGTGAACAAAGGCTTACCTCTTGCACTGTGTCAAAAGCTTCCCCAAGCCCCAGAAGGTGCCGCCTCCAACACTAGTCCCGCTTACTCGCTCGAACTTGTTGTCCCCATCCACCTAAATGCAAGAAATTAAATGTAATTCCCAAAAATACGGGTATGCAAGGATGAAATTCTGAAACGAATTACACGAAAATGTGTTCTGGTTCTTGTTTCTCTATCCCAATAACATCTCTATTCGCACTTTTCTTCTCCCAAAAGCTTGAATCCCCAATCCCAAGGGCCCGATAGAGTATTTGGGAGTTGAGCCAAATGTGTGCCGGTGCACAGAAGGGATCTGTCCACTTTGGACATAATCCCCACACTGTCACTGTCGAGTTTCGAACCTTGGTCTCTTCTCTTAAATACTGCCTACCTAAACCAGTGAGTTAAGCCTATGCGGGAACCGACATCTCTATTCGCACTCTGTTGGTATAGAAAACTACTCTATATTCCCACTCAATCTTTACCCTAAGCAGGGGGGGTTGGGGGGGGGGGGGATAAGCGTTAGTTTACCTTTATCATGCTAACACCAGATCCAATATTGACAAGAAGATAAGGGTATAAATCACTGTGAGCAATTTGCACATATTCCTTCTGACCATTTATGTGTGTAAAAGCTTCATGCTGGACCGCCTGGTCAAAAACAATTAAGGTAATGCTTAGAAAACCTAGACAGTGGAATTGAAATGATTGTCATACTATGTTCTTTGATAGGTAGATATTGAAACATCACATGCACAGAAGAAGGGAAGGTAATTAAATAGAGAATGAAAACACGAAATTAAAGAACAATAATTTAAGCTATAGAGAAGTCTTGCATACCAAATATTTTATATTTCTTTGATAAGTAGAACACCACAGATTTCACATTTTAAATAAATAAATTGTGATTTTCCAAGATCTATACTAACCCGAAAATAAGTAGTTTTCTTTCTCATGTAACCATCGGTCAAGTGGTAAGCGGTAACTATAAAACACAAAAAACCCACCCCAAATTCCATGCTGGGAACGAGAATCAGAAAATGTCGAGAGTCGAGATTTTAGAACCGAGAGTCGAGAGTCGGGATTTTAGAAGAAAATAACATTAGACTTGGATGCTTCAATTCTAACGGGGGGATGGGAAAACAAACAAAAAATAGGAATACTGACCAAGACAAAAGTCCCACCTTAAGCAGAAAATTTGCTCCTGCAACAAGACAATCCATCTCATCTACCTTGTCCAGAGTAATTCCAAGCTTTTCTTTGAATAAATTAGCAAACTTGAACGCACCACCACCTGTCGCCTTCACAACCAAAACTAATAATTAATAGGTGATGCAGTTGGCCGTCGGTCCTAAAATTTGACAACCACCACAATATTTTATCCTAGATTCGGAGAAATAAAATCAAGAAAACAAAAATTCTCCTTTTGAATCAATAAGTTAAATGAGGGTCACATTCGGGTTAAAATTATGATCTCGCCCTTAAAGCCCAAACCATATAGCTAATCCTTTGAGAATAACCAAAGAGCGTTAAATCTGTTAAGATTAAACGTTTACCAATGCCAAAAGCTATAGCTCGTAGCGAAGGCGTAACTTTATTTCCTTATACCACCACATTTTTTAGAGGCACGGTGCTGGACTTGGCCCTTCAGGCCTCTGCCCAACAATCCCCTAGCCACCTGGTGTTGGACTTGGCCTTCACCGGCCTCCGCCCAACAAAATCAATGGCCAGAGCACCCTTATTTTTNGGGGGGGGGGGGGGGGGGGGGGGGGATAAGCGTTAGTTTACCTTTATCATGCTAACACCAGATCCAATATTGACAAGAAGATAAGGGTATAAATCACTGTGAGCAATTTGCACATATTCCTTCTGACCATTTATGTGTGTAAAAGCTTCATGCTGGACCGCCTGGTCAAAAACAATTAAGGTAATGCTTAGAAAACCTAGACAGTGGAATTGAAATGATTGTCATACTATGTTCTTTGATAGGTAGATATTGAAACATCACATGCACAGAAGAAGGGAAGGTAATTAAATAGAGAATGAAAACACGAAATTAAAGAACAATAATTTAAGCTATAGAGAAGTCTTGCATACCAAATATTTTATATTTCTTTGATAAGTAGAACACCACAGATTTCACATTTTAAATAAATAAATTGTGATTTTCCAAGATCTATACTAACCCGAAAATAAGTAGTTTTCTTTCTCATGTAACCATCGGTCAAGTGGTAAGCGGTAACTATAAAACACAAAAAACCCACCCCAAATTCCATGCTGGGAACGAGAATCAGAAAATGTCGAGAGTCGAGATTTTAGAACCGAGAGTCGAGAGTCGGGATTTTAGAAGAAAATAACATTAGACTTGGATGCTTCAATTCTAACGGGGGGATGGGAAAACAAACAAAAAATAGGAATACTGACCAAGACAAAAGTCCCACCTTAAGCAGAAAATTTGCTCCTGCAACAAGACAATCCATCTCATCTACCTTGTCCAGAGTAATTCCAAGCTTTTCTTTGAATAAATTAGCAAACTTGAACGCACCACCACCTGTCGCCTTCACAACCAAAACTAATAATTAATAGGTGATGCAGTTGGCCGTCGGTCCTAAAATTTGACAACCACCACAATATTTTATCCTAGATTCGGAGAAATAAAATCAAGAAAACAAAAATTCTCCTTTTGAATCAATAAGTTAAATGAGGGTCACATTCGGGTTAAAATTATGATCTCGCCCTTAAAGCCCAAACCATATAGCTAATCCTTTGAGAATAACCAAAGAGCGTTAAATCTGTTAAGATTAAACGTTTACCAATGCCAAAAGCTATAGCTCGTAGCGAAGGCGTAACTTTATTTCCTTATACCACCACATTTTTTAGAGGCACGGTGCTGGACTTGGCCCTTCAGGCCTCTGCCCAACAATCCCCTAGCCACCTGGTGTTGGACTTGGCCTTCACCGGCCTCCGCCCAACAAAATCAATGGCCAGAGCACCCTTATTTTTTGTAACACAATTTTCACTCTATCTAAAAGACACAAACCTTTCTCCTTACAAAAACAAAATAGGAAGATAATGCCCATTAATCTCTTACCTTAATGATGTTCTTGTTTCCGGCAAGAGCCTCTGGAAATCTACCACCTGTAATTGCCTTAAGTTTTAAACACTAACCTCACTTGTCCAAAAACAAAATAAAACAAATGAACTAAACTTGAAAAATCTTGCAAAATTAAACATACTAAAAACAATAGAAATCATAGAAACTGCATTGAATTTCTCAAAGTAAAAAAGCATAATCTCTCCTAGTAGAAAGCTCACCTTTTGAGTTTTAAAATATATTACAACTTTTTGTGTGTGTATTCTAAATGGCATCATGATCCAATGGAAAAAATTTTACTTCTTATTGCTAATAGTGAGCTAGAAGATGGGCATATTTAATGGAACATTACAGAAGTCTCAGCTATTCATCTGAGACCATTCATTTCTCGAGTCACATCTTAACAATAAGTTTTGCTACCATCCTTTTTAAGGCATGGTTTAGAATACTCTTTTGTGATATAAAGCAGCCTTTGATGAGTATGCTAAATCTATCAATAGTTTCCAACCAATATAATACAATGCCCTAGAGGGCTTCTTTTTTCTACAGCACATCAATAGTTTGGCACCCCGTGATGCTCAATTAATTCAAATGTAGTTATATTACAAACAAATAACTAGGATTGAATGAGCACTAAATTCACACAAACAAAATCCATTTATCACCCCCACATTGTTCTCAAGCTTAGACTAGCTCAAGTAATATACCAATGTTATATCGAGGAATACTCTACCAAGGACACGTACCATTGCAGTTAAGCTGCCTTGACGAGAGAAATTTTATACATTCATCAATCTTGGCTGTTTCGAACTTCACAAACTGAAGCCTGCCATGTAGAAAGTCGTAGTTCACATCACCATTGGAGTCTTTTTGCTTTTCTTTTATTACCCTCATTCCATTATCATCTAAAGTGCAACTGCTGTTACTTGAGAAGTACACCAACTTAATGAGAGAGCCTGCAAAAAACAAGGGTTCTTGGGTGGGAAATAATAATGCAAGTGTCATAAAAAATGAGTAATCAATTACTTGATTGAGTGAAACACAAAAAGTTAACTCAAAATGAATTCTCAAATCAAAAGTCCTCTCCTCTCCTCTTTAGCTCTATTGCTTTTTGATTAGCAAAATAACCAAATGAATAAACAAGGCCAACTCTACTGTTATTCAGCAAGATTCCCAGAACACACACACAACTCATTTTAGGAATCTCACAACAAAGCACACAAATTTTAAGAAAGGGGATCGCTTCTTCTGTGTAGGGGACCCCCCAAACCCCCACCCCCACCCCTTCAAAGCTAAACTCAAAATTCGAAGCACCCAGAAGGTCAGGGCATAAGAAAAGACAGAAGAACAAGAAAGATCACTTTTTTTCCCTCAAAGAACAAAAAAAAAAAGGTTTGACCCACGGTGGAGAAGAATAAGAAAAACAGAAAACTAGTAAAAGATAGTAGAGATGAGTGTCGTATAATTCAATCGATCAATCAAACAAAAAAGGTGCGACCTTTGAAGATTCAAAATTACCTCCAATGTCAATAGCCAAGTGTAACATCAGATCAGAGTTGGAGCTAGTAGCAACCCTTTCCATCTCTGTATAAGAATTATTCCCCCAAGTCTCTCTCAAGAAGTTCTATCTCTCTCTCTCTCTCCTCTCTTTATCTATCTTTCTCTGTGTCTCGCTGCTCTCCCACTCAACTTCCACCTTATTCTTATATAGAACATCGTCAAGAAAGGCTGCTGATTATAGAGCTGCGTTGTGAAGCTCATACCCACCTAACCACATAGTCGTCAGGAAGGCGTGATAAACCAAGTTCATAGTCTTTCTATTCCTATTCTTGGTGCCTTTCCCTCGTGGCCTATCCTCAGAAAATGACTGTCTTTTCTGTCCAATTTTTTTTTTTTCTTTTTTCCTTAGACTGTACAAACAACAAAGTACAAACACACAGGTCGTTGCTTGCGTGTCTTTCCAAATGTGGTGGTGTGCTAATCTTTTTTTTTTTTTTTTGTATTATCCATACAAATCGTACTGGGTTCAAACACGTTACATCCCATTTTAAAAAGTCACGATTATATCATTTGACCTCACGATTTTTAGCATGGTGGGTTAATCTTTTAAGCCTCCACCTTCAACTCAATTTTAGCTTCTTCTTTTTTTTTTTTGGTTTCTTCTTAAACCAAAAGTGTTGTTTGGTTAGACAATTTTGTGTATATTATTAAATTTGATTCTACTTACACTCTTTGTTTATTTATTTAGTATTAAGTTTGTTATTCAATTGGTCTTGTGAAAGGGCATCTGAGTAAAAAGTTGTTTACATATCACCAGCACGGACAGTTTAATTGATTCTTGAATAATAGATTGTAGACAAAGACACAGGATCGAACGTTGGTCCTCTTAAGTCTTATTAACCTAATGGACCGCTGAGTTGCCCTGATTTGGTTACATGTTTTTCCAAATTGATGGTAGGTTAAAGAGGTTCAAACACTTTTTTTTCTGAAATAGAACATAAATTCATTCCCATAGATAAAACATTACATAGTGAGAGTTAGAAACCCACTTCATATAATCAGACATAGAAAAAGACTGCCTAATAATAATAATCATATAAGCAGTTCGGATAGCAGATCGCTTAACGAAAGATAAACTTACATGGGAGAAAACGCCCACTAAATTTTTGATATCCCTAAGAATGAGATGAAAATAAGAAGCTGCACTAAGGACAAGTCTTGAACTACTAGTAGAGAGTTTGATTCAACAAGATTTTCTCTAATCGCCACAGCTTCAGCTTCCCTTGGTGAGAAGATTCATCTCCATTATATTGAACTCCTTTAGCTGCAATGAAGGCTTCATTTTCATCTCTAAGAATATATCCAACTCCCATTGTTGACGAAAACAGAACAACAACACCCACCAAAAGGTAATGAGGAAAACTCATCTTTTGATAAAGACAAGAAGGACACATATCATAGAAACAAAAGACAAACATGGAATAACAAAAGCAATAACAAGGGCTGAGTTGGCTTTGAAAACCTCAAAGCCACTAATAGGCTTCCCACAACCACTTAAGCTTTACAAAGGGAGAAGTGGGAGACAACCAGCACCCTTGGCAAACTCTAAAGCCACTAAGGACTTTTGTACGAATTTTTAAAACCCACAAAAAATGAAAAGAAATATTAAAGTTCAAGGAGACAATGCAAAAATACACGGCCATCGGACATACTACAAACACACCAGAGAAGCACAAACGAGAGAAAAACGGAGAGAGAAAACCTAAAAGAAAAAAGTAAAGGGAAAAATAAAGAGGGCTAGGAAACTTGTTTGAATCTGGTGAGACTCTCCGTAGGGTGACCAAGGGCACTGCCAGCTCAAAGCTCCATTAGAGCTTTGGCCATAGACCGACGACAACGCGCTTAAAAATCACCAAGGCCAAAGAAATATTTGAAAAGAAGAGAGAGAATTGATAGTTCAAACACAAATTTTTAAGCTTTTGCTACTCTAGTCTACTATCAACCTCAAATTAGTTGTCTTTGTTTTTTTTTCTTCTTAAACTAAAGTGTTGTTTGGTTAGACAACTTTGTATTATATTATTAAACTTGATTCTAATTACCTCCTTTGTTTGTTTATTTAGTATCAAAGTTTTTTATTGAATTAGTTTTGTGTAAGATCATCACATATGAAATGAGTAAATAATTGCTTACATGATTGTCTTTCCAAATTGATGGTTGGCTAAAGAGTCTCTACTACTTTGCTACCAACCTCAAATTAGTTGTCTTTGTTTTTTTTTTTTTTAATTCCTTCTTAAACTAATAAGGTGTTGCTCT
Organism: Ipomoea triloba; assembly: GCF_003576645.1. Classification (NCBI taxonomy): domain Eukaryota; kingdom Viridiplantae; phylum Streptophyta; class Magnoliopsida; order Solanales; family Convolvulaceae; genus Ipomoea; species Ipomoea triloba. Next base: position 15,973,828 of record NC_044923.1, on the reverse strand, counting down.
GACACCACCAACATTTATGACTATGTAGGCATTGAAATTTAAACCTAACATCACTATAATCGGGTTGCGGGTTGTGGGTTGCGATTGATGATCCTCGAGATCTCCATAGGTTTTCAAATCAATTTGGAAATGACAACATTTACTTTGAATAGAATGACAAAGAGAAAATAAAAAATTAAAAAAATAATGAGTCTTTGACGACAAGTGACATTTTTTGCAGAAAAATAGAAAAAAAAAAGTGTTTCATTGCTAACCTTGATTTTCTTCTCGATGACAACATCAAGGGAGAGAATTGTAATGAGTTCCTCAATGAAAATGTCGAATTTGGGGGAGAGTGAAGTGAAATCAACGACTCGTTAGGCTCCAACCATTGTAAGAAGAGTATGGTGATGCACTTCGTGAAGCAACAATGATGCTGCTTAGTTCCAACTGAATTTGTTTACTCATAGTACTTGAAAGAGGTAGGGATATCGTCTACAATTTGAGAATTTTGATTTTTAAGGGTTAGTTTTTACTTTTGATAAATAACTAAATAAGGAACTTGACATAAAGTGATGTTTGGTTAGACAATTTTGTATTCTATTATTAAATTATTACATTCTTTGTTTATTTATTATCGAGTTTTTTATTCAATTAGTCTTGTGTAAAATCATCACATACGAAATGAGTAAAGAGTTACTTACATGTCTTTCTAAATTGGTGGTAGGTTTAAGCCTCAACCAATAACTTCAAATTGATTTTTTTTATAATTTCATTCTTGTTTTTTTTTTTTTAAATAGGATAAACTTAAGTAACATTTGGTTAACTAATTTTGTACCCTATTATTAAATTTGATTCTAATAATCTTCTAATTGTTTGTTTATTTAGTACGGAATTTTTTATTTTATCAATTTTGTGTGAGATTGTCAAGCATAAAGAGAGTAAAGAGTCCTTTCAAAAAAAAAAAAAAAGAGAGAGAGTAAAGAGTGTTTTTTAGTAAAAAAGAGTAAAGAGTTATTTGCACATCTTTTTAAAAGGATGATGGGGTACATTAAAGGGTGGAGAGTCAAATTTTTTAAGTCTCAACTAACAACATCAAATTAGTTGTTTTTTTTTTTTCTTTAAAAAGGAGAAACTTAATGGCATTTGGTTATATTTTTTTTATTCTATAACTAAATTTATTTAAGTGCTCAAATATAATGTTATAATCCATTTTATTTTGGAAGACTGACACTATAACGCTCCTAGCACTCTCAAGAGGTAGTGAATCAGTTTTAAGGAGAGTGAGAGTACACGTGACTTGTATTTTTCCTTCTTACGTGTTCTTTGGAATTATGACTTAGATTCAAAATCATGTTATTGTTTTTATTTTATATGATTTAATCAACTTATTCCACCTACAGGCATGTACCCCTTCTATCTTATTTTATCTGTCATATTTAGTATTTATTGGCTAAACTAACTATTTATTATTTGCCTATTTTCTTTAGTATTTAAAAAATATTTTTAAATTTAATTTTTTTGTGTGTTTAATAATACTTTTAATATAGTTTCTAAATATATAACTTTTATATATTAATATTAAACTTAACATTATGCAAAAAATTGATTAAAATAACTTTAGTTAAGCATCATTAACTGAACCATACACATAAAATGGGACGGAGAGTAACAATTTTTCTATTATAAACTACTAAAGTGATTAATTTCCCTTTGACCACTAAGCATCCTCAAGAATTCAAAGGGTTGACTTCAATTCATATGGTCAGTCAAAGAGATTTTTGTGGACTTGACTCCCCAGTAAGTCAGTAACCCAGTCAAGTTTTGGAGAAAAAAAATCCGCAAAAAAATGTCATAAAATGTATTTTATATTTCTTATTTTGGCATAATCTTAATGGAGACAGTAACACTTAAGTCTTACCTATAGGCTATACCAAATAAGACAAATGAAACTTCTTTTATACATTATACTTCATTGTTTATACAAATAATGTTGAAATAAGTCATCGATCTACAATATAATTGAGTCATTGAATTTTTAAAAAAAATATAATTAGATTTCAAAATTAATCAATTTGGTGCAATTCGTCTAATTTGTCGGTACATGCCATTACTATCTCGTTACTGCACTATGTCGGAAGCCACTTGAATTTTTTTAAAATAATTAATTTTAAGTATTACATTTTTTTCATATATGTAATAAACATTTTATTCCTGATTTAGCAATATATTTGCTAGTATAAGTATTACATTTTATATTGACCCGACTCGTTTCATGGACAAGAGACGATCTCACGCAAATTTTTGTGAAAAGAAAAAAGAATAATTTGACAATTGAATGTACTACATTTAACAGCTAAACGAAGACATAGACGAAACTATAATTTATTCTGAATCATGTATTATGGAGAAGTTCAGTCAAAACAAGTCGACTTGACTTGTTTAGATTAATCATTTCAACAATAAATTGAATTTAAATTCCCAAAAAAATTTAAAAATAAAATATAAACTTCATCCAAGTTTCTGAAAGCTAAAAGTTAACTGAAAGCTAAAAAGTAGTTGAAAGCTAAAAAACTATAAGCTCGAAGCTGAAATATGAAAAACTGTTAAGCTAGTTGTTATGTTTAAAAGTGTTTGGTAAAATTAGCTTTTTAATAAGTTGATAAATGTAAAAAGACTAAAAATGACATCTTCTTAAAATTTAAATAGTTTTAAATTTAAATAGATTTGTTTACATATTAAAATATAAAATAATAAAATCAATATATTTTAATAAAATATAAAGTAAGAACATATATTTGAAAATATATAAAGTAAAACAAAATGTATATACTTCATAAAATTAGTTCATACAAAAATTATTGTTCAAACACAAACGTCAAATGGTTTCGTTACAAGGGGTAAATTAAATGATGTCATTTATTTAATTTTGTATGGTTTTCAAAAAAATAATAAGGATAAAGATGGAAAAAAGTTAAGAAACTACTAGCTTATTTTTTAAAAGCTACCTGAAGTAGCGTTTCAAAAAATAAACTCTTATTTTAAGCTACGAGCTTATTTTGATAACATTACTAAATAGAGCTTATAGCTTATTAGTAGTTTAAAATAAGCTATAAGGTCTTAAATAAACTCTGCCAAACATAGCCTAAATCTACTTGATTTGCAAAGCCAAACTAATTTAGGATCCATTTAGATACCCCCAAAAAAAAAAAGACTATAAATTATTTTTTGAAATTTTTAGTATTTGGTCTAAGAAAAATAAAGTTAACAAAAAATATAAATTTTGATTAAAGGTAAAAATGTTCGTTTTGACAGAAAAATATCTTTTTACATTTAATTTTCATTGGAAAGACATTTTTAGATCACTCTCTTCATCTCTCTCCCTCTCTCGTGCATAGAACTCTTGAATTCATACCCTTCACTGAAAGCGACAAAATCTAGGTATGTATTTATATTCTTTTTGTTTTATTTTTATCTTTAAATATATGATTTTTGGTATCTATTTGTTAAGTTTTCTACTTTTAAACTTTGTTTTAATTTGTTCATTATTTTAGGTTAAAACCTTTTTTTTTTTTTTTTGCCAAAAACCATATTTATGGATTCTACCCCCATGAGAGCAGAAACCAATTTTTTTTTTTAAATTGTTGTCTTCACAAAGGCAAAAATAAAAATTAGATAATAATTTGGTTTACTTTTCTGTTCTAATTAATCTTTTTTTTTAAAAAAAATCTTTTTTCATTTGTATAGATGTATAATTAATATTTTATAAGAAATAATTTGTAATAGATTTATATATAGTCATTAAAAAAATTAATCAAAATAAGCAATTTTAAAATTTTCAGTTAAATATTAAAAATACAAAATTTAATATTTATTAAATGTTAAAGCAATAAAATAATTTATAAAATATACATTGTTTTTTTTATAAAAATTATATATTTTAAATTTATGTACAAGTATATAATCTATTAATCCAATCAGAACATAGAATGGACCTTCATCCACAAATAATTTGCGCAACTTGTTTAGCCTTGCATGACCGGCTATGTGAGCCCAAAGGTCAAACATGGCAGGCTATGAAAATATATAATAAATGTGCACAATCAACCACATGAGTAATGCAGCTTTTCTATATATATATATATATATATATATATATATATATATATATATATATATATTTTGGTTCAAATGCGGCTGTAATCTCCCGTGCGGCCGTGCGGTCACACACCGTTCAATGTTAAGAAATACACCACTCAATGTTAAGAAACACACCACAGTGCATATTTGTGTGGTGTGTTTCTTAACATTAAGTGGTGTATTTCGTAACATTGAGTGGTGTGAACCGCACGGGAGAGCACAGCCGCACCTGATCATGACTATATATATATATATATATATATATAAAATTATTAGACCCCTTTTTTTTGAATATATTATTAGACCTCTTAATCACAAAGAAAATACCATATTCTTTTACTAAATCACTATTTAATACTCTTTCGTCCTATTTTATATGTCTAGTTTATTTAAAAAGGTTTGATTAAAGTTATTTTTAATTTAATTTTTCATAATGCTAAGTTTAATATTAGTATATAGAATTTATATATTTAGAAACTACATTAAAAGTACTATTAAACAGAAAAAATCAAATATAAAAATAATTTAAAATACTAAAGAAAACAAGCGAAGAAAAAATGATTGGTTTGACCAAAGAATAATAAACATGACAAATAAAATGCGAAAAATGGAAGAGTAATTATTTTTTACATGGTATAGTTACATTGCGTTTATGAGCCCTAACAAGAAAATAAACTCATTGTATTCATTAACCATCTATAAATTCACTAAAAATAACACTATTTTCTATTCATAATGTTCATACATTGATGTAGTAATAAATTTTTTTTGAGTAACGAGAATAATCTTTAGCCACTATCATAGGCACTGGCGGATCCAGCATGGGGGTAGTGGGGGCGGTTGCCCCCACTCCCCCACCCCATATATATAGTATATATACTAAGTATATCAATATTTGAATAAAAGTTAATTAGCTTAGATGGTAAGGCTTTATTGATACCATATGAAATCGTCAATTGTTTGAACCCTCCTATCAACATTAATTTTGTTTTTAAATTTTTTAGTGTCAATAGTGAGATTTCAATGTCTATTGTTCGAGCCTATAGCATTAGCATTGAATTTTGTTTTCAATTTTTTAAATATCAATACTGATAATTCTAATTGAATTTTTTATTATAATATTGTGGGGTTTTTTTTTTCATTTCTTAATATTAATAGTGAGATGAGTGAAATTTTGTTTTTATCATTTTTTAATATTAATAGTGAGAGTTCTAAATAGATTTTTTATTTGTAACATTGTGACTTCTTCTTTCTTTTTCCTTTTTTTTAATATTAATAATCAGATGAGTAATTAATAATGTGTTTTCTATTCAAACTATTTTATCTACTTAATTACCCCATATATTTTATATTTTGTTTAAAATATTTTTTATCTTGATGTATTTTGATTTTTCATCTCTAGTTAACAATATTTATGATTCGATCTCTAAGTGTTTTGTTTTTTTTTTCCAAAATATATTGGCAGTTTATCTTTTGCCCCCACTGAGGAAGTTTTCTGGATCCGCCACTGATCATACGGTATGCACGGGGTAACTACCACCACTTTATAACCTTAGTTGGTAAATACTACAATAAGGTAAACCAACCTAGATTTTCATAGATGACCGACTCAAATCATTAAAAACAATAAGTTGCTCCCACTAAAAATCGAAATTGTAAGCTTTTTTTTTTTTTTAAATAAAATTTATTGAACATTCATTAATTGAACGTTCATTAATTGTCATGCACAAGAAAGCAAATATTATAAGATAAAATTTTACAAGGGAACATAACATTATTCGTTTGCTCGAGTTAATTAGATAAATACAATACATAAAAAATAGTTTATGCATTAATTAGATTTTTTTTTTAAAAAAAAAAAGAAGAAAGAAAAGAGCCCTAAAACAATGTAATGGCAAATTGTACAGTGTATGGTCCACATACATTGCAATGTAAAAAATTGATAAATGTTAATTTTTAATGTATTGAAAGTTAAATTTTAGATAACCAGCTTGGTTGGCGTGAGTGGCTTGACACTCTTGCCCTTTAAGAAGGCAGTCCTTATACCGTGGACCATGGTCCACAATGCATTGTGGATCATGGGTCATGGTTGATACTGCAGTTGTGTTGAAAGGATATTGTAGTTGTATTGAAAGGATACTGCACTTGTGTTGAAAAGGAACTGTAGTTTTGCGGAACAGAGGCCGTGTCATTCATATGGAACTGCAGTTGTGTTGAACGGATACTGCAGTTGTGTTGAAAAGATACTGCAGCTGTGTTGAACAGATACTGCAATTGTGTTGAACGGATGAACGACCTCTGTTCCGTGCAACTGCAGTATCTTTTCAACACAACTGCAGTATCCGTTCAACACAACTGCAGTATCAATTATGATCATGGTCCACAATGCATTGTGGACCATGGTCCACGATATAATTTGCGTTAAGAGGAGGTCGGGAGTTTGATTTTTCCCTTGTATGGAGAAATCAATATGGCTAGCACTTTATCCCTTAGTTTGGTCGGGCCTGCTTAGGACACATCATGGACCTTCAAATTTTTTTTTTTTAGATAATATACCGAATAATGAACATTCATTACATAATAAATGAATATTTAATGTACTAAAAATAAACCTTTAGTATATTAAAAATGACTAAGTGAAAACAACTGATACTACATTGTAATTGAGTCAGTAGGACTAAAAAAAAAAACTTTATATTAGTGATCTATTTTATTAGTACTGAAAGTTAATTTTTAGATAGTATATCATGCCTTAGGCGCCCAGCGACTGGGCGCTACACACGCTGTGCAGTAATGCATTCCAATTAACAATTGGGGCCACAAAAAATTGGTCATTGCAGGAGAAATAATCAGGTACAAGTTTCATGAATTTTGAACTTGTAAAAACTATTAAAATTTTACAAATGGAGTTGCTTTAAGCTTAGAAAAGTGTGAGTGGTTCTAAATTCTAATCACAAAGCAATCAATTATTGATCTCATTATTAACAAATAAATATTATAATACTCAGTAAGCCGGCGCTATTAAATTTGTTAGGATCATAGTCATCACTCATCAGAAATGGTTGAAAGGGAAATAATAGGCTTACAAGATTAGCTAATAGCTATTAACAAGTAGGGCCATTAGGTTTAGCCCTTAACAATTTAATGGGTCCTAGAGAATATCTCAAAGAGAATTTGGTTCATAAGTTTCTCACTCTACTATCAAATTTGTTTCTAATTACTTTGGACTAGTTTATTTTAATTTTTAAGTTTTTATTTCTCAATTTTCATTCTCTATTTTTAGTTTAAAGACTATATTTACTAACCTTTCATTTTCCGAATTCAATTTTTTTGGATTATAACATGATAAGAATAAGTTTAATATTTTGTGTATATTTTTTAGCATTATATTTAAAATATTTTTAAATATGTTCATTTTAAGCATAATATATACTTCCTCTGTTGCCGTTTACCCGTCTTAATTACTATTCGTTCGTCAAACGATCTATTTCTTTATTACTTAATTTCATTAGTACTGTCTTATGATTTTTAAATTTGATTTCTTGTGTTTAATAGTACTTTTGATATTGTTTCTAAATATATAAAATTTACATATTAATTATAAACTTAATTTTATAAAAAATTGAATTATAAATAACTCCAGTCAATCCTCGTTAACTGAATCAGACACATAAAATGAGTCAGAAGGTGTCTAATTTTATTTTATTTTATTTTCAAGTGTACTATATGCGAGATTTTGACATTTGAGGTACGAATCACATTTATATCCGAATATAACATAATTAAAACTATCAAAACTAATAGCTTATTAAGTTCGTTCAAAATTTAAAATCAAATTTGATTTTGAATTTTATTTCAAAAAAGTAAATAATTTTTTAACCTGATATTAAAATATTTTCTAATATGTCCACTTTGGGTGAAATATATATATAACTATTTTTGCCAAGCACCTTGTGCTTAAATGGCATGTAGTGACTCTTCTATATGGGAGGTCATGAGATCGAGCCCCTTAGTAGAGGTGATATTGATATATATATATATTGACAACAAATTAACAATTAATCGTGGCCATTCATCTATGGATTTCAAAGGCTTGGATATATATATATAACTTGTTATCTTTTGCTTCATAAAATCTGTGATTAGCTTAGGTAATACGATGGTAATGTGAGATTTTGGGAATGTAAGATTACCTTGTATGCTTGGTTTGAATTATGGGAATATGACATTACTTTGTTTAGTTAAGCGTTACATTTTAGATTATATCGATTGATATCTACTATTTTGTACAATAATTCACTCCTTATTTTAGTTGTTTTAATGCTTATTTTCTTTATCCTAATGAAATTGAGAATTATTTGTGTGTTATATTGTTACAAGGGTTGAATTATCCACAAGGAGTAGCAAAGGAAGAATTTTGGAACATTTTGGATAAGTTTTGGAAGAAAATGAAATTACCAAGGAAGAATAGGAAACAAGAATAAGAATTGGAAAAGAATTGGAAGTTGTCTCATGGGCCCATGACCCATCTATCTCTTATATATTCTACATATTCTCCACAATTTAGGGAGTTTCAAACCCTAGTTAGTTTTAGTTTATTTTTCCCCTTCTCTTTATATTTCCCTGGCATAGTTTAGATTATTTTTAAATTAGATTATTTAATTTCAAGCTTGGAATCTCGGATTGAAGTTGGATTTGTTCTTCATCAGTTAAGTTCTCTTATTCTTTTATTTACTTTCTTCTCAGATTTCTTGCAATGTTTATGGTTATTTATTATTGCTTTTTTTTGTTTACTTTTATGATGCATGAGTAATTAGATTTTGGGTTTGGATTAGGGTCCTATTGCTATTCTTGATGCTAGATTTGTGATTATTGCATAAAGGGAAATAATTGTTTACCTAGGGTTTATGTTTGAGTTGGATTATATTTTCCTCTTATTGATAATTGATGCGCAGCTTTTATTGATTTGTTTTGGAGAGGATTTAATCACAACGAAAGTTGGGTGAAAGACTCAGCCTAACCAATTTCAACCCAATTTTTCCTACTATGAGAATATAGGTAATTTGGGGGCTTATAATGCTTTTGTGGTTTAAGGTTAAGATTGATGCATCACGAAAGTGGGGTAATCTTAGCCTAATTCTTGTTATTGATTACGAAAGTAGCTAACTTGAATTCTTGAGTGCATTGCCACTAAATCCCTTGGTTAATTGTTTTTCCCTAATTTTGAGATTGTTAGAGCATCAAGATTGCAATACCCCTAATCTGACCCCACTCTTTTATCATATAGTTTATCCCTTATTTATTTTGCATTATTTTGTTTCCACTCTTTAATCTTAGTTTGCTTGGATTCTAGTGAATTCTAATACTTTAGTGCCTAGGATTTAATAATTCACACAATACGTGCCATAACCCCAATCCTCAGCGGAACGACATTTACACCCTCTTTTACACTCACAATTATACTCATCATGGATCAATTTACAATAATGTCTTCAATAAAAATTTATATGTGTGTGTGTGTGTGTGTGTGTGTGTGTGAACACCTTCCCGCATGAGAACATGATAACACATCCTAATCGTCCAACAAAGAGATTGGTTCATATTTTTCATTATTTTTTGTATCCTTGTTTGTATAATTAATTTAAAGGGGTGAAATTGTAATTGTGTGAGCATTTAAAATTGTATTAATTTTTAATGTATATTTTACTTGATTTTATGACTTTTAATTATGGTAGAATTGCAGTTTGTCTAGTAGAATTTTGACGTTGCACGAATGCTTGAGGATCCTACCGGTGGAAGGGCGATGATGAAGACGATGGAAAACAAAGGTTAGTTCAATGTCTGTTTATTTTTGGGCATGTGTGTTGGTCTGTGTGCAATGCTATGACCGGCTTGAAGCTTTATAGTGTCGTATCCGGTGTATGCATGGTATTATATCCATTGGGAATATCGGGGTAATGGGAATAGGGATGGAGCGTGTTGCCACGCTGTAGTCTGGTGGAGTAGTACCAAAGAAGACGATATGTGTGCACATGCTCCAGCAGATGTGTGCATGTGTGAATGATCATAGGGGGCAAGTATTGGAGTTTGGGCTTGTTTGCAATAATGGTTTCATGCCGGGTTGTTATCGCCTAGCATATTTTTAAAGAATTTGTATAGTTGTTTGGTCCGTTGTGTGCATTCTAGGAAGTTTTTGCCACTTGTGGTGTAGTGTGGTTTGTGCTTCTTATGTATGATGTGTGTATTTGTTTGGTGCGTTGTGTGCATTATAAGTTTTTGCTTTATTTTTTTTTTCTGTGTGGTGTTTGGCAAGGGAGTGGGGCTGGGTGTGTGATTAAGAAGGTATATGGGGTTGTTACTATGTATTTGTTTGGTGGCTTGTGTGCATTTGATTATGTCTTTGTGTGGATTTTTATGGTGATGGATTTCGGTGGAGTGGTTGTGCATTCTACGGTGTCTAGGTCCTCGGTGGAGCTGTTGGTGTGTAGTTGGTGGTTCATGTGCACTTGTTTGGTCTATTATGTGCGTTGGGGGGTGGGGGGTTTTGCCAGCTACGGTGGAGTGTGGTTTGTGTATCTTATGTATGGCGTGTGCATTGTTCAGCAGCGATGGGTTTTGGGACTAGCTCTGTAGAGTTGTTGGTGTTTCTTATTTGTGTTTTGTCATTGTTTTTGTTTTTTTTTTTAACGCATGGAGCTCAATCGGGCGCATTGACAGGTGTGTTATGTATGTTTCACCCGGTGAAACGAAGTACTAATCACCAACATGAGACGAGTCTATAACCTTTTATTGAGTAACATTTTGATAATTTGGAGCATAAGGCTTTGTTTATATATGCATTATGAATAATGTACACTTCTTTGTGCTGCTGTATGCAATTTAGACACATTGTGAGACATTGGACAAATAGCACTAGATTAACATATTTCAATACATTGGGCATTTTTTAAGTGGTTGTGACAACGCAACACACAAATGCACATAAATAAAACAATAGAACAACAACGGAACACATGCCTAAAAGATGATACAATGTATGAATAGTTACATGTCTTCCCATGTAGAATGTAAAAAAACGACCACGTGGTGCGCACAACTGCAAGCAACCTATATATGCACAAGACAAGTGCACACACAGGTAACAGTGTGCATTCGTCCGAAGCATAACAAAGTGCAAACAATATAGCATAAAGGTGCACTCACATCAATACCGTAAACTTGATGACATACAGAACAAATCAAAGTCAACTATTGAAATAAGTACTGAGGAAAAAATTCCTAAATAAATAATACAAATATAATAAATAAAAGGTGGGAATCTCATATTTTTCCATATTCTACCATAAATAGAAGGAGGCAACTTCAAAGGCCACCATCAAGAAGAATCCTATTCTACACTAAATAATTCTTAAAATCATGCATAACATCATATCAAATAATTTTTCATTTAAATGGATATTCAAATTCCGTATTTGCCCTTATTAATTCAGTCACTATTAATTAATCTCTATATTTTTGAAATCATTTCATCCATCCAAATCTATAATCTCAATGGCTACGATTTGTCATTACGTTCTCATATATGTAGGAGGTGTTCTCATGTGAGGTTCCTGTGCAGTTAGCCGTCTCCGATGCGATTGTTTATGTGCGTGGTTATTCTTCTTAATGTGCGTGGTTATTCTTCTTAAGATGCGTGGTTTGTGTGGTGCATCAGTGTTGAAACTTAAGATGTGTCAACCTAAAGCTTTAGGTGCATGGTTTTCATTCTTAAGGTGCATGGTTTGTATTCTTAAGGTGCGTCAGTGTTGAAACTTAAGGTGCGCCACTTTAAAACTTTAGGTGCATGATTTGTGTTCTTAAAGTGCTTTGTTTGTGTGTTTAAGGTGGTGTAGTTTGTGTGCAGAAGGTGCACCATTTAAAAACTTTAGGTGTGTGGTTTTTATTCTTAGTTTAAGGTACGTGGTCTATATACTTAAGGGGCTTTGTTTGTGTGCTTAAGGTGCATAGTTTGTGTACTGAAGGTGCACCATTTAAAAACTTTAGGTGTATGGTTTGTGTTCTTAGCTTAAGGTGTATGGTTTGTGTACTTAAGGTGAGTCATTTAAATGCTTAAGGTACGTAACCGCACAACCGCACGGGAAGTTATACCTGCACCTGAACCCTTGGTGTGTAGCAAAAATGAGTGATGGTGAGTGTACTGGTGTAAACTGTCGTTCTGCTGAGGATTGTGGGTTATGACACGCAATATGCAATCACAAAACTAGGCACTAGCACAAGGAAATCAACAAGAAGCTAAGCAAACGACAATAAGGTAGAACACACACATATAAACAATAGATAAATACAAAATAAAGAAATAGGACTCAAGTTAGGGGCATTACCATCTACATGCTTTAACACTTAAGTTTGGGGGAAGAACATTTTACCTAGGGTCTTGAGGCAACCACAAATAAATCCTAGTCAAGACAAGGATTAGAACAAGGATTGCCCCACTCCCGTGGTGTATCAACCCAAGTTCTTGAAGAACAAAAGCTATTTAAGCCCTAATCTACCCCTATTTCTACAGAAGGGAAATTGGGTTCGAGAGTGGGAAGGCTCGAGTCTTCCATCCAATTCCCATTGAGATGAAAGACTTTCCAAACACAAACAACAATTGCTACGTATCAACTATTGCAATATAGATTAAAGATCCAACTCAAACACATGAACCCTAGGTTGGGGGTTCTTCCCCTTTTTCACAATAATCAAAACCTAAGCATCAAAATAGATAATACAACCCAAACTCAAGCCCATAAACTAACTACTCATGATTAAATAGCATAAAAAACACAAAAACACAAGTAATAAACATAAATCTTGCAAAATAAAAGAGATAAGAGAAAGAAAGCTTCTCTATTGAAATGAGTGGTAGAATCTTGAAATCTAAGCTTCAAATCCAAGATTACAAGCTTCAAAAGTGTTTAAAAAACATAGATCTAAGCCTAATCTAACCTAAAAATATGAAAGGAAGTGAATGAGAGTGTCTAGGGTTCAACCATGGGTCAAAATCGAGTTCAAAATGCTCAAAACGAGCTTAAATAATAACAGAGCAGGTGCCAAACGGCCTCATAAACGGCCGTCTGTGCCGGTGTGCAAACTCCCTAGAAATTGCATTCTTCACTGTAAATCAGAATTCTGTGCAACTACTTTGACTTCTAGGCTATTTTTCACCCTCAAAACCACTTCATTGGCCCTTGTGGTCTTCAACAAAGTTGTATCTCTTCAAGGTTTCTTTCAGATGGTGCAAAAATCACCTCATTTGGACATTTCTAGGCTCAGATATGGTCCAAATACCAAACAGTAGCGGATTTGGACGAAATCTGTAAGTTTGGACGATATTGACCCCTTTTTCTTCCTTTTTGAGCTTTAATATCTTCATAAAAGTTGTAGCACTTTGAGTCTTCTTTCCAATGACACAAGAATCACTCAATTTTGATATTTATAGACTGAGATATCGTCCAAATACCGAACAGTGACTGGTCTATGTGATGCGAGAATTTCAGCTTTTCGGCACTTGCTCCACTTTTTCCTTAGTATGTCCATATGATCAAAACCATTGAAAATACCACTCTTAGGCTCCCTTGTAAGTGTTGAATCTATCTCCATAGCTTCTCCTTGGCTCTCATTGACTCCAAATGCATCCAAAATGTTCCTTTAATTTTGACTCTAGTCCCTTCAAAATGCATGAAAATATTCATCTTTGCTTCCAAATCCAAAATCCTTGCAAAACAACACAATTTAGTCATACTCTCATTAAATTTGGAATGATCAATAAACAAAATGACTTAGTGAAATGGGAAAAAATATAGACAAATAAGCACTTATCACCTATACAGCAGTTCCACCACCTCCTCAAGCACATTTGGGGTTCGCTTTTGCATAGTGGACTGACAGGAAGCCGGCCATCTAGACTCACCCTCTCTTTCTAACCGTGGTGACCGCTTTCCCTCACACATTGTCCTGGTTCTATCTTGGTGTGGTCCCTTGGTGGATGACACCTCGGCGCTTAACTGTGACCACAATCTCTACAGGATTGACACCCTCTCGCCCAACCTCTGTTGGTCGATGTTCAATAGAGCCATCTCATTGAGCTCCTTCCCCTTGGCCCTTCACCTCTCTTCCCCTAGAACAAAGTTGAGTTTTAGGGTGGCTTCCCATCACGTGGGTTGCACCTCGTTGTCGGGTTCTCTCTTTCCCAAGGGACTCCACCTTAACTTCCTACTCTACATAGCAGGGGCATTTGACCTTGAATCCTAGCTACCAAATACCAATTAAGCTAGCGCTGTCGCTGCTTGTTAAATGGTCTAGGCAATTGCTTGGAGGTTCATAGGCGGGACTGTTGCCTTAGGGCCTCCACCACGGTTTTTCTTGAGCTGGTTCCAAAGGTCCCAGGAGTTCATATGTCAGGCATCCATACATGCATTGTCATTGTGGTCCAGGTTACAGGAACCATGGGAGCAGTTTGATCCTTATCGTGCCATCTTTTTCTTGGTATGATAAAAAACATGAACATTTTAGCTGAAAGTTTTTTAGCCGCTTGAGAGTTAATCTCATACTCTCAATGAAAACACCAATGACGGTAAATATGTTACCGAAGTATATTATGAAAGATGAAACCAATTAGTGAAGTTGTATAGCCTAAGTCTGATTAAAAGAACTACTATCACAGGGGCTTGACTTTTATATTACAAAAATAATTGTTACACAATAAGTACAATGTATCCTCTCAATAAGTGCCATACTCCTTAGTAATTGTGGCGCTCTCCTCCATAAAAGCATTGGTCATCCATAATTGTACGCTTGCTCGTTGATGAGGCGGGGCTCTTAATAAGTGCGTTGGGCTCTGCATAACCATTTCACCTACTCTATGCTATACTCTTGATAGTTACCATTTGACAACCTTAATTGCCTTTGACGGGTCGAATTGGGTCTATCATGCCCAATTATCATGTCAGAGAGCAAATTAATTATCTGGCTTTATCCACATCAATATAGACTTCTGCAAACAACATGTGTGTTGTGAATTAATTCAGATGAATTTTTGAACCTTAATTATTTACTGAATAAAATTTTGTCTATATGATAGATGACACTGTTAGAGATAAAATCAACAATTTATCAGTACTCAAGGATTCTACAAACTATGTACATTAAGCTAACACTAGAAATCCATTTATGTGTATATTACCTTTCCTTATAGAGCTTTTTCAGCATAAAAAACTCAAATTCATTCTAAACCCTCAAACCACCCTAGATATTACTTTGCTTATTATATGTATATATTGTATTTCTATAACATATTTTTTACATTTTTTAGAAATGGAAAATCACATATTTATCCCTCAAATCACAACTGAGATAAGACAATGAAATTGTAAGGATTGTGTTATTGAAAAGTTGAACACAAGAGAGTCAAAGAACAAACCTGGAACCTTATGCAAACCTGTAACATTACAAGATTAAGCGGTTATTCCTAATATCATTTTGAATTTTAAAAATAATTATATTATGCATATGTTATGATTATGATTATTTTTATTAATTATTAACTATTATAAATTGTTGATTTTGCCCGTTGGTCCATTAGCTACTAACCGGTGAATTGCAAGCAGTATCAAAGTATATGCTTAGAGAGTAGAGAAAGAATGATAGGGAGAAAAGAAGCAGTTTTCCATTATTTCTTCGTACAATATATATTACAAGGCTAATAGTAGTTACAAATATTAACATAAATTCTAAAAAATACAATAATAATGTCTATTAAATAATATTTTATAACACTCCCCATGACATTATTTGATCTTAATCATGCATCGTTAAAAACTTGCTAGGAAAATCCTATGGGAAAAACCTAGACAAGAAGAGTACAAGATATACAGGGTCGTTCCAATAAAAAATGGGGCCCTGTGCAATATTTTAAATTGGGCCCCTTTTTTCAAATAATTTGTATATGGTCCTGTTTGGTAAATGGCTGATTGGGTTGGCTGTTTGGGTTAGAAGGTATGATTAGTTGATAACATTGGCTGATTGTAGAAAGTTATTTGATAAATTAGCTGTTAGCTGATGGCTGTTTGGTATAATTTCTTTTCTCAAAAAGCTAATTGGAAAGGCTGCTTTGAGTAGCCTTTTTAATTTTAGTATTTTGAAGTTACAAAAAGCTTATTAACCAAACAACTAATACTGGTTAAATAAGCCAAAATTAGCTGATAGGCTGATTATTTACCAAACAGGGCCTATATAAATAATAGTTTCTCAAAAAATTGTTTCAAAAATTCAAAATATAAATATTGTATAAAAATACATCTAAAATTTCATTTAAAAAGTGTCATGCGCCGTGCACATTTAGACGCAAAATCATTTACCAAACTTTTGATATCAACTTCTTCCAAAATCTCATTTTCAATAGAGATTAAAGCTAATTCATTGAGTCTCTCTTGCAACATACTTGATCGTAAATAAGATTTCAATAATTTCAACTTTGAATATATTATTCTGAAATAAGAATTATTAACTCATATAAATAAAACAATAAACAAAAATTGTGAAATATTTAGTAATTTTAATTACCTGAGAATTGAAAGATTTGAAAATTTGTGACTTTGAACTTTGTACGATCAAGAAGAATTCTTCAATTCTATCGAACACAATATAAATATATAGGATAATGAAAGTAATGGACTATTGGCGCAGCATTACAGATGAAAATTGGGGAAAGGGATATAAATATATATGAATACATAGAATTGCCGCATGACATAAAAGGAAAAAGAATGCCTAAATTGCCTAAAAAATGCCTAAAGAAAGGGAGTTGCCTGCTTCTTGCGTGAACTTCTTGGAAACTAATTGCCTAATAATATTAATATACTACATATATAATAATTTTTTTTTTTTAAATAGGAGCCCCCAAAAAATTGGGGGCCCTGTGCGCCGGCCATGGGTAGACTTGCCCAGGGCCGGCCCTGGGACCGAACACAAACAATCTCTTCGTTTCTTAAGATTTTTAGGGTGTTCGTATTCGTTTGTTAAGTATCCGTTAACATTCGCGAACACATTCACAAACGTGTTCCCTTAACGTTAGCGAACACGTTTATGAACACATTCACGAATGCTAAACAAACAAACACGTGTACACGTTAATGATCATAATTTATTCGTGAATAAGAAATAGTCTATGTTCACGAACAATAATCAACCAAACAACATAACAACTATACAAAATTAGGCTAAACTAAAGTAGTATCTTGAAATTTAAAAAAAATAATAATAATACTAAATTGCACTTAAATGAGTTTGTTCGTGAACAGTCTTAAATGAACACTAAATAAGCATGTTTGTGAATATTATTAAATGAATATGTTCATGAACATTATTAAATGAACACTAACGAATGCGTTCACGAGCTCATAGCAAACGAGCATACAAATGTTCAGACTCTGTTCATTTATTAAACGAGCTCTGAAATTTGTTCATTTATGTTTTTTTACCTTAATAAGTGAAGGTAAACAAACGCTTACCAAACACAAACACGAGTAGTTTATCGAAAGCAATTGAATATAGAGTACATGATATTTGTAAAATCATATATTGTATTGGTTGCCTCACTAAAAAGCTTAACTTAAAAAAACTCTATGGGAAAAAACTTAGTTAAGGGAAAAAGAGTATAACCATAAGCCTTCATGGCATAATTCTCAAAATTTTGGGTTTATCTATTTAAGTATTTACTTGCAACTTTCCCCCATTGACATTACTATAACATACTCATGCCTCGTTAAAAACCACACTAGAAAAATCCAATGGGAAAAATCTAGTGAGGAAAATAGTACATGGAATGTATATGTTGTAAAAAGTACATTTAGTCTTTTAAGACCCAATCTACTGTATTGATTCGAGTGAATGTACTTCCCGTCTCCCCTTGAAGATAACAATCTTCAAGTTCTACATGGATTAAAGTAAAGTCATTCTTTCAAAAGAGTATAGAGAGAGAGAGAGAGAGAGAGGATATAGCACAATCTTCAGGATTGTCATTAGAATTTATCATTTTATTAAAATAATCTTGTGACTCTTCTAGAGCATGTGGGGGTTGAATATTTATATAACTTGTCAACTATCCTTCAAATATATCCACTTATAATTTGTATAAGACAAATTTTAATTTATTACATAGGGTAGTGGAGGTAAAGCAAAATATAACCAGTTGAGATTTGGCATCATGAGGGTCAAAACAAAGAGTCAATATCCAAGTGGCCTAAGAAAATCACACATTGCTTTATTGCATGAATTTCAAAATCTTTTTTTATAAATCAAAGGTATGGGAGGATATTTGAATATTATTCCAATATTCAATTGTAGGAGGAGCACTAGGTGTTGTTAATTAGTAATTTCATTGAAGGACAATGTCAATCATGGAATTTCTGGTTCTATGATAGTGCTCCACTAGCGATGAAGTAATGGACTTCTAGTCCCAAAATGTCCCCATTAGGCTGCCCATTATCTAGATAGTTTTTTATCTACTTCAAGAGATTATTAGACAACCGTTAGTGTGATAAGTCAGTGGTACTTATCCATAACGTGTCAAATACATTTTTCTAAAATAGAGTAAATAGTGTGTAAAATTCCTTTTAAGAAAATACTCGATCTACAGGTCAAGATAATACTTGATTTTTCAAGTCCTTTATTTTTCAAAAAACCCCTCAGTAACCTAATGGTACGTATTCATTTTTACAATTTCCTACTTTAGGAGGAAATTACTCAGTCAATTGCTTTACTATTTCAAGTTAAGTAAAGTCTTTGTACTTCAACAACAAACATGTTGTGATATTTACTTTCTTCTATTTTGAGAATTATAAATCTATCAAGGATTTTACAAATACACATTAGTGTTTAATGACCCATAGTTTTAAGGTCATGACTTTAATAAGCTACATATCTAAATTTTTATTATTATGCCAATTATGTAGCAGAACTATTAATAATATTCATTATGGGAGAGTATATTTGATTAAAATCAATTTAGGGTCTCTACGTGAAACCTTGTGCTACAAACTTGCTTTGTCTGATTTTGAGAGATTATGTAACCATTATAAAAGGGTGGTTTGTGAAAAGTTTTTATATTAATCCATTTTCAACTTGTTATCTCCCCCATTTTTTTGTTGCATGTATCACAATGATGCAGTCTACTGGTGCATCTCGATGTCCCCCGGCACAAGAAAAGGTGGATGGCAATTTTACAAAGAAAGAGGTTCAACAACCGTTGCATTTTTCGACTAAACCAAGGATGAGGGTTGAGCGATTGCCAAGCCCAGCATGGTCAGGGGTACCACTATTCCCGCCAGTGAGAGGGGTAAAACAAGTGACCGTAGAAGGAAAAAAATATAGTTGATACAGATAGTTCGGAAGAAACTGTTACGTCTCCTTTCTATAAGGAGAGAGGCTTAAGGGAGATGTGAAACGATGATACGCGTCTGTCCATTTGTGGTAACAATGCCTTGGACAGTAATGCTGATCATCACAACGATTCAGAAATCAAATCATATAATGTATGCCTTTATGGACCTACTTGTTCATGGCATAACAAGAAATGAAAAAATTATTATTTAAAATAAATAAATGAAATAATTATAGGACAACAAAGTTCAAGGAATGACTTATCAAAATAATATTTAATTGATGGAATGCTCAAGCTATATTCCACATATATTGTCTATAATGCATTAGTCGCTTGTGCTAATAAATTTTTCAATGTTCCATATGAGAGATATATATATGTTTGTTTGGTCAATTAATAGGAGAACTCTTATACAAGATGTCAATGATAACAACCAATTGAATTTGCAATCTCCTTCTAACATGGATAAAAATCATTTGGACAATTATATATCTACAAATATATAACTGAGCTTATATTCTTTCCATATGTTTTTTTATTTGTGAACATTTATTCATATTTAGAACATATTGTATAAACCTAATTGTATTATTGTTCGTAAATATCATTGGTGTTGTGATTTTTAAACTACCAAGAGAATTTATTGTCACTAACATGATATGATAGCAAAAAGCTAATGACTTGATGAAGAGTATGTTCTTCAGTTTATTTAACTTTAAATGTTTTTAATTGTTGAATATAGATTGGGATGAAGCATGATAATTTTATAGTATATTTTATTTTTTATTTTTAGATTATTTTCATATGTTGCGTATCAACTAAAATATTGATTAAATACCCAAAATGACCCTTCGACTATAGCATAATTTACAAATTAGTCATCGATTATTGATTGGTCCTTCGTCAATTCCTCTGTCTAAAGATTGTCAACTCTGAGGTCATAAGCTAATTTCATTAGCTCCTGGGTTATACAAGAAACTATCCCTAAAATTAAGACTTTATACGTCCGACTCTGTCTCCTCCAGCAAGAACCATGGTCGGCGATGACAAAGCAAAGGAAGAAGATAAGAAAATCTACTATTAAATATGCTCAACCTCCAAAACCATCTCGATCCTGCCACCTCACTGGTCTCCGAGACTTCGACTCCACCTCCTTCGCCACATCTCCTACCTCTCTCCTAACCTCCACCTCCATAGCTCCTCTTCTCTTCTTCACCATTTCCTCTGTTCTCTCCTATGCGCCTCCTCCTACCCTCCCAAGAAAAACGCAAATCTTCTTCCAACAAACCCTCATCTCCTTCCATCGCCTCATATGAAAAAATTGGCTTGCGTTTGGCCACCTCATCCCTTTCTTTGGATGTTTACCGACATTATGTTGCTCACCATAACGTTATCTGCCCAGTTGAATGTTATTGACTGTATTTAAACACAATTTTTCATGAATATTTTTACAGTAAACATATGAATGCAATGAGTAATACTATCTCCATCCCATTTTATATGTGTTAATTTCCTTTTTAGTGCGTCCCAAAATATTGTCCACTTTCCAAAAATATCATTACATTTTTGCTTTTCCCACTTTGCCCTTTAAAATTTTCTTGTACGGTTGTACGTACTCCAAATTTAATTAGTGTGTCATAGCTATTATGTATTGTCAAATAACATGTACAATTTTCACGGAGTACTATGTGTTTACCTTCATCCTTCCATCTTCTTCGTTCTTTTATTTTACCCATTTTCAATCCTTGATCTTTTATTCATTTTCAATCTCTCTTCCTTTTTTTTTGGAGTTACAAGCACTCTTTCGTCTTTCTTTCTATTTTTAATCTCTTTTTTTTTTGTTAATCAAATCAATGAAATGCATATGACATTGATGTTAGAATAATTATATCACATGTAACCATAATATGTGATAACAGGATCGTACTAACCTCCAGCCATAGCTCTTAATCAACACAGGTTGAATGATCCGGACTGCAGCAGAGTTTCGCGTAAGCGTTGTTGTCTCTCACTGGGCTCAGCTCTCTCTAGATGGTGTATGAGGAATGTAGTGTGAGCTGTGAGAGGACTTGTGACCCTATATATAACCACTGGCCATCATTGTGGTTGTATTCCAATAGGTCTCCTAAACCCTAACCAGACTCCTAATCATAATGGGAGTCCAGCTATTAGGTTATTAGTGTTGCACCACATATCAATTACTTAATATTATTATAACTAATCCTAATGTTATAATAATTATGATAATAATAACAGGAAAACGTTACATTCTCCCACTTGGTGCAAACACTCTTGCCCCAGAACAGAAAAACACCGACCATAGTGATATGTCCTCATTAATACAAGTAGTATCCATTATGATCAAATGCAAACTGCCCTTAAGCACTTAATTAGGAAACAGAACTTAATGAAACAAACCCTATGTTTATTTCAAGTCCAACTTTAGTACATTTTCTCAGTAATATAAAGCAAATGCAGGTGTACACACTCTTGATTGAGAAAATGTCTGAATGCAAAAGAATTTTATTGAACTGAATGTATATACAAATTACAAAATAGATGAAAGTCCCATTTTCTGAACCAGATCCTTGAATTTAAATGGAGGCATGCCTTTAGTCAAGGGATCTGCCAACATCAGCTCAGTCCTAATGTGTTCAATGATTACAACTTTATTCTTGACACGCTCCCTAATGGCTAAGAATTTGATGTCGATGTGCTTACTTCGACTCCCACTTTTATTGTTCTTAGCCAGGAAGATTGCAGCTGAGTTGTCACAGTAGACTTTCAATGGCTTCGATATAGAGTCCATAACTCTAAGCCTTGAGATAAAATTCTTTAGCCAAACACCTTGAGAAGTAGCCTCGAAACAGGAAACGAACTCGGCTTCACATGTAGAAGTGGCTATTAAGGACTGTTTGACACTTCTCCATGAGATAGCCCCACCGGCCATAATAAAAACGCACCCAGAAGTTGATTTTCGAGAATCAACACAGCCAGCAAAGTCAGCATCAGAATAGCCGACAACATCTAGATTGTCCGTCTGCCTAAACCTAAGCTTGTAGTCTTTGGTTCCTTTTAGATACCTTAGAACCTTCTTCACAGCTCTCCAGTGGTCTAATCCCGGATTGTGCAGGTAACGTCCGAGCATTCCAACTGCGAAAGCAATGTCCGGCCTTGTACAGACTTGAATATATCCAAGACACCCAACCGCTGCAGCATAAGGGATGTTCTCCATGGATTCTTTCTCCAAGTCATTTTTCGGACATTGATCCAAACTAAATTTGTCCCCCTTTGCAATGGGAGCAACGCTTGGTGAACAATTTTTCATCTGAAATCTTTCTAATACTTTGCTTATATAGGTTTCTTGAGATAAACCCAGTATGCCCCGGGACCTATCTCTATGAATTTTAATGCCAATAACATAAGAGGCATCACCCATATCCTTCATGTCAAAGTTCTTAGAGAGAAATTGTTTCACATCACGAAGCATCCCCTTATCATTGGTGGCAAGTAAGATGTCATCCACATATAAAACAAGGAAACATATTCGACTCCCACTCACCTTCTGGTATATACAAGGATCTAAGGGATTTTCAACAAAACCAAATGAAGAAATTACCCCATCGAATTTGATATACCATTGACGGGAAGCTTGTTTTAAACCGTATATGGATTTCTTAAGCTTACAGACTAAATTCTCACCACCCCTAGAAGAGAAACCTTCAGGTTGTTTCATATAAACCTCCTTTTCTAGATCACCGTTAAGGAAAGCAGTTTTCACATCCATTTGTTGCAACTCAAGATTAAAATGTGCAATTAAAGCCAGTATGACTCGAAACGAATCTTTCTTTGACACATGAGAAAAAGTCTCCTTGTAATCGATTCCTTCCTTTTGTGTAAATCCCTTTGCAACAAGTCTGGCCTTGTATCTCTCTATGTTGCCTAATGAGTTTCTTTTAGTTTTAAAAACCCATTTACAGCCAATGGCCTTGGCCCCATTAGGCAACTCAACAAGATCCCAAACATATGAAAAAATTGGCTTGCGTTTGGCCACCTCATCCCTTTCTTTGGATGTTTACCGACATTATGTTGCTCACCATAACGTTATCTGCCCAGTTGAATGTTATTGACTGTATTTAAACACAATTTTTCATGAATATTTTTACAGTAAACATATGAATGCAATGAGTAATACTATCTCCATCCCATTTTATATGTGTTAATTTCCTTTTTAGTGCGTCCCAAAATATTGTCCACTTTCCAAAAATATCATTACATTTTTGCTTTTCCCA
Organism: Ipomoea triloba; assembly: GCF_003576645.1. Taxonomy (NCBI): domain Eukaryota; kingdom Viridiplantae; phylum Streptophyta; class Magnoliopsida; order Solanales; family Convolvulaceae; genus Ipomoea; species Ipomoea triloba. The sequence goes on along the minus strand of NC_044923.1, from coordinate 15,949,993 downwards.
CTTTGCCCTTTAAAATTTTCTTGTACGGTTGTACGTACTCCAAATTTAATTAGTGTGTCATAGCTATTATGTATTGTCAAATAACATGTACAATTTTCACGGAGTACTATGTGTTTACCTTCATCCTTCCATCTTCTTCGTTCTTTTATTTTACCCATTTTCAATCCTTGATCTTTTATTCATTTTCAATCTCTCTTCCTTTTTTTTTGGAGTTACAAGCACTCTTTCGTCTTTCTTTCTATTTTTAATCTCTTTTTTTTTTGTTAATCAAATCAATGAAATGCATATGACATTGATGTTAGAATAATTATATCACATGTAACCATAATATGTGATAACAGGATCGTACTAACCTCCAGCCATAGCTCTTAATCAACACAGGTTGAATGATCCGGACTGCAGCAGAGTTTCGCGTAAGCGTTGTTGTCTCTCACTGGGCTCAGCTCTCTCTAGATGGTGTATGAGGAATGTAGTGTGAGCTGTGAGAGGACTTGTGACCCTATATATAACCACTGGCCATCATTGTGGTTGTATTCCAATAGGTCTCCTAAACCCTAACCAGACTCCTAATCATAATGGGAGTCCAGCTATTAGGTTATTAGTGTTGCACCACATATCAATTACTTAATATTATTATAACTAATCCTAATGTTATAATAATTATGATAATAATAACAGGAAAACGTTACATTCTCCCACTTGGTGCAAACACTCTTGCCCCAGAACAGAAAAACACCGACCATAGTGATATGTCCTCATTAATACAAGTAGTATCCATTATGATCAAATGCAAACTGCCCTTAAGCACTTAATTAGGAAACAGAACTTAATGAAACAAACCCTATGTTTATTTCAAGTCCAACTTTAGTACATTTTCTCAGTAATATAAAGCAAATGCAGGTGTACACACTCTTGATTGAGAAAATGTCTGAATGCAAAAGAATTTTATTGAACTGAATGTATATACAAATTACAAAATAGATGAAAGTCCCATTTTCTGAACCAGATCCTTGAATTTAAATGGAGGCATGCCTTTAGTCAAGGGATCTGCCAACATCAGCTCAGTCCTAATGTGTTCAATGATTACAACTTTATTCTTGACACGCTCCCTAATGGCTAAGAATTTGATGTCGATGTGCTTACTTCGACTCCCACTTTTATTGTTCTTAGCCAGGAAGATTGCAGCTGAGTTGTCACAGTAGACTTTCAATGGCTTCGATATAGAGTCCATAACTCTAAGCCTTGAGATAAAATTCTTTAGCCAAACACCTTGAGAAGTAGCCTCGAAACAGGAAACGAACTCGGCTTCACATGTAGAAGTGGCTATTAAGGACTGTTTGACACTTCTCCATGAGATAGCCCCACCGGCCATAATAAAAACGCACCCAGAAGTTGATTTTCGAGAATCAACACAGCCAGCAAAGTCAGCATCAGAATAGCCGACAACATCTAGATTGTCCGTCTGCCTAAACCTAAGCTTGTAGTCTTTGGTTCCTTTTAGATACCTTAGAACCTTCTTCACAGCTCTCCAGTGGTCTAATCCCGGATTGTGCAGGTAACGTCCGAGCATTCCAACTGCGAAAGCAATGTCCGGCCTTGTACAGACTTGAATATATCCAAGACACCCAACCGCTGCAGCATAAGGGATGTTCTCCATGGATTCTTTCTCCAAGTCATTTTTCGGACATTGATCCAAACTAAATTTGTCCCCCTTTGCAATGGGAGCAACGCTTGGTGAACAATTTTTCATCTGAAATCTTTCTAATACTTTGCTTATATAGGTTTCTTGAGATAAACCCAGTATGCCCCGGGACCTATCTCTATGAATTTTAATGCCAATAACATAAGAGGCATCACCCATATCCTTCATGTCAAAGTTCTTAGAGAGAAATTGTTTCACATCACGAAGCATCCCCTTATCATTGGTGGCAAGTAAGATGTCATCCACATATAAAACAAGGAAACATATTCGACTCCCACTCACCTTCTGGTATATACAAGGATCTAAGGGATTTTCAACAAAACCAAATGAAGAAATTACCCCATCGAATTTGATATACCATTGACGGGAAGCTTGTTTTAAACCGTATATGGATTTCTTAAGCTTACAGACTAAATTCTCACCACCCCTAGAAGAGAAACCTTCAGGTTGTTTCATATAAACCTCCTTTTCTAGATCACCGTTAAGGAAAGCAGTTTTCACATCCATTTGTTGCAACTCAAGATTAAAATGTGCAATTAAAGCCAGTATGACTCGAAACGAATCTTTCTTTGACACATGAGAAAAAGTCTCCTTGTAATCGATTCCTTCCTTTTGTGTAAATCCCTTTGCAACAAGTCTGGCCTTGTATCTCTCTATGTTGCCTAATGAGTTTCTTTTAGTTTTAAAAACCCATTTACAGCCAATGGCCTTGGCCCCATTAGGCAACTCAACAAGATCCNAAATTGCCTGTGGGCTAAATTTTGCCATATTACGCAGAATTAATCACAAGATTCTTGCTTAAACTTTATGTGATTAATACTTATTGTGTAATTTCAGTAAATTAAAGATGCTGTGGCTACTCTTTAATCGACCAAAACTAAACATAATCACAATAGCAAGGGTATTTAAAGCCTAATCAAACAAATTAAACTAAAAACATGATTGACAATCTTTAGGTATATCCCAGGAAAGTTGGTTGGTGCTAAGGCTCCATTAAAAACCAGTTCCTGAAGAGGTTGTTGCCCCACAGCCTATGCAAGGTGGTGGAGAACCAACTTTAAGACGGTCTACACGGATAAGGCGATCAGCACTTCCTAGCTATTATGAAACTTATCTACAAGAATCTGACATAGGAGCCGAAAATGATCCTGAAACATTTTCTCAAGCAACAAATTGTGCACAGTCTGACTTATGGCTTGAAGCCATGAAGGATGAGTTGAATTCCATGAAGAGCAATGGGGTTTGGGATCTTGTTGAGTTGCCTAATGGGGCCAAGGCCATTGGCTGTAAATGGGTTTTTAAAACTAAAAGAAACTCATTAGGCAACATTGAGAGATACAAGGCCAGACTTGTTGCAAAGGGATTTACACAAAAGGAAGGAATCGATTACAAGGAGACTTTTTCTCCTGTATCAAAGAAAGATTCATTTCGAGTCATACTGGCTTTAGTTGCACATTTTAATCTTGAGTTGCAACAAATGGATGTGAAAACTGCTTTCCTTAATGGTGATCTAGAAGAGGAGGTTTATATGAAACAACCTGAAGGTTTCTCTTCTAGGGGTGGTGAGAATTTAGTCTGTAAGCTTAAGAAATCCATATACGGTTTAAAACAAGCTTCCCGTCAATGGTATATCAAATTCGATGGGTAATTTCTTCATTTGGTTTTGTTGAAAATCCCTTAGATCCTTGTATATACCAAAGGTGAGTGGGAGTCGAATATGTTTCCTTGTTTTATATGTGGATGACATCTTACTTGCCACCAATGATAAGGGGATGCTTCGTGATGTGAAACAATTTCTCTCTAAGAACTTTGACATGAAGGATATGGGTGATGCCTCTTATGTTATTGGCATAAAATTCATAGGATAGGTCCCGGGGCATACTGGGTTTATCTCAAGAAACCTATATAAGCAAAGTTTAGAAAGATTTCAGATGAAAAATTGTTCACCAAGCGTTGCTCCCATTGCAAAGGGGGACAAATTTAGTTTGGATCAATGTCCGAAAAATGACTTGGAGAAAGAATCCATGGAGAACATCCCTTATGCTGCAGCGGTTGGGTGTCTTGGATATATTCAAGTCTGTACAAGGCCGGACATTGCTTTCGCGGTTGGAATGCTCGGACGTTACCTGCACAATCCGGGATTAGACCACTGGAGAGCTGTGAAGAAGGTTCTAAGGTATCTAAAAGGAACCAAAGACTACAAGCTTGGGTTTAGGCAGACGGACAATCTAGATGTTGTCGGCTATTCTGATGCTGACTTCGCTGGCTGTGTTGATTCTCGAAAATCAACTTCTGGGTGCGTTTTTATTATGGCCGGTGGGGCTATCTCATGGAGAAGTGTCAAACAGTCCTTAATAGCCACTTCTACATGTGAAGCCGAGTTCGTTTCCTGTTTCGAGGCTACTTCTCAAGGTGTTTGGCTAAAGAATTTTATCTCAGGGCTTAGAGTTATGGACTCTATATCAAAGCCATTGAAAGTCTACTGTGACAACTCAGCTGCAATCTTCCTGGCTAAGAACAACAAAAGTGGGAGTCGAAGTAAGCACATCGACATCAAATTCTTAGCCATTAGGGAGCGTGTCAAGAATAAAGTTGTAATCATTGAACACATTAGGACTGAGCTGATGTTGGCAGATCCCTTGACTAAAGGCATGCCTCCATTTAAATTCAAGGATCTGGTTCAGAAAATGGGACTTTCATCTATTTTGTAATTTGTATATACATTCAGTTCAATAAAATTCTTTTGCATTCAGACATTTTCTCAATTAAGAGTGTGTACACCTGCATTTGCTTTATATTACTGAGAAAATGTACTAAAGTTGGACTTGAAATAAACATAGGGTTTGTTTCATTAAGTTTTGTTTCCTAATTAAGTGCTTAAGGGCAGTTTGCATTTGATCATAATGGATACTACTTGTATTAATGAGGACATATCACTATGGTCGGTGTTTTTCTGTTCTGGGGCAGGAGTGTTTGCACCAAGTGGGAGAATGTAACGTTTTCCTGTTATTATTATCATAATTATTATAACATTAGGATTAGTTATAATAATATTAAGTAATTGATATGTGGTGCAACACTAATAACCTAATAGCTGGACTCCCATTATGATTAGGAGTCTGGTTAGGGTTTAGGAGACCTATTGGAATACAACCACAATGATTGGATACCACGCCAATATATAGGGTCACAAGTCCTCTCACAGCTCACACTACATTCCTCATACACCATCTAGAGAGAGCTGAGCCCAGTGAGAGACAACAACGCTTACGCGAAACTCTGCTGCAGTCCGGATCATTCAACCTGTGTTGATTAAGAGCTATGGCTGGAGGTTAGTACGATCCTGTTATCACATATTATGGTTACATGTGATATAATTATTCTAACATCAATGTCATATGCATTTCATTGATTTGATTAAACAAAAAAAAAGAGATTAAAAATAGAAAGAAAGACGAAAGAGGCTTGTAACTCCAAAAAAAAAGGAAGAGAGATTGAAAATGAATAAAAGATCAAGGATTGAAAATGGGTAAAATAAAAGAACGAAGAAGATGGAAGGATGAAGGTAAACACATAGTACTCCCGTGAAAATTGTACATGTTTATTTGACAATACATAATAGCTATGACACACTAATTAAATTTGGAGTACGTACAACCGTACAAGAATTTTAAAGGGCAAAGTGGAAAAGCAAAAATGTAATGATATTTTTGGAAAGTGGACAATATTTTGGGACGCACTAAAAAGGAAATTAACACATTATAAAATGGGGGATGGAGATAGTATTACTCATTGCATTCATATGTTTACTGTAAAATATTCATGAAAAATTGTGTTTAAATACAGTCAATAACATTCAACTGGGCAGATAACGTTATGGTGAGCAACATAATGTCGGTAAACATCCAAAGAAAGGGATGAGGTGGCCAAACGCAAGCCAATTTTTTCATATGGAGGCGATGGAAGGAGATGAGGGTTTGTTGGAAGAAGATTTGCGTTTTTCTTGGAGGGTAGGAGGA